>NW_024097201.1:0-582500 GCF_016545835.1 Crotalus tigris
CACACCACCACCCAGAAAATATCAACTCTGTAGCCAAGACACTCATCTCCAGAACAAAACGCTTAGCTGACGAACAACACCTAAAACCCGAACTACACACTCTCACCAATGTACTAACATCCAATGGATTCCATAGAAATAAGATTACAAACCTAATCCAAAAAGAAACCCCCACCAAAATCCAAGACAAAAAACAAGAAAACGGCACAGCCCTCCTCCCATACATAAAAGGCACCACAGACAGAATCAGTAAGATCCTTCATAAACACAACATCAAAACAGCATTCTGCACAAACAGAAAAATATCCACCATCCTTAGAACCCCCAAAGATAAAATTGAATTAGAAAATCAAGGAGTATACGAAATCCCATGCACCCCTTGTCCCACCACATACATCGGACAAACCAACAGAAGAATAAGTGCACGCATTGAAGAACATAAGAACTCAGTCAAAAAAGAGGAACCAACATCTTCCCTGGTCCAACACCTTAAAGCCACAGGACATGAAATTGACTTTAAAAATACCAGAACCATTGCCAAAAGTGAACATTTTAATAACAGAATAATCAGAGAAGCCATCGCGATAGAAAATCGCCCACACAGCATGAACAAGCGAGATGATACCTCCCGCCTACCAGCCATTTGGAAACCTGCCCTTATTGACAAACGACTCCCTAACCCCCAAATCTTAAACCCCTCTGCAACTCAGACTAACCTGAGCACAACCAAACAGAACACTCCCCCAGCCATCAATTCACAACAAGCCCTAACCATTCAGAACACACCTCCACCCAATCAGAACACAGCCAAGCTCCCATCCAATCAGTTCATACCCTCACTGGCAGTTAAAAGGAAGAAACAGCTAAAACCACACATTGCTGCTCAAAGCAAGAAGCTAAAAACACCAGCCGGAAGATGACGAATGTGACTTCGTCGAAACGTTGCCAAGACACTTCCAATTTTACGCGGGAGAAAACCCGAACAACCAAAGACCTATATACAAATACCCGCGAAAACCTCAGAAAACAAATATCGACCCTCTACGGGGAGGAAATCCACCATCTGACCAGGACCTATGAAAAACTTGAAGTCCAAAGAGCTTCCATTTTATGTGACCTCGCATTCCTACGTAACTGCCGAGATCAAAATCTAATCCCCACATGTTTCCAACTGAAATTCCCCTCCAACTCTGCAGCCACCAAACGGATCCTGAAAAGAACAGAATTGGCCCTAATCAGAAATGAACTTCACACAAAAAGATTCCTCCTAGACCGAATTAACAAAGATCTCCTCACACTCCACCTCAAACTCAGCAACAAGATCCACCCCGCACTTTGGGACAAATCCAAACAACTCGCCGTCTGGCGAGCCGACACACAGACCACCCTCAAGACAGGATACACACACCAACAAACTCCAAGACTCAAAACGCCAGAAACAAACCTCCTCCCTCAAGCCCACATAAACAACAGTGCATAACATCTCAGATAGGATCCTCACCAAAGCCGAAACCAATGTCCTTTCCAAAGGATTCAACTTTGCAGTCGCTCCCAAACACATCCCCACTGAAACCATTATATGTGGAGTTGAAACCAGCCTGACCAACATCAACCCCGATGACGCTAACAAAATCAGACTCAAAATCACCAACATCCTCTGCACCAGCAAGCCACCCAAAAGCAACTTACCCACAGAGGAACAGACCGCACTACGTAACCTGAAAGAAGACACCAGCATAATAATCCTACCAGCAGACAAGGGCAACGCCACGGTGGTTATGACACGCTGACTACAACAAAAAAAAAAAACAACAAAGAAAAAAAAAAACAAATTAACCAACCTACTCCAAGACTCCACATACAAACCCCTAAATACAGATCCCACCACCTACCTGGAAAAAACCACCAGAACCAAGATAAAAGCCTCCCCCATTAGCGAAGAGATCCAGCAAAGAATCATTCCCAGAGAGAAATCATCCAGAGGCCCTAAACTCTATGGTCTCCCCAAGATACACAAAGAAGGAACCCCACTCAGACCTATAGTCAGCTCCATAGGCTCACCTCTACAAAACCTAGACAAATTTCTCGCCAAACAACTACAGCCCTATGCAGAATCCATCACCTCACACGTAAAAAACTCTTCCAGTTTTATAGAGATCATAAAGAAACAAAGCTTAAGCCCAGCGACCTACGTGAGCTTCGATGTCATATCCCCTCTTCACCCAAGTGCCTATCAAAGAAGCCTTGACAGCTATTCAAACAAATATAACCCCCCCAAACAACATCTGATCTGACCAACCACTGCTTCCACACATACATTCATCTATAACGGACAAAAATACAACAAACAGAAGGAGACCTATGGGATCACACCTCCACCTGTCATTGCCCAACCTCTACTGGAACACTTTGAAACCAAGCTCTAGAAAAATCGATCACAACCCAACTCTGGCTCAGATATGTTAGACGACACCTTCAAATCTGGCCACATGGGAAGACAAACTGGACAACTTCCCTCAACACCTCAACAGCCTACACCCCAAATACAGTTTCACCATGGAAACAGAATCTAACCAACCACTTCCCTTCCTGGATGTCTTAGTCCTCCAAGAAATCCAATGGCTCCCTAGGACACACCATCTACCAGAAGAAAAAACACACACAAACCGCTATCTGCACGCTCTCTCACACCACCACCCAGCACAGATCAACTCTGTAGCCAAGACACTCATCTCCAGAACAAAACGCTTAGCTGACGAACAACACCTAAAACCCGAACTACACACTCTCACCAATGTACTAACATCCAATGGATTCCATAGAAATAAGATTACAAACCTAATCCAAAAAGAAACCCCCACTAAAATCCAAGACAAAGAACAAGAAAACGGCAAAGCCCTCCTCCCATACATAAAAGGCACCACAGACAGAATCAGTAGATCCTCCATAAACACAACATCAAAACAGCATTCTGCACAAACAGAAAAATATCCACCATCCTTAGAAACCCCAAAGATAAAATTGAATTAGAAAATCAAGGAGTATACGACAATCCCATGCACCACTTGTCCCACCACATACATCGGACAAACCAACAGAAGAATAAGTGCACGCATTGAAGAACATAAGAACTCAGTCAAAAAAGAGGAACCAACATCTTCCCTGGTCCAACACCTTAAAGCCACAGGACACGAAATTGACTTTAAAAATACCAGAACCATTGCCAAAAGTGAACATTTTAATAACAGAATAATCAGAGAAGCCCTCGAGATAGAAAAACGCCCACACAGCATGAACAAGCGAGATGATACCTCCCGCCTACCAGCCATTTGGAAACCTGCCCTTATTGACAAACGACTCCCTCAACCCCAAAATCTTAAACCCCTCTGCAACTCAGACTAACCTGAGCACAACCAAACAGAACACTCCCCCAGCCAATCAGAGCACAGCCAGCCCCTAACCATTCAGAACACACCTCCACCCAATCAGAACACAGCCAAGCTCCCATCCAATCAGTTCATACCCTCACTGGCAGTTAAAAGGAAGAAACAGCTAAAACCACACATTGCTGCTCAAAGCAAGAAGCTAAAAACACCAGCCTGAAGATGACGAATGTGACTTCGTCGAAACGTTGCCAAGACACTTCCAATTTTACGCGGGAGAAAACCCGAACAACCAAAGACCTATATATATATATATATATATATATATATATATATATATGGCGACGTTTCGACGAAGTCCCATTCGTCATCTTCAGGCTGGTGTTTTCAGCTTCGTGCTTTGGAGCAGCATGTGTGGTCTTAGCTGTTTCTTCCTTTTAACTGCCAGTGGGGGTATGAACTGATTGGGTGGGAGCTTGGCTGTGTTCTGATTGGGTGGAGGTGTGTTCTGATGGTTAGGGGCTGGGCTGTGCTCTGATTGGCTGGGGGTTGGCTGTGCTCTGATTGGCTGGGGGGTTGGCTGTGCTCTGATTGGCTGGGGGAGTGTTCTGTTTGGTTGTGCTCAGGTTAGTCTGAGTTGCAGGGGGGTTTAAGATTTTGGGCTGCCTTGCTATTTTTTGGCTTCGCGTTCGTGGTCGTGCCTCATCTTCATGGAGGGTGTCAGTTTGCTTCATGTATGGATTGGAGGGGTTTAAAGTGGCTAATGATGCAGCTGTGGTCTGGCTTCTGGTTTGTGGTCGTGCCTCATCATCGGTGTGGCTTTGGGTTTGCTTTTTGCGTGGATGTGTGGTGGTGACATCCTGTGTGGTTTTTGTGAGTGTGGGTCTGGTATCATTTTTTGTGTTAGGGAGTCGTTTGTCAATAAGGGCGGGTTTCCAAATGGCTGGTAGGTGGGAGGTATCATCTCGCTTGTTCATGCTGTGTGGGCATTTTTCTATCTCGATGGCTTCTCTGATTATTCTGTTATTAAAATGTTCACTTTTGGCAATGGTTCTGGTATTTTTAAAGTCAATTTCATGTCCTGTGGCTTGACTGAGTTCTTATGTATGGGAGGAGGGCTTTGCCGTTTTCTTGTTCTTTGTCTTGGATTTTAGTGGGGGTTTCTTTTTGGATTAATCCAAACCCCCACTAAAATCCAAGACAAAGAACAAGAAAACGGCAAAGCCCTCCTCCCATACATAAAAGGCACCACAGACAGAATCAGTAAGATCCTCCATAAACACAACATCAAAACAGCATTCTGCACAAACAGAAAAATATCCACCATCCTTAGAAACCCCAAAGATAAAATTGACTTAGAAAATCAAGGAGTATATGAAATCCCATGCACTGCTTGTCCCAACACATACATCGGACAAACCAACAGAAGAATAAGTGCACGCATTGAAGAACATAAGAACTCAGTCAAAAAAGAGGAACCAACATCTTCCCTGGTCTAACACCTTAAAGCCACAGGACATGAAATTGACTTTAAAAATTTGTCTATTGCTATGGACTTAAAAATTGAGATCAAAAATTGAGATCAATCCTCCTTTGAGGCAAGATGGTAAACTACACAAATACTTTACCAGGGCACAATTACACATATGACATAGAAGATTTATGAATAGTATCCACTTTTGCTATTCAGTTCTTTCCCATTGGTCTAATAAAAATACTCATAAACATACACTGTAAATTCAGCTTTCTTTCTTTCCTTTTAAACTTTATTAATATGGAAAATAGTGGATCTTCCTAATATCTAGTTTGGTGTTAAAGTGTAGCTCTTGAAAGAATAAAGAAAAATATGTAGATATAAAATTATTGAAAGTTAAAGAAACTATGCTGGGTTTCTTCTCAATGCATTTTTGATAGCTTTGTTCTAAACAAGAGTTGAAACGCTGACAGCTATGGAGACATGAACTTGAGCTATATAAATCTTAACATCAAAACAGAAGTATTTTGTAATGCAAACAATTACTAGAATTAGAATTAGATCCCATCCAGCCCTATTATACTGTTACTATTACTGTTAGATTCTTACTTCAACCATATGGATATTTAACTAGCCTATATCAAACTAGCTGCTCTTAAAATATGCATGAAAGAAATTATTCTTTAACTTTCTTTCAAGTTAATTACAGTAAGAAATCATCATCAGTCCTATGCACCAATGAAAAAAATGAATTATTGCTTGAGTAAATTAAAGTCTGAAGTGATTGAAGTTTATATGTTCCTAGTCAAAAGATGAGATAAATAAAGACACCTTGTGTCTGACTTCTGAGTGGGAATATTCCTCCTCAACTTTGATAATAACATACACAGAATTTACACATAAGATTGCAGTATACGTGAAAGATTAAAGTAAGCAGATTATGATAAAACAATGAGTTGGCTAATTTCCTCCAAAATATTTCTCAGGGAATGGAGTCAAAAGCTGCCTTTAAATTAAAAAAATTAAAGAGTTCCATTCAGAAGTCTACAGTATTTTTCTGCCAAGTCATGTAATATTAGCCACTGTTTCATTGTTAAATGTTTATCCCTAAAAATTGCCTGTTATGTCTAATCCTATAATTTGTTTACTAGTTATAGAAAGAGAACTAATTGGATAGTAATTGATAGGCTCTCCTATGTCTCCTTTTGTATATATTAGGGAAATGATGGAATTGAGTCAGTTTTTAGGAATCATCATGGAGGAATTTATGGCACAAAACAGTGGGGCTAATACTGAATCCTACCATGATGGTTATCTTTAAGAATTTTGGAGAAATTAAATCCTTGCCAAAATTATCAATTTATTATTTTATGTGTTATTGCATGTTTATTTGTACAATAGTTTATGAAAGGTTGTGCCTCCCATGTTTTAAGCCACCATCAGATGGCAATGCTGACACACTAGAAACTCTGACCTATTCTTTAGCATCTGTTTCTTTCACTTCAGCTGATGGGAAATTGCTGTCAAAAAAGATTGGGTTGCTGTTGTTTGTGGAATGGAAGCCTATGCTCTTATTTTCTTTTAACTGCCACAGAAGACCAATTGAAGTTTGCTGCTGAATGTAGGTTGATTATGGTGATATATTTACTGAGAATTGTACGTCACTAGGCAAAAAAAAAGTGAAATGAATTGTAGGTTGGGCAGTCATAAGACCCATGCAAAGAGACAGCTGCAGAATTCAACCTTCTTATCCCATCCTCTATCTGTTGTTCATCCATCGATTTCGATGAAGACCTTGACATCTTGTGGGTTATGGGCCATCAACGATGTGTCCGTAGGTGGCTAATAAGACCAATGTTAGCACAGAATATTCTGCCATATACTGAGCAAAGAAATGTAGGCACTGTTACTTCAGCATTTACAGCTCTGGCTTTGTGGAGTCTTCAGCATTTACAGCTCTGGCTTTGCGGAGTGCTCGCTTCTCTTGTGCCAAGATTGTCCTTCTGTGTTCATATGTCTGGCAACCCTGGTACACCAAGGTGCGCCATGTCGGTCAATCATGCACCAGAAGTTCCCAAGAGATAGTGTTAATATCCAGGGACTTGAGAGGCTTTCAACGTGTCTTTGTATCGCTTCTTTTGTCCCCCGTGCGATCGCTTTCCTTGAGACAGCTCACCATAGAAGAGCTGTTTAGGGATGCAATGATCTGGCATCCTTACAACATGGCCTGCCCAGCGCATCTGGGCTTTCATCAACAGAGTGTAAACTGATGATAGGCCTGCTCTGGAGAGGACATCTGGGTCTGGTATCTTATCCTGCCACCGGATCCTCAGAATTCTATGAAGGCAAGTCATGTGGAAGTAGTTCAGTTGCCTAATGTGCCTCCTGTACACTGTCCAGGTCTCACTAGCATACATCAGGGTAGTTAGCACTGCTGCCTGGTAAACTTTAAGCTTAGTAGCAAGACTTATTCCACGGCGGTCCCACACGTTAGTCCGCAATCTGCCAAATGCAGAACTTGCCTTGGCAATTCTACAGTTGACCTCAATATCAATTGTCACTGCACGGGAGAGGGTACTACTAAGATACGTAAATTGGTCCACTGCTTGCAGCTTTTGTCCCTTTACTGTGATAGTAGGCTCTTGATATTGGGCTTTTGGAACTGGCTGGTACATCACTTTAGTTTTCTTCGTGTTGATGAAGAGGCCAAAGTTGTCACAAGCAGCTGCGAATTTGTCCATGCTGGTTTGCATTTCCTGCTCTGATCCTGCATTAAGGGCACAGTCATCAGCAAAGAGGAGATGTCGTAACACAGTCTCCTTTACCTTGGTAACAGCCTGAAGTCTTCGCAGGTTGAACAGTTTCCCATCGGTTCTGTACCTCAGATTAACTCCCACTGAGCTGTTCTGAAAGGTGTCTGACAGCATGGCTGAAAACATCATGCTGAACTAGGTTGGTGCCAGCACGCAGCTTTGCTTGACTCCATTAATGACAGGGCTCCACCGTTACTCAGAACACGAGTCGCCATGCCATCATGGAACTTCCGTATCATCAGAATAAATCTGTCAGGGCACCCAAACTTCAACATAATGTGCCATAATCCTTCATGACTAACTGTGTCAAAAGCCTTGGTGAGATCCATGAAGGTGGTCTATAGTTCACGATTCTGCTCCTGACATTTCTCCTGGAGCTGTCAAGCTGCAAAGATCATGTCCACCGTGCCATGCTCTTTGCGGAAACCAAAACTTTGAAACATCTATTAAGCAGAGTTTGGAAGGACATGAATGAAATTTTTCATTTGGCATGACAATGCTGGGCTATAAGACCCATGCAAAGAGACAGCTGCAGAATTCAACCTTCTTATCCCATCCTCCATCTACTCCTATTTCATCCTCCATCTACTCAGACTTGGTACCATGCAGTTTTCATCTTGTCCCAAAATTGAAGGATTACCTTGTGAGCATCTCTTTGACTCAGATGAATTGGTGGAAAGGTCTGTTAGGATCTGATTGGAGAGACAGAGATGGCTTTGGACACAATAGCTCTTAAGAAACTTATTCATTGTTGGCCATAGTGATGGCAAACTTTGGTGATTATGTGGAAAAGTAATTATAACAAAAAGTGCTTGTTTCAATGATTATTTTCCCTTTTCATTTCTTAATCCCTTTTTAAACTAAAGTTATGAAATTTTACTGTTTCTTTGATTCTTGTATTTATTGCTGGTATTTGTATTCCTCGTGGTGGAATGCTGCTAAAGTGAACCAATTTTCCTAGAAAGGACATACTTCATGGTAGGCTCCACTGTTTGTGACTATGAAGTCATTGTTGATGAGTTCATGTAAAGCAGGGGTCCCCAACCCCCGGTCCATGGACCAGTACCAGGCCACCGCATGCCAGCAAGTGGTCCGCACAAACAAGCAAAGCCCCACCCGTGAGATGCAGGCAGCACACAAAACCACGCACCCTTCAGTCCATGGAAAAACCTCTCTCCACAGAACTGATCCCTGGTGCCCAAAAGGTTGGGGACCTCTGATGTAAAGGCTTCCAAACATTCTCCTTAAACTCCATTACCATAGCAAAAGGATTCATGAATCCTCACATCTATGTCTGTTACTAATGTATATTACACAGAAAAATAGATGGCTAGTACTACTTTTTGTATGTGCATTCATGAGCTTGGTCACAAACATTAGAGGAAGGAGATTGATTTCCCCCACAAATGGTTAAGACGTTGATCTAGGAGCAAGGACAACAAAATTCTTGTCTGCTCTCAGCCATGGGGGAGTGGGAGTGGTGGTTCATAGCTAATTATTCTTTTTTTCACCCTTTTTGATGCCCAATTATAAATGCCCCCAGGGGCCAGCACTCATGAGAGATTTCTAAGAAAGAGCAAATGAAAGCTATCACAAGCTTTCATTTTAAAGGTAAAAGCATACAGGACACACAATGCTCCCTGTGAGAGACTTCATCTATCTATGCTATTTTCTTCCATGGCATGTCTGTGCCAAGGGACTGGTTTGTAAAGCTCTTGTAACCATGGAAAGAACAAGATGTGTGAGAAACTAGCTTATCAGTGAAATGCCCTTCTTGTGAACTCCTCAGTATCTTTGCATCAGGCATAACCTCACTCTGCATTCCCAGATAAAGTCTGTGCCATGCTGTGCTTGTTACTATTTTTAATATTAAAGTTCATGCAGTGATTAAACATTGCATTAGCTTGGTTCAGAGTGTATACTAACCTACCTCACAGAGGCTATGCTGGAGAAACTGGGAAGATGAACGATGTTTTATACTGTGTTAGATTCTTAAAGGGAAGCAGGAAAAAAAATAAACAAATAAATTCATATCTAATGCTTTACCATTTTAAAATATTATCTCAGTTCCCAAGTTGCTTGCCATATAACAAACAGGAGAAGCTGGCCATTTATAAAACAAATTATGTTTTGTTCTCTAACATATGAAGACTTCTGGCTTTACTTCAATGTTGGGTGCCTTAGATTTCTTTTTAATTTTGTTGCACCTATGTGATTTTGTTCATTTGTTCAGGTTCCCCACCAACTCATATACATCTCCTTAGACATTTCTCCAATGCCTTGCAGTCTCTCTGGCTGCAATTCCATCCTGCTTGGGAAAAGATATCTTCTCATGAAGGCTTTCCTTAAGGCTGAATTGAAGTGTGGAAAGCCAAGGAATCCATAGACCTAGAGAAATGATGACATAATGAATGAAAGAAGAAATTTATTTATTCACATCTGTCCTTTGGCCATCTCATTACTCAAGAAATATTTATTTATTAATCACATTTATATGGCTGCCTATCTCATGGAAAGTGGGCAACATACAAATAAAATCGTAGAAATATAAACCATTATCTAAAGCATTATTTAATATGTTTTAAAAAAGCATAACTACAACAGAAAGGGAGAGGAATATTAACATCTTGTGGAGTCTCCAAGCCCACTGGCAAAATCAGGTTCCAAGGGATGAGGGCAACCTCATCTCTTGGGGGGAAAGATTCTACAGTGTGGGCACTATGGACCCACCAAATAAAGCTTCTAGACTACAGAACCCACAATTGGCCATCCCATTGGATCAGATGGGATGGACAGATAAAAGAAGGACATTTCACTCCACTCACGAAGAAAGAGACTTTGAAAGTAATTCACTTTTTCACCCAATGGGCTAATGAAAGTTAGTCACCACGGTAATGAGATATCTGAGGAAAGGTGCTGGAGTTGGAATTGGCATAAAACTAATCCTAAACTCATACAAAAACAGCAAATAAAGTGATTTGCTCATCTGGAGAGGATATCTTGGGATTCCATATCATACAAAGCATATACAAAAAGAGGAAAAGGTCAAAGAACACAAGGCAGCCAGAAGAAGATGGAGTGACAACATCTAAGATAAACTACAACATCGTTAATTGTTGAGGCCACCAGAAGAGCAAGAACCAGAATTTCGTATCTCCTTTGACACCCAAAATAATAAAAGAAGAAGTAAAGAAGTAGACGAAGATGAATATGAATCCAAGCTGGACTACAGGTAGATTTTTGATACCACAGATTATAAATCTAAATTTTAATCAATCCTTCTTCAGGGTTCTGTCAAATCATTAATTTATTCTTATAAAATAGGTTCCTATTCCTTTCTCGTTTTACAATTTACATTAACCCCCCCTCCCTTTCTGTTTTGCTCTGAAATTAACACATTTCATAACACAGTCTTTTCCTTCATATGTTTAATGTCCCATCCTTCTGACACCGCAGTGTGATATATTTGTGACATGTCACAGTCTGCTTATTTTTAGATTTCTTCTTGTTGATCTTTTTGGCAAAGCAGAAGTGTGAGACTTTCTAGAAAGCTTTTACATGACACTTTGAATAGCACCTGATGAAAGAAAACTCATCACTTTCTTTCCAATTTGGTTGAACGTAACATAAATCTGTTTTTTTCTAGTGGTGAAATAACAACCAGATTATGGATAACAAAAAAAGTTGTTTATCCCTGAAAACAAATACAACTATACCACATACTCATTGTGTGAGAATTTAATTGATAATTGACAGAAATCAGTATTCAGGATCTGCCAAATATTGCCATATTTTATTACATCGGCTTGCCAGCTCAATTTTGAGAGAATTAACAACCTTGCCTCCTTACCTCATGCATTTTGTATATTCTCAAATATGCAGGAAATATTCCCAAATCGTTTTACAAAATCAGAGTTTAATTATACAGTTAGATCAGGGGAATATGAACTAGATAGCTACTGATTGGTCTGCGCCATCTTCAAAGCTGACTGGAAAAATAAAACTGAAGTTCATCATACAGTATATGCAGCTGTTTATATAAGATAACAAAGATAAACAGGCCCTTGTAATAAATGACACCAAAGTTTGCCACAGCACTATGCACTGCATCTGCAAAACGTTTCAAAGGATATTAACGTAAATCTGTTTTTCCTCTGTGTTATTCTCACCATCTGCTGATCTAGGAATGTGTTTGTTATAGTCCTGTTCTTAGTCATAGGACACTGGAGTACACAGAAGAAACACTGTCCATGCCCAATCCCAGCAATGCAAGGGAAAGGTGAGATAGTCAATGCCAACTCTCTGTGCTTTAGACACTGATTTTCTTATTTTCCTCTTCTCAGTGTTGAATTTCTACATGAGTGCCCAACTGACCTGCAAAGTAAAAAAAGAAAAAGGTTGTAAGGATTGCTATCCCAGCCCCAAACACACACACACACACAAACACACACACACACACACACACACACACCCCTACCATTTATTTTTCCAGAGTTCTTTGTCATGCTCTTTCATAAACTGACAAATCAAGGCTTCCAGGGGAACATTAATTTTTTAAATAACTGTTACATAGTTATTTGCAAAATAGTGCATAACTGTATTGAATATCTGCTTCATTATTGGATTGCATTTATTGCTTGTTCACTTGTTTGCTAGATTTATAACCCACCTTTCTAGAATCACCTTGAAGTGGGAGGACTCTATGGCCTGGGCGAAGGTTCTTTTTCACAAATCAGGTACAGCTAGGTAGATTTATCTCAGATGATGCAAAAATGATGAAACATGTGCCGTAGTATCTCATTGAAAACATCTTCCTTTACTACCTGCATTCTGATGTCAGAGACATGTGTTATGTGGTTTGCGTCATGATAACTGCAATGAACATGTCATCACTTAACCCCTTCCTGCTGATGCCCATGTAGGGCGAGATAAGTCTGTTAGTGAGCACTAGATAGTTTCATGCGGTAGAAAATCCAGATGAGGCTTCTTCTATGTATGCCATGAGATCAACCTATTATGTGTATCATGGTTGACATAGAAGCAACTCAATAACTATTGCATGCCTGGAAATCAGTAGTCCTAGTTTCTCTTTGATGCATCAAAACACATCTGGGAGGTAGGGATGTAGAGAATGACCACCCATAGAAAAAGATGGACTATTTAATATGGGAGTCTTTTGTTTCTGTAGGAGTGGAGAGAAAGCCCTTTTTTCAGGTGTCTTGCAAATGGGTTTGCTTGAATTTGTGATGGATTCAGAGATGAGCCAAAGCCTGTGTTGTGCAAAGAGCAGGACCATGTCCTCTTATGGTTGCAAAATATCTGGCAAATGTGATTGTAGGAAGGGCTTCTGTTCCCAAGGTATCATTCATTCCGCTGTTTCACCCAGTACAGTGTTATATTTCTCTTGTCAGCCATTCCTATTTCAACTCATACATCCTGAACAGTTTTCTTTAATCTGTTGATATCTTTGTCTTTATGCACTTCAGTTACAATAATGTAAATATCACCTCAACAATAATACTCAAGGACAACTTGAAACCAAGGCAATACGAGACTTCACTTGCATAATTAAGGCTGCAGGGAATCCCCAATGTACAACCATTTGTTTAATGACCATTCAAAGTTATGATGATGCTTGGAAAAAAGTGACTTAAGACCTGTTCTTGCATTTATGACTGTGAAAGTTTCACATGAGCAAAAATTGGGTGCTTGCCAAATATTTATGACAGTTTCAGCATCCTAAGTCACGTGATCATCATTTGGGACATTCCCAGGGGGCTTGCAACAAGCAAAGTCAATGTGGGAAGCCAGATTCACCTAACAATTGTGTGGTTTGCTTAACAACCAGTGATTCATACAATGACCCACTTAAAAAAGGTTCTAAAATCAGGTGTGATTCATTTAAAGACTGCATCACTTAGCGATGGAAGTTCCAGTCCAATTGTGGTTGTAAATTGAGTGTACTGTAATCTTTGCAATCCGTTCCACAAATGATTGCCTTCCTTTTGTTCACCCCTGCTATATTAGTAAAGCTAAATTCACTAATAATCCTTTAAAAATGGGTGATGAGATAGGATAATCTGAACATTTCAGTTTTACTCAAGTGATACACTGCACTAAGCACTTTCTGTACTAAGCAAATTTTTACAGGAAATTTTCCTAGTGCAATTCATTTTTTGTATTGTATGCAAAATTCTGAAAACTGCTCATTTTGGTATTTAGCTATGTTCCACTTTGCATAAAGTAGAGCACTGTTGATTTGGGAAGCATGATTGTATAAGATCATATAGAAATTGACACTGAGTTAATTGCTGAGCCATTGCTAGGTATTAGAGAAATCAATGCACATTACAGTCCTAATTGCTAGCTAATTTGCATGGACAAAAGCTTACTTTCTCCACAGATGCATAATCCAAAATCAGTAGTTCATTAAGAAATGTAGTATGTAGCTGTTAATACTGTTGTTTTTATCATACAGCAAATGTTGTAGGTACATATCAAGTATGAATGGCATTCTACATAGCATCAGTTTGGTTGCAGGCTTCATGTTTGTTATTATAATAAAAAGGTGAGGATTGGCTTCCATATTTTGTTTATTAGCTAATAGACATGATTCATTGCACAGTCAGCCATAAGTTCAGACTAGATTTGGCATTTTTATCCACCTATTGAGTCTTTCCCAAGGGACTGGGATAGGCAGGTGTTGATATTTTATGGTGTTAGAGTTATTGTTGCAAGATGCATGCTTTTCTGATAAAGCTGCCTTTTGCAATTGATTGACAGTGAATTTGTCAATGCCAAAGGTGTTCAAATGGTGATCTAGTTTTTTGGGATTGCCCCCAAAGTGCCTATTATTATTGGTGCTACCTTTGCTTTCTTTTCCCACAGTTATTCTATTTCAATTTGCAGGTGTTTGTATTTTGTTATCTTCTCCAGTTCTTTTTCTTTTCTTCTGCTGTCTCCAGATACTACCATGTCCACTATCTAGAATTTTGTTGCTTATTGACAATTGTTAAATCTAGAGTGCTATGAAGAAGATGCCTGTCTGTTTTAACTCCCAGAGCACTTTAGGTTCTTCATTTAAACTAAACAGCGGGGACAGTGAGTTAATTGATACAGAACAACCCTGTCCACGGCAATCTAAAAATTATAGGGCTATCAGTGCATGTTGCATAGATGTGTGTGTGGACAAGAATACCAACCTTGCTGTCAAGCAAAATGAAGCCTCTAATAGTGAGTGCCACACAAAGTGCACTAACCAGATAGGTGGTAAGACAATAGGGGAACTCAGGCACCACACAGGTTATGTAGAAAGTAAACACAGGGCCAGTCACAAAGGACTCAAATGTTTATACACCAATGCACAGAGTATGAACAGCAAACAGGGTGAACTAGAAATTCAGGTTAATGAGGGCAGATATGATATTGTTGCCATTACAGAAACATGGTGGGATGAAACCCACAAATGGAACACACAGCTAGAGGGATTTAAATTATTTAAAAGAAACAGACCAAATAAAAGAGGAGGTGGAGTTGCTCTCTATATAAGAAATAACTACATCTCTACAGAAATAAAGCACAACAATGATAAAAACTGTCTTGAATGCATTTGGGTCAATATAAAAGGGAGGGGAATGACATTGCCATAGGTGTATACTACAGACCACCCAACCAAACAGAGGAAATAGATGAATTTTTTGCTAGTCAGCTAACTAAGGTATGTAGGAAGCACATCACAATGGGGGACTTTAACTACCCTGACATCAACTGGGAGACAAACTCCGCACCAAGTGTAAGATCAAACAGGTTCTTGGCAAACCTAGCAGACAACTTTGTCTCCCAAAAAGTAGAGAAGGGAACTAGGGGATTAGCCATTTTGGATCTAATTCTCAATAACAGAGATGAAATGATAGAAGGTGTTGAAGCCATAGAAACCCTGGGAGGAAGTGATCATGCAATATTAGAATTCAACATTATGGAAGCACAAGCAATATAACACAGTCAAACTAGAGTCTCGGATTTCAAGAGAGCTAATTTCAATAAACTTAGAGAGGGCTTGGGAAGGATTCCATGGATGAGAATCCTCAAGGGGAAAACAACTCAAGAAGCTTGGGAAATTTTGAAAAATGAGATAATAAAAGCACAGTCTAGCACAATACCAACACACAGGAAAAACAACAGCTCTCAAAATAAACCAGCATGGATGCATAAAGAACTCTCTGACAAATTGAAAGATAAAAAGTACAAGTATAGAAAGTGGAAAGAGGGGCACATAACTAAGTCAGAATATTAGCAAATAGCCTGCGCCTGCAAAGATGAAGTGAGGAAAGCCAAGGCTCAAAATGAACTAAGGCTTGCGACCAAAGTCAAAAATAACAAAAAAAGCTTCTTTCAACATGTAAAAAACAAGAAAAAAGCGAAGGAAATGATTGGTCCATTAGTGGGTGAAAGTGACAAGAAGGTGACAAGCAACAGGGAGAAAGCAGAACTATTTAACTCATGTTTTTTGCATCTGTCTTTACACAAAGGGAAAAAACAGACCAACCTATCAAAAATAGTGCCATAAAAAACAGAATAGAAACATAAGTTAAGATAGGCAAGAAAATGGTTAAGTGAGCACCTGTCCAGCCTAGAAGAATTCAAATTGCCAGGACCAGATGGATTACACCCCAAGTTTCTCAAGGAACTGGCAGATGTGATCTCGGAAACACTGAACTATATTTTTCAAAGATCCTGGAGCACAGGAGAACTACCAGAGGACTGGAAAAGAGCTGATGTAGTTTCCATCCTCAAAAAAGGGAAAAAATGGACCCAGGAAATTACAGACCTATCAGCCTGAGCTCAATACCTGGGAAGATCCTGGAAAAGATGATCAAACAATGAATTAACGAACACCTAGAGGCAAACAAAGTCATTACTAAAAAGCCAACATGGGTTTATCAAAAATAGATTATGCCAGACAAATCTTATTGCATTCTTTGACCAAGTGACAAAATTAGTGGATGAGAGGAATGCTGTGGACATAATTTACTTGGACTTCAGTAAGGCATTTGATAAAGTAGATCACAACCTACTACTTGACAAGATAGAAAAATTTGGGGTAGACAGAACCACCACCAGATGGATCCGTAGCTGGCTGACCGGCCGTACTCAGCGAGTGGTCCTCAATGGAACTGCATCTATATGGAGGGAAGTGTGTAGTGAGGTGCCCCAGGGCTCTGTTCTGGGCCCAGTGCTCTTCAACATCTTCATTAACGGTTTGGATGAAGGGATAAATGGGGAACTCATCAAATTTGCAGACAACACCAAGCTGGCAGGAATAGCCAACACTCCAGAAGACTGGCTTAAGATACAGAAGGATCTGGACAGACCTGAACACTGGGCACTATCTAACAAAATGAAATTCAGTGGTGAAAAAAGCAGGGTTCTACATTTAGGCAAGAAAAACCAAATGCACAAGTACAGCATAGGTGGCACCTTGCTCAATAGTAGTAACTGTGAGAGGGACCTCGGAGTCTTAGTAGACAATCACCTAAATATGAGCCAGCAGTGTGCTGCAGCTGCCAAAAAAGCCAACACAGTGTTAGGCTGCATTAACAGAGGGATAGAATCAAGATAACGTGAAGTATTAATATCACTTTACAATGCCTTGGTAAGGCCACACTTGGAATACTGCATCCACTTTTGGTCACCACGATGTAAAAAAGATGTTGAGACTCTAGAAAGAGTACAGAGAAGAGCAACAAAGATGATTAGGGGACTGGAGGCTAAAACATATAAGGAACGGTTGCTGGAATTGGGTATGTCTAGTTTAACGAAGAGAAGGACAAGGGGGGACATGATAGCAGTGTTCCAATATCTTAGGGGCTGCCACAAAGAAGAGGGAATCAAGCTATTTTCCAAAGCACCTGAAGGCAGGGCAAGAAACAATGGGTGGAAACTAATCAAGGAGAGAAGCAACCTAGAACTAAGGAGAAACTTAGAACAATTAATCAGTGGAACAACCTGCCTCCAGAAGCGATGAATGCTCCAACACTGGAAGTTTTTAAGAAGAGACTGGACAGCCATTTGTCCGAAATGGTATAGGGTTTCCTGCCTGAGCAGGGGGTTGGACTAGATGACCTCCAAGGTCCCTTCCAACTTTATTATTGTTGTTGTTGTTGTTGTTGTTGTCTATTACTTTCTCTACTTTATGATCTCACCAGTCTTTGCTTGGTATTCCTTCCATTGTTGCTACTTTGTCATGTCGTTGTTTGTACAGTCAGTCTGTGAAATCTTTTTGAAGCAGCTTAACCAGGTGGTTGCAGAGGTGACTCTTGGTATCTGTTGCTGTCTTTGTGTCTATGAAAATTCTCAATCTTTTCAATTCTGGCTTTGTATGCATTTATTGTTGTTGTTGTTGTTAAATGCATTTTCTGCCTTTCTCAGCATGGAGCTACTCTAAGTGGCTCACAACAATAAAAACCAAAGAAATAAAAAGGAGTTTAAACAAAGTGAAAATAAAATAATAGGGCAATAAAAGAAACAAAGGAAAAGAAAACAAAGAAAATACATTGATATGAATAGTAAAAAAGACATGTTTATAATATGCTTTGGTAAACATAATTATTTTAAAAAGAGATAGACAAGAAAAAGAAATGGCAATAAAGACCCAATGGAAGTAACATGGAAGATGGAGAGATTTAGTTTGCCAGATCTGGGTTGCAAAACTCCCAACAATCACTAGATGGCAGTAGATTCAACATTTCATAGTTCTCCTCCACAATGTTGTGTCTAGATGGAAATGATTTCTTTGCCACAAAGATTACACTAATTTTCCCCCACAGGTCTTTACTGTAAAATTCCCTTTCTCTTTCTTATCTCTTTTGTAGTTATATATGTCTTTCCTATATCCAAATAAATACCAATACAAGAGAACAGTTGTAGGTCAGGATTGAAACAAGGGATCCTTGTTGCTATCTAAGCTTGGTTGTTTTCTTGCAGAAATTTCATTACCCAAACATTGATGATGTTACCTGGTTTGGGTGGTGAAATGTCTGCAAGAAAACAGCTGAGCTCAAATAGCACCAAGGACCCCTCACCCAAATAAATTCTAGAGAATTTCCCAACCTACAGTAAATTGCTCATGGGGGGAAGGGAAGATAGGTTGCAAAGGACTGGATGGGAGAAAGGAATGTTTTCTTTTTGAGGTCCATTCTGCTTGTGAATGGATATTGTTCAATGCAGTCCAAGCCACAGTGTAACCAACATAAGACAGGAGAAAAAATAATATTCTATCCAATGCTGAAAGAAGAGCATAAATTATGAAATCAAATAAACTTTCAATGTGGGAATGTGCACGTTATAAAAATGATATAAGAATACTGACATTTTAGGATATCCATTGTTGTTTAACATATATTATGATAGCTGGGTTCCTTAGAACATTTTAGAACATAAGCACAATTGCAGGCCATATGCTAAACTGCCTATGATTCTTACCATTTACATATCTTAGGTATTATTTTAGATGTTATTACTGCATAACAATAGATATGCAAGGTTGGAAATATGATGATATTCTGAGCTATGTTAGGGACTGAATAGGAGGCACATTTGCATACTATCCAGCTGTGGGCCATTTCTCCAAAAAGATGTAATCCTCCATATATGATGTCTTAGATTTATGCTACTTTGAGGTAACCACAGAAACAAAATAAAAAAATTCCTAAAGAGATAGATGAAATTTTATTCTGTGGAATAAAATCCTTGTTTTTATAAGGGTGTCTTTGGTTTTTTAATTTGAAAGTGCTCATTTTTTCTCTTGCATTTTTCAGGTAGAGTTGCATAAAGTCTTAGAAAACATGAATATGTATGTCCAGATGTATGGCAGATGAATTGAGTAATTTTATCCTCTAGGTTGTTCTGCTTAACTTTGTGTGGTATGACATGTAAGCTTGATTGCTTGGAAATTTCTAGAAGCTCAACATTTATCATTTAAGAAAAACAATAAAAAGTTGCTGTCTCACACACAAATAAACAACTTCCTCTATAGGCCTGAACCTCAACAATTATTGCTTGAACAATTCTGAGAGTGTCAAAACGTAATCATTTCAGCAGTCTTTTATTTTTTTAAAAAGAAATTATAATGTATTGCAAACTGAAATGTGTAGAAGAGTTTCTTGAATATTTTTAATCCTATAAAAAGAACATCTCTTTGCAAAGATTGTGAAGGTGGGGAATAGACCAAAAATATGTAGCCCATTCTGGATGCATATGCTACAATAGTCTTCTGGGATGAAGAGGTCTGTTCTGATGAAATATTTCAGTTTGTTCTCTACAACACTGACTTTAATACATTTCAAATTTGGATGTTCACATGAAATCAGGAATTGCTTTGGTGTCATGCCATATTAACAGAAACATGTATTCCTATCTCCATTCTCTTCAACTAGGTTTCCCCATAAGCAGAGCTGAAATTAAATTAGAACAACATCTTATCTACATAGATAAGTATAGAGAAAGAAGATATGGAATATCAGCAGATTGGCTGGGCCCATTCTCACTTTGTTGGCTCTCATGTAGCCAACTAGCTGAATCTGATTGACTACTTAATGCCACACTCTTAATAGGATTTTTCTAGTTCAGAAAAATGATAAAACAGCAAGAACTTTAACAATTATGTACTTTGTGGTAAAAAGTTCTTGGATCATCTTTGAAATGGGAATGTTTGCAATGATAGCTTAATTCTGTGCATTGCTAATAAATGTTTTGGTTGTTGAAGACAACCAATAGTTGATTCTCTCTTCTAGTCAATTCCAATTGAGCTATTTGTCCCAAATCATGTCACTGTGCTAACATATATGGCTTGCTACTTATTTTTATAGTGCCACCTCTTTTACTATTTTACGATCCTCAAATTTCTGGAACCACTTGTTTGTATAAACAACTTTTGGAACCACTTCATAAACAAGGAAGAAAAGGTGCAATGCCGTGAATAGAAGTAACATTGAAACAAGCAGCTGCAGTAAATCGAATTGAACTTCTTGAAAAAAAAAATTAAGAGATGATCTAGCTGGAAATTAATTTACCCTGAAACAATTTTCCTGATCTTTTCCCTATTCAATTCAAATTGCTCAAAATAGTGGAATAACACCCGTTAAAGTCTTGTTTCTTTGTAGATGGAACAGTATAGATTTGGCTTTTTGTTTTCCCATTATTGAAATTCTTCAATAATGCTTTTAATTGTTAAGCCAAGAGAGGGGAACTGACCCATCAACCCTTACAAATTATTCAGAGCCTGGCTGTTATTAGCATCATGAGTACAGAAGATGTAAGACAGCAATTAGCATTCTGACGTGTTTCCAGATACTTCCTTGATTCCTTTCAAGCCATAGGCAAAAATTAAATGCTTATTGATGTTAGTGCAGATATTCTAGTGCTTTGCCCTATTAATTAATTCGCCCTATTAATTGCTTCAGTTTGTGAACATTCAGTTAGTCAAATTCTTTACTAAATTTTATACAAGTTTCAATGTGGCTTTGTTCCTTTCAATCTGAAGATAATTCAGAGATATTTCTAATTAAGATTATTTATCAACTGGCTCTTTTCCTGACATAAATCAAGATTTTTTACAGCCTGTGTAAGAAATACATTTTTGTCAACATATATTTTAATTGATTTATATGAATTATAAAAATGTAAACTTTGGGTATAACTGAACAAACATTACAAGGACTACAGGCAGCAATTTTTTGAATTGAGATACTGATTTAGTACATAAACAAGAACTTGTTTAATTTTTTTCTGCTTGAAAAATGGCCCAGTTGCTTGGTATTTAGATGTATTCACCTAATTCTGAAGCTGTTTTCTGTTATGATAGAAATTCCTCATTCAAGCCACTGGTTCTTTAAAATCTTCTTACTGAAAACAATAATAAACAAGAACCAATCTTCAGAATTGAATAGAAAGAACTTATCTTTAGGAGGAAGATGTTAATCCAGAAGAGATTGTAGAATAAGTAGCAGAAGTACTAGTTACACTCATGTATGTGAAGGCATTTTTTTAACATGGGAATCCATAGAGGTCAAAAATTGCAATAGAACACAGCATCATGATGGAACCACTGCTGCTTTTCTACATGTGTGTGATGTCATCACACATGCAAAAGGATCACAAGGTCATGCCTGCCACTTTGCAGGTCTTAATCCCTTTGGTTTCTTCAGCACTATAGAACACACAAATCTAGGTTGATTCTAGCAATTTCTGTTTCCTAGAAATCTGGATTACTCAAAGAAACATTTTTATACAGAAGGAACTTCAACTTTTTCAAGCTAAAACTATTTCAGACTTGAAAGAAAGTGCTCTAAATTGTAATTTAATACTGATTAAAAAGCTAAGATCTTCCTTAGTCTTACTAATGGTTCCAGGCTTTGCTTCAAAACATATGTGTGCATATGCTTGCAAGGAAAAAAAATATATGCTGGCAAGTAATTTCAACATTAAAAACAACACTAGGCAATTGACACATGGAAAGAGAGTAGGATTATGCATTTAACCCTAGTCTAGCATCATATAGCTTTGATCCCAAAGATCTGCATATGTTTTGCTAAAATTGGTAAATGACAAATTGGAGTAGATTTGTTTTTTACAGGAATGGAAATCCTGTATAACGACAACTCTCAACTCAATGGAAACTTATGTGTAGATCAATGTACGGACATTGAGGACAGGGTGTGTGACCCTGGGGGTCCAAGGTAAGATACAGTCATGGTTCCCATCCACACTGTGAAATTTACATTCAATTATATGGTTGTTGCTTGGTATGTTTAACTTGCTTGTGAGTTTTCCATCTTCCCTGGTGACTTTCCCTGGCCATCTCAAGATGCATTTTGGAGCAAGTATCTTTTGTTCTGTAATGTAAACAATTGCTTTTGGGAACAGCAAAGTGAGGGATAGGCAAAACAGTAAGCATGTATGGTTATATCTGTGGAGACATTTAGCTATGCACTTTGGGATGAACACCTTTCAAATGGTGCAGGAATATGAAGAGATTTCCAGAAAATTGTAGACTACAGGAACCATTTGCACTTCATTTTGAGATGCAGACAACCCCAATTCATCACCAACAGCCTGTGCCTGTGTTCAATAGTAAAGGGACACAGGGCACAAAATATCCTGTAGAAAGCACAGCTCCAACTTCTCAATGAAAAAATAAGACAGATACGTTTTTACAGTTGAGGTTTTAAAAGAGAATAGAACACAAACTCCAAGAGCTAAAATCACTTCTACTGACAGAAGTATTGGAACAGGTCAAAGAATTTACAAAGAAGGCACAACTAACACAACACAACAAGAACAAAGAACAACAAAAAGGCAAATTTTCTACCCTATAGCTTAGACAAGAAAAAAAAATAACACAAAACAGAAGAACCAGCCCAGATGGACAGTGACATCTCTAGAAAACTGACCAAAGGTGAGAAATCTATCTGACAGAGAGCTTACCCAAACAAAAAATAATGTTTTAGCCAAAGGACTGAATTTTGCAGTAACACCAGAACAGCTATCAATTGTACATCTCCTCACAGCCACAGAGTTGGTCATCAGGAACAATAAACTGGCAGAACCAGAGGCAGAACAATTAAGGATGAAGGTATCTGTAGCCCTTGCCAGTGCCAAAACACCCCATCCCAACCTCACAAGAAAGGAGAGCAGTGACATCCCTAGGAAGAGACTCAAACATCACCATCCTGCCAGCTGATAAAGGAAGAACACAGATGACTACAAGGTCAAAGTGAACAGTCTTCTGATGGACACTGCTATGTATGATTCTCTGAAGAGAGATCCCACCAGCAATTACAAGATTTCTTGAACATCTATTGAAAGACAATGCCATCAACAAGTCACAATATTACCGCCTTTACCTGGGGAAGCCATCCCATGCGTATATGGACTCCCCAAAATCCACAAAGAGGGAACTCCACTCAGACCAATTGTCAGCAGCATCAGTGTTGTAGGTTGTGACAACCTACAACATTGCAAAACATGTAACCACTGTATTAGCTCCTCTACTTGACAACACCACCCATCACATCACCACAATTCACAGCACTTTGCCAGCAAGATTTGGAAACTAAAACTAGACCCGGACGAAACTATGGTTTCCTATAATGTGACATCCCTCTTTACCTGCATTCCAACAACTGAAGATAGTATGTTAAGTGACAGAACCAACTTCAGCCCAGACCACATAAATGCCATGCTGGACCTCTGCCTGACCACTACCTATTTTAAATACAATGAAAGTTTCTATAGACAAAAAGACGGCTGCACCATGGGTTCACCTGTGTCACCCATTGAGGCCAATCTCTACATGGAAGAGGTAGAAACCAAACTCCTTCACAGGAATTCCACCCACTCACTGGTACAGGTATATGGACAATACTTGGGTCAAGAACAAAACAAAGGAATGCACCAAACATATCAACTCTGTGGACAGATACATTAAATTCACATGGGAAGATGTTAAGGAAAATAGTCTAGCCTTCCTGGACTGTGCAGTACACATTAAGGAAGAAAGAAGCCTTAACATTGAAGTTTACAGAAACACCCACCCACCCACACACACACACACACAGAGATCAATATTTACATTTTGCTTCTCACCACTCACTGGAGCACAAAATGGGAATTATCAGAACCCTACACCACTGAGCTGAAGGCCTACCTACCAGCAGTGGACGGGAAAGAAAAAGAACTAAAACACATCAAGGAAGCCCTCAGAAAGCGTGGCTATCCCAACTGGGCCTTCATCAAATCCCAAAAAAGACCCAGCAGGAGTTCGTCCAAAACAGAAGAGAACAATAAATGGAGCAAAATTGTCATATTCATACATATCTGAAAAGCTCAAGAGGATCTTTAGTCAACACAACATACTTGCACACTTTAAACCCAAGAATACCCTAGGGCAGAGGCTTGTCCACCCCAAGGATAAATTAAGTAACGTGGTATATGCAGTACAATGCAATGAGACATGTGCAGATCTGTACATTGGAGAAACAAAATAATCACTTCATAAACACAGGGAGAACACACCCATCAGGACAAGAATCAGCAGTCCATCTGCTTTTAAAAGACAAAGGCCACTCTTTTGAAGATAGCAAAGCCCACATTTTGGACAGAGAGGACTGTTGGTTTCAAAGAGGGGTCAAAGAGGCCATCTGTGTCAAAACTGAACAGTCCTCTCTCAACAGAGGGGGGAGAATACAATATCATCTATCTCCAGTCTACAACACAGTCCTTTTAGCGGTTCCAGGAAGGCTACACACCCATTTGCATTATTCAGGTGACCTTGAGGACACACATAAACCTCCAAGTGGCCTCAATGACGCTCTAAAAGAATGCAAATGACCAGCTGTCTGCAAGGAATATAAATCCTTCTATTCTTCACCATCCAGTCAGAGCCGAAGAAGCTTCTTGGATGAGAAGTGAAATGTCTTCAAAGAAAAACAAGAAAATCCAATTGCCTCTTGAAAAAGCACTTCTGGAACATCTACAATTATATTTTTAATTGTAGGCAGATCACAGTTACTCTGTGAATGAGATGGGCAGCATCTAAATTCAATGAATAAAATAGAGATAGAGATAGGTAGGTAGGTAGGTAGGTAGGTAGGTAGGTAGGTAGGTAGGTAGGTAGGTAGGTAGGATAGATAGATAGATAGATAGATAGATAGATAGATAGATAGATAGATAGATAGATAGATAGATAGATAGATAGATAGATAGATAGATAGATATGCAGGCAGGAAGGCAGGCAGGCAGGCAGGCAAAGAGATAAAAAGAGCCACATTTTGGAATTACAAATAAGTGTGTTTTAGCAATATCAGTTTGGACTGGCAACTTAGTCATTAAGCAAAGCAGTCACTAAGTGAAACTACAACTGTGTTTACAATCTTACTTCAGCTTTCTTTTGCTTTACAGATTTGTGAAGGTCATATTTTTTTCATTACAGTCCCTGTCTGAAACCATGCTAAACAAGGACATTTCGATTTTATCATAAGCTACCATACAAACATGAATAGATCATAGACAAGGAAACTGATGAAACAGAGGAAAATTTATTTTATCTCAATGACAGAACTTGATCTGTCAAAGCATGGCCTCTGTTCTATCTGACAAGGACACCTAGACAACCAACATTTGCTGGGATATGACCCACTGAGCACTGTTGTGAACAGCCTCTTCTATTGTCTGATTATTGACACATCTGCTCTTAAGTTTCTCTTCCATTTCTCCCACATTCCACGAGCATATCTCAATTCTGTATGTGTTTGTGTGTGTGTGTGTGTGTGTGTGTGTAAGTGGCTACAGGGTGGGTAGCAGTTTTTAAATAAAGCATTAATTCTTTGCAAGCAATGAGATCTACAAATGAAATTGATAAGCATTTGGAAGACACCAAAAAATAAATATAATCCAAAACATCCAGCTGCTATACTCGGTCCCTTATTTCATTTGTGTTGCTTCTAGCTTACTTCCAGCGTAGAGGAAGTTTAAGAAAATATATTTTACTCAATTTGAAACTGTCCCACAATGATTACTCAATGACCTTCTGTTCCATCTTGGCAACAACAGCTGAGAATCCCAAGTGTTTCCAAGTTCTTCTCCAGCAGATGATCAGCCCTTTCTCTCAATCAATCTTTCTTCCAACTGTGTTCTTTTCTCCCTGCCTTTTTCTCTGTTTTGCAGCTTCTTTTCTCTACCCTGAGATCTGTGACTTAACTCATCAGAATAAAAATGCCAATAATGCTGAGAATTTAGAGTGAGAGGCGGGGAGAAAAGGGTGCCTTTTCAATGTGTAAACTCTCTCCTTGGAATCCACTTCTGTCTCCACGTTAGCCTCTTATAGTAAATTAGCCCAGTTGCAACAAAGTGATGCTGACAGGGATGAGCAATGTGTGACAAACAAATGGCCAAGAATGCACAGAAGCAGATGGAAGGTCTCATGGTGCCTATCTTAGTACTTGAAGAATTATGCAATTTGGAAAGTTTTACACTGTTGAGGCAAAAATCTATACATTGTACAGAAGCACCAGTAGCCTGCTGAAGTTATTTTAGCTTGCTTTTGGTTTCTGCATCTGCCTTTATACAGATGCAGAAATACTTTACATCTATAATCATATCCATTTGCTGCCAGACCAACATAATTACCTTCTACCAATGTGCTTAGATACTAAGACAGAACATGTTTGTAATATCTGTTTATTAAAATATATATTCATGAGAGAACAGGTAACCTTTAAAATTCCTTTTAATAGATGAGTAGCTACACATACACATGTGCATTAAATAAAGCATCATTTATCCCCAAATAAAATGTACCTGCTTTCAAGCTCAAATTATTGTCAAATGTTTTGTCTCCTTTTATCCTTGCCACCAATTTTTTTGTTTCTTCATTTGTCACATTATATGGTGATGTAAATACCTGTGGAGGAATTGCCAGTGAGGCTGGAGGGAGGCATCAAGGGAGGGTCTAGCTTCGAGTCATTGTGCAGCAACAAACGGCATAAGCATGACTTCCCCCCCCCCAAATCCATAAAGCCTTATCTAGTGATTCCCAGGGAAAGCAAGCAATCTGAGGACATTCTTGTAACATAGGTGAAAAATAATCAAGTTATAGGCTGACACTATTCACAAGTGATTCTGGTTTCTTGCATCTGACAATATCCTTTCCAAAAGATTAAAAGGTAACATACTATAGGTTGGTTTATTTGGTTGTGGGTTCAAATTTATACAACTTACATAACCATATCAATAACCTGCAATATAACTTGGAACACAGTTGCAGAAATCCAAAATAATTCCACTTTCACTGCAATGATTTCACTGGAGGTTACTCACATTTTGATGGCTTTTCCCCATTCCCTGCCATGTGAGTAGCTTTTATACATCTGTGAACAAATCTACAGCCCAGTCAGTATTTAATCTGAGTGGTGATTCTGTACATTTTTTTTTAATGAACAGAGCCATTTACTGATTTACTGTGTTACAATAGCTCCCAGCATTTTCTTTTTTTCTTTTTTATTTCCTGTAACAATTCTCTTAATTTGATACGAGATGTGACTTTCAAAGGCTGGCCAAATACACTGGCCCTTTTGATTAGAGATGTGTTGAATCCATTTCAATTGACAGCAAATTCTTTCGGCTTTTCCCTTAATAGTTAATTTATACTGCAAGATTAGTATGTTAATTTATACTTTCTTGGCATATTTTATACACTGGATGTGTTGGTTTTAATTGGGCAAAAATTAGGTTTGTTTGATTGCCTTACAGCAGCTAAGAATTATTCATGTTGAAAAATCCTCCTCTTATGGAACATTTTACGAAGCTAATGTGGCCACTGGAGATTTCTGATTAGCTTCACTAGGAAAATCAGTGATTGGTTGCTTTCCTGAAGTCCCAGCCCCTCCCCCTATGGTCCAGTTGGGAAGTAGGGCAAAAGAGTTGCTTTGTTTGATTTTTTTCTATCAGAGCTATTATATTAAAGCAACTAGAACTAGTGCATATGGGAACTACAATGGTATCATGCTATGAGAACATTATTTTCAATGCATGTCTGTTCAGCAGTGGGATTTGTCAAGAAGCTATGAAGAGGGTGCAGCAGTTGTTTTCTTTTCACTAAAGCAAGGGTAGGCAACCTTGGCTCTTTTATGACTCGTGGACTTCAACTCCCAGAATTCCTGAGTCAGCCATGCTGGCTCAGGAATTCTGGGAGTTGAGGTCCACAAGTCATAAAAGAACCAAGGTTGCCTACCCCTGCACTAAAGTAAGAGGGAGAGAAAATTGGAAATAATCTAAGTCTTGGAAATTACTGCTCATATCCATGTCCAAAATAGTGGATCACTAATACAATATAGTTGAAAGTTCTAGGCTTCAACCAGAGTCTCAGAGAGACCTTGTGACAATCTTTTTTTTTTTTATTGAAAATTTTTTAAATTTTACAAAAACAAATCCCCTTCCCATACCCCCCCAACCCTACCTCACCCCCCCCCCCTTCCCAACCTCCCAAACCCTCCCCTGGACTTCCCAGAGCTGAGTACAGGCTTAATTAAAAAAAGAAAAAAAACTTAAAACACTTTTAAAACCTAAACAAATTTAAATACAATCATCATTCTATATAAACTCCCTCCAAAAACACAAATTTAAACATTACTTTCTTTGAATATCTATATCTATAGTGTAAAATCTAATTTCTCCCTCTTTCTTTATCCTAAAACGAAAAAATAAACATATAAACCTTTGTTATACCATTAAAACTAAATACTCTTAAAAAACTTAAAGTAAATACATATTTCCTTCAATCTTCATAATCTTCTCTCCTATCCAAAAAGAAAAAACTTAAAAAACCTATAAGTCCTAAACAAATCTAAGCACATTTAATTAAACAAATTATTTTCTCTTAAAAATATTAATAATAATATTTGAAAACTAGAAACACTTTTAAATCCTAAACAAGACCTTGTGACAATCTTAACAAAAGACAGACACTTTTGGATTTTATTTTTAACTACATTTTAGGCATATTCACAGGGTTGTCCATGGGAAAGTTAAAAACTCACAGTCATGTGATCAAAACATTGTTCTTTTATATATGCAGCACATGGCAAAGGAGGATAAGACGTGGAGTGTATAGGCTTTTGTGACCCCTCCCTGTGACACACCTGTTCATTTGAGATTATTTTGCAAGTCTGTTTAGCATAACATCCAGAAGGAAGTCTTCTAAAAACAAATACTTTTCACAAGTTCTTGAATTTTTAGAAAGTAAAAATCAGGTTACCCAAATTTAAAAATATTAATGGACCTTGCTAGAGTGCCGTGTGTTCCATGTTTCTCATTCTTGTAATATCCCTCATTGTGGATTTTTGATTTATAGCCCCAAATAGTCTTTAGCATATAATAGAAGGTCTTTAATTAAATCCCCAAAAACTCACATTAAGGGATAAATAAAAATCCATCAGCCCTTTCATTCTCTTACAGTATCCAAGGGGAATTGACAGTCTTAATCACTTCAGCCATTTATACCTTCATTTTAGCTCTATTTCAGTCAAACCATTTAGTGGAGTTTATCAAAATTACAATATCTTTTTTTAATCACTCGTCTGGAGCTGTAACAGAAACTAATTTCTGGAGCAAAATGGAATATCTCCGAAGCGCAGAGCTCAGTAGCAAAGGCACATTAGGATGAAGAGTTACCTGCCACTAACTGATATTTGTCTCTGTAATGAGCTGAACCAGTCAAAGAAATACATCCATAATAAAATTAGGAGACACCAGCAGCGGAAAGAATAAAGTTGGTGTTCCTGTGGTCAAAGTTCTTTTCTTAGTAATCTTGGACTGCTTTATCCAACTACCTATAACACCTGTAGTTTAGTTGAAATCATAGCTTGTTGCATTTGGACAGGTAGAATTATCCTAATATGCTGCTTATCATAGAATAAAAGGGTGGTTTCTTTAATCAAGGAGATTCCAGGATAGACAACATGACATGGTAAACTTTGAAATAAGTATAGCATACAAACCAATTAAAGCCCCCTCCCCCACACAAACATCTTAAGTAAATCAAAAGACCCAGTAGCCCTAGAAGAAGAGAAACACAGGAATCATCTACAACATTCAATGTAACAATTGTAATACCCACTATGTGGTACAAACAGGCAGAGCACTAGCACAGCACATCCATGAACACCAGTTAGCAAGCAGAAGACATGACTGCTCCTTAATTGCATAACACATGGACAGACTTAACCATAGTTTCAACTGGGAAATTGTGAGCATTCTAGACCTACTTGACTCTAGAGAATTCTTCAAAGCCTGGAACACAAATCAGCCATCAACAGGCACATAGAGATAAACAACATCTACATACCATTCAAAAGAGATAATCAAAAAGTTAAAGATCACAATATTCCTCCTCAGCAATCAACACCCAGATAAGCAGAGATTAACTCAAAGATTAATACTAAAGCAACAATCAAATTGTAAATAACAGCCTAATCAAGGAATGATCAAGAACACTCCAGGGTCAGAGAGCACCAAGGGCTCCTCAGTTTGAAGTAACTATTAAATGCAGTGGTACAGATGAAGAATTACAACTTAAGATAGCTTCTATTCAGTGTCACTTTGTACAATATTATTTCCCTGTTTCTAAAGATGGCAAGTCAAAGATCTTACAGCTAAATTAGAAATCTCCCAGTTCTGCTTTGTGCTGACTACATCACAGATAGTATCATTGCAGAAAATTGTATGCCCATTGTCTATTTCACTGTTTCTCAACTTGGCAATTTGAAGATGTGTGGACTTCAACCTTGCTGGCTGGGGAATTCTAGAAATTGAAGTCCACACATCTTAAAGTACCAAGGTTGAGAAACACTGCTCTATTTACACAATGCTAGTAACACAGTCCATATTGCCGTTAAACAGCAACTAGGAACAGGGGACAAGGAGCTCATAAGACTTAATACTTTGCCCTCATTATAGTCAGCCTAGAAACCCAGCAATAGCTCAGACATTGTTATAGAAATATGCAGTGTTATTACTACTATTATAATTTTCTTCAGGATCAAACTGGGGAAATCTTTGCTTATGAATTATATATAGTTCTGTTTCATCCTCTCCCTTTATTAAACAAAACAAGCAGAGGCATTACCAACACAAAACTGCTTCCAGTTTATATATTAAACATGTACATACAGATATCCATGCCTATTTATCTAGCTTGCATGTACAAGGCCCCTAAATGATATGATACCATATTAATTTGGTTCCATTATTCATGTACAAATAACTATGTCTGATTTTATTGAAATGAGAGCATTCTTGTATTTTTCCTCCCAACACTATAATTTCAGGGAAAGCAGGATGGATCTTCACTATTTGTCAGTAGGCAGGTGGTGGAGTGTTCTCTAAAGCGTATGTATTTAGCACAGTCATTAAATTTTACACGGCACATATGTATGTGCTTCCAGGGGTGCAATGAAAATTTATGCTTGTATTTTACATTTTCTGTTTTCTGCATCTGTCTCTTGTCAGCTGTATATAAATAGAAAAATCAAACATCAGGGCAGGTGTAACTTCTGCATCTAATAGCCCATTCCTTTGACCTTAAAATGTGCTGAATTTTGGAGATTTTCCTACAGGAAATTTTGTGCAGCTTTTGCACAGTAGATGGGCAACCGCTTCATCACTCATAATACATAGCCGTAGAATTTCTATGTTCATGGCAGATCAATTCTTGTAAGTTTGTGTAGGGCCGTAGCATTTGAGTGAAGAATCAAGGGGAAAAAAAACACCCAAAGAAAAACTTAGGTGGGTAGTACTATAATATTTTTTTTCTTAGCAGCCAGTTTACTCTTTTGAAAGAATGATTTGCTTTTTTCCATAATGCTGCCTTTTACATTAAAGTACTTTACAGGAAAACATTTACAAAGGAGAAAATAATTGATTTTAGAAAACATGGAACTGATAGTTTCTAAATAGTTAATGTGTTAAGAATTTCGGATTAAAAAGCATAATCAGCAACTACACTTTTTCAGTATGGTGGTATGATAGGGTGCTCTTGGATAATTTGATATCAAAAACTTAAACCTATAGCTACACATATGCACTTTATAGGGCTTTCATAACTAAAATAAATGTAATCAAGATTAGAGATCCTTGAAGTCTTATACTGTTTGAATAAACATTCATATTCCAGTCTAAATTTATTTGCTCAGCATTTTCTAGGCTAAGAAGTTAGGAATCAATAGTTCATTGCCTCACAGCCTTCCCAAATATTCTGGCACAGTTTTTACTTTAAAAAAACATAGTATATGGTTTTAAGGACAAATAAAATATTTTGAAATAAAACACATGTAGAAAATAATATAAAGACTAATTTAAGCATTTATTCTAATAAATATTTAAATTCATATCACATGTAATTATTGTAACTTTTAGTTTGATTTCTGTTAAATATTTGTATTAACAAAGACCTGGACAAAAATAGGTATATAGATTTACTGTAATGTATAAATGATACTCAATAAAAACAAAATATGTTGATCTGTCAAGCTGACACCACTGAGTTACTCATTTACCAAAAGCAGTTTGATGTGTAAGGGACATTTTTACATCACCAAATTGTCAAATACTTTCTGAAATCCTATTGTAATACAAATATTTACTCTATTACAATGAATGGGATATATGAATCAAAGCATTTTAATTACATGGTCTTCCCATTGTTCTATATTGGTGTGTGGCTATGGTGATTAGTTGGCCTGGAAGAAACTCTGCCATCTATAGAAGTAAATATATGGAATATATTAGGAATAGTCAAATAACTAAAAGTTTAGCAGACTATGTTGCCTCTTGACTTTGGCCATGACTATCAACTGTTGCTGTCAGTTTAGTTACGGGGAAATATATTGATTTATCTAAATAATTAATGCAGTGAATCTACCCACACTTTCTAGATCTAAAAACAGTCCAGGGTGAAAACTTTTATACTTTTCTCCATTGCTTTTTTTATATATATAAAAAAAAGTGCCGGAACTCACACAAGTCATACAACCTGCTTGCCTACCCTACAAGGTTCCATCCAAAAAAGGTGCCGGAACTCCATTCTGGGCATTCTATGAGAAAAAAAGCCCTGGACAGATAGATAAATAGATAGATAGATAGATAGATAGATAGATAGATAGATAGATAGATAGATAGATAGATAGATATAGAAAGACAAACAGACAGATAGAAGACACACACAGAGAGAATTCTACTGCTAATCAATCAAAAAGTGGCATGTTAGGTATACTTTTTGGCTGTCTTCCTTTCCTAGTAGTGCCAGAGGAAATACAATGGATTGAGTTATATTGATTCTTTGAAATGTATTTGAAGATGGATCCTCACCAAGTTTTAAAGCAGCTTTGCTATTCAATAGAGCAAGAAGCAGCAATTCTATAGATGACACCAGCCTTGCAAAACTGTAAACATACTTAATGTTTTTACCCTCAAGCAGAGCTGTGAGATTTTAACTATGAGATTTCATTTTAATTTCATTTTTTTTTAAAAAAAGAAGAAAGCTCCTATGAACAGCTGCAAAGTTAGTTACAAAATTGCCCTTCAGCAAATCTTCATATAATACTATTTATTTCAAAATCAATATGACACGTCTACAAACTAAAGTGTCAAGCTGAGCAATACATATTTAAGGCACTCTTGGCTATAATGTTATAATAAGTTTGTTTTTCTTATACTATGAAGACATACATTTATCACCAAAATATTTCAAATCTTATTTAATTAAAACAAGGATAATTTCTAGTTTTAGATTTATAGTGTTAAACCAAATCACTAAAATATAAGGACTGATAATGCTACATTTTTGATTACTACCCACAGGTTTACAGCACTCATTCTTGAATCCTGTTCCATAGAAAGACATTTATAACCAAGTACAAAGGGCTGCAGAATTATTCCTAAACTTATATTCCATTGAAAAACTAGAACGTAAATGACTTAGCTCTTCATTTGTTTCTGTGTGACTTAGTCCCATCTACTCATAAGTACCTGACCTGGCTCATTTCCTACAACCACAATCTACAGTGTTTTATGTAGTCATCCTAACAATGCAAAAGTTGCAGATTTGTTTATGATGAACAAGCCATGTGACCTACTGTGTAGAATTAGGAATGCTTGGTTATAATCATAGATTTCGATTATTTGAACTTTTATCTGTAAATAAGGGAAATAAACAATTTCTTGGCCCAAGGGATTTACACCAGCAGTGTTATCAGAACCAGAGAAGAAACCTGCAAGCCTTTGATTTCCCAATTTAACGTTATCTCAAGATGTGTACAATAAAGAGATTTTTATATTTGCTTAGAAATAAATCCCAGTGCATTCAATATATTCAACATAAGGCTCTAGACTCCAGTTAGAATATTCTTAGTGTTTCATATTTTTTTAAAAAAGTCAAAAATAGAAAGGAAATAAAGGTAATGTCTACTTTGACTTGACTTTAATTTTAGGGAGATATGCATATAGTTTTATCTGCAAGAAGGCAGAAAGATTTGTCATTATTTTGATCCTTTATTTATTGTCTGTCAGTTAGTCAGTCGGGCAGTCTGAAGTGAGGTGTTTTCCTTTTAATCTGTCTCTCAAGTGCTAACCCACTTTGCTATTTTGAAAAATTAGCTAAGATTGGCTAGTATCAGTTTAATCAGCTCAGGGAGATCACAGAGAATAGTTGAAAGAGTTATTTCAGAAGGAGATGGTTTGAATATGGTAGAGAGGAGGAGGAGCAGGTGAAGGAGGAAGAACTACCAGGAGAATTGGGAATCCCCCAAGTCTACCGGCAGAAATATTAGTCTTAAGCAAATGTAAAGGGCAAGGATTAAGGTTAGGGTTGGGGTTAAACTCAGGAGAGATTTATATAAATGGCTCCTTACAAAGTCCTTTGTTATCAGTAGTTAAAGTGGTGCAGTGGTTAAAGTGCAGTATTGCAGGCAAACTCTGCCCTTAGCCTGGAGTTTAATCTTGATGGGGCTCAACATTGATTCAGCCTTCCATCCTTCGGAGGTTGGTAAAATGAGGACCCATTTTGTTGAGGGCAATATGCACATAATGTTTCCACATTGTAAACTGCCCAGAGAGTGCTGTAAATGCTATTGGGGGGGGATATATAAGCCTAAATGCTATTGCTATTCCTATCATTGAGGAGACCCACCAGTTTGCCAATTCATAGAGAGGTATCTACCCAACTATATGTTGGCAGATGTACTGGTGATAAGTGGCCAATAGTTCCATTACCAGAATTGCTGCAAGACATCTCACCTTAATAAATCATTTTAAAAGGAATTAAAGGACAATCTTGCTTGGAAATGGATTTTTCCCCCCTAGTTTTAAGTAGAGGCTTAAAGTCTAACATCAAAGAAGAATAACATTTTTTTCTCTTTCTCATTCTTGGGAGAGGGTGCAAAGAATTCATGAGCAACATGGATGGAGAGCAATGTGGATAGAGAGAAGCTGACAAGTTTTCACAAGTGAGGTTATGGGACATTTGGTTGCTGGGGGAGCTTTGAGGCACTTAATAAGATGGCTGCTCAGATGAATGGATTGATGTCCTGGTGGAGGGATGAAAAAGCCGGGGAGAGAATGAGAGAATCCACAATCTTGTTACGGTGAACATAATTTGCCAAAGTAGTCGGGAGACTTGGAATCCTTTCTTTATAAATATGTACTGCTCAGTCTATTATGAGAAGGAGAGGACAGAGTGGGAGATTCATTACCATTGAATTCCATACTCGAGTATTGTGTATTAGTGTACTGTGTTGTGCCATTCTTGTATCTTTACGAGCAGGTTTGTTAAAATTAATTCCATGAGAGTTGAAAGAGATCCTTATTGATAGAAGATTTGGGCGAAATCAACTGTCAGATACAGAAATGGCTTCTGTGTAACAGAAGAGACTGTGTTATTTTGGATCAGGACGAAAGAGGTTCTTGTTTCACAATAGGCACAATATAACAACCATGTTTGGTTTGAGAGTATTATATTTTGATCATATTGTAGAGACTTTCTTCAGATTTTATGTTCAAATTCCTTTGCATTTGCATCTACATTTTGTATACTTCTCTTTTTTAAAAAAAATCATTGATTTTTAAAAGCAGAAAATTAAAAAAATAAACAAGAAAAGGCTTGAGAAAGAAAAAATATAGAGAAAAGAAGATAGAAGTGCAAACAGAAAAAAGAAAAATTAAGGGAAATAGAAAAAGAATGACTTTTGACTTACTTTGATAGAAATATCAGATTGAAAAAAACATCAAACAATTACTTACATTATTTCAATAACCCAATATAATTCTAATTATTAAATGCCAAACATTTAATTTCTTTCAGTTTCTTGCAAAAAATCCAAAAGTGATTTCCAGGTAGAAACAAAATTAATCAAAGTCTTTTCTTTAATTAAACTGTCAATTTTGTCATTGCCGCCAATTCTATCAGCTTCATCATCCATTCTTTTATTGTAGGTATGTATGAGTTCTTCTACTTTTTTTGCATATAAAAATCTTACTGCTGTTATCATATATAAAAGCAAAGTGCGATAAGACGTTTCTTTTTGTTTGTCCATTATTCTTTTCTTTTCAATTAGTTATTTATTTTATGCACATTTTTTTCTAGAAGCATGTTTGTCTTCAATACAGTTCTTGCCATATTTTGATAAACAGTTGTTTCTCTTGCCATTTAACCCAGTTTCAAACATTGTGCAAACAGTTTTGAAAAGGTGCAGCCTGCATTTCAACTGGGCTTCTGACAACCCTCAAGCTTATACAAGCTTATACTAAATAGCTTATCCTTATTGCCATTTACATGTCATTTACACTGTGTTTCCAGTTACTGTATTTCCATGTTGCCCAGGAATTTGAATCAAATGGAGCTCTTAGGAGCTACAGGGTGATAGCTTCCTATGTCTTTACTAGTTTCACTTTATTATTTGTCCTACTTATTCTGCTTTCTAAAGACTTATAACTATATACGTGCAAGTGTTTTTTTTCTATATCAAGCTCCTCTAGCCATAATGGGACTCCAGTTTTAATGTGCAAATACATTAATAATCTGTGCATCATTTGAAACTGGTCAGAAATTCCCATGAGCATGGCATCTCTCCCCTGTTCATTAAAGCAGCTCACCTTTGCTCAGGCATCCTGGTGGTGATCACTTCTCTGAAGCACATTTTTGAAGTGTGTAAAGTGATAACGTTTGGTACTCTTTAAAGAATAAATGTGTCATCGTCTTTCAGCGATTAAGATGCTGGGATTGTCACTGGAAAGCCAGCAGCCCAGGTTCTAGACCCAAGTACTACATGACAGGGTGAGCTCCCATCCTCGTCCCAACTCCTGCCAACCTAGCAGTTCAAAAGCATGCAAATGTGAGTAGATGAATAGGTACCACTACAGTGGAAAGATAACAGTGCTCCATGACGTCATGCTGGCTACAGGACCATGGAAATGTCTTCAGACAGCACTGGTTCAATGGCCTTGAAATGGAGATAAATACCATCCCTGTAGTCGGCAACAACTAGCGGAGTAAAATCTGCAGGGACTCCTTTAGCTATACCTTATTCTTTTTTTAAAAAAATGCATTTAAGGCTCACAGCTACACTAAATCCTTAATCAAGTTAATGACCTACCCCACTTGCAGATAAATAATTAAAAACCAAAAAGAATTTTAACACTTAACTTCTGCTTCATAGTGTAGGTCAAATATGCTGAGCTAGTTTTACTTTGCTTTCTGTCTTTTTTCTTTAGCTTTTCTTCCCCACATTGGTACATTGTGCTTGGGACATTTATAGGCCAAAGGAGAGATACAGCTTCATTTTCCCCCTCTAAAATTTGCAGCCAAAAAATTCACTTAGTTGTTTCACCCCAAACTTAAACCCTTGCAAAAGGATTATTAAAATGAAATCCCTTTACCATAGTAGGACAATTTTCTCACCTCAGCAACTTTAAGATGTATGGACTCCAGTTTCCATGCTGCCTGGGTGTTGAAGTCCACACATCTGAAAGTTGCTGAGCTTGAGAAACTCTGCAAAAAGAACTTTGTTTCCTCAATATGGTTAGATTAATTTCACTAACTATTTAATCTTAGGTTCAGGAAAAGAAAATAGCTAAAGTTTTCTTATTCACTTTTTCTAGGTTTGAAGGGTTTTCCCCTATTTCTCCAAGGTATTTATCTCTGCATTTTTAGGAAGCCTCTGCATTTTTTCTAAATTTTAATTTTTTTAAAAAAAACTGCATTCTTTTAGAAAATACCTGTTATTTTTCCCAACTTCTCTTTATCTTGCCTACATATAGCCCATTTCTTCTTTATGTAATTTAATAGAAATGAACATAAATTAGGTAGAATTGGATCACATAGTGGAATGCTAGCACATTACATGATTTAGTTTTAGGCACTTGTAAAATTAGGAGGCCTAATTTTGTTAGATACTTCCATATTTCCAATCTGTAGAGAATTGATAAGCTATTTTTTTTTCTTGAATCTTTGAGCTGTATTTCTATCTTACCAAGAAATGATGTGATACAAACTTTTATAAAGCAATAAACTGTGTTAACACTGGGCGTTTAGTGAATATAGATCCCAACGCTGTCATGAGCAAATATGACATATATGACAAATACTGTGTGTCAGCACGTATGTCTGCAACAGATAAGACAAAATCCATACAAACATTCTCCTTAATTGATTCAAAAAGAACTATGAAAGATCCAATTGAAAGTGGGGCTGCTAACCCCAGGCAAGGTAAAGCTTTAATCCTGTAAAGAATCTGGAAAGATCCAAATTATTTATATATATATATACATGCATATATATATATATATATATATATATATATATATATATATATATATATATATATATATACACATATATACATGCATACATACATACATACATACATACCTGGATGCAGAAGAAAGTGGTGCAGTCAAAGCCAATAGCTATATGAAACTCAGGTTGAGGGACCTGCAAATTTAATCACAGCATTAATGACAAGGGGAGTTTGATTAACTCTTTGCCTGTGAACCATTTTTCACATGAAATTCCACAGCGCTCAGCTGCATTCCCAATCACAGTGGGGAGAAGAAAAAAAGCCCTGAAAATCCAAAGCCCTCGGTTGCAGTTTTGATTGTAAAATGACCCACAAGGAAAAGGATTAATAGCTTCTCCACTTGCTCATTGCTGTAATCAAATTCACAACTTGTCTAAACCTGCATCTGAGGCACACAAATCAAAGAGAGTTCACTCATATATCTCTTTGCATCCTGCATAATGTGAGGTTGCAAAGGATCAGATGCAAACCTGGCCAGATCACTTCATTTCTATTTCATAAATTTAGGCAAATCCTACCGATATACCATGCTTTGTTGAGTAGACCTTCACATACAGTATACATACAGATACATACAGACACACACACACACACACACACACACACACACACAAGTATTTGAGTGCATTAATTTGTGCCGCTAACCTCTCCTTTTGTGGCATTTCTCATTTGTCTAAGCAAGTGATTATTTCTACAGCTCTTCTCGTATTCATTGATTTGGGGGTGGTGATAGAATACTGCACCATACTAATTTTTCCCCCTCTAATGCAGTACTCCCTTACTATTATGAAGTTACTTGACAGGTAGCCATTAACAAAATTTGCTTGAGTCTGCTGTACAATGGTGGGGGTGTGAACATGTTTTATGGTGACATTAATATATGGGTTGGAGGCTGGAAGTACAGGCCAAGGGGAGGAGAAGGGAGCAAGGCTATTTGTCCAAGCGACTAGATTGATTGAAACTTGAGGGCTTGACAAACATGCTGCCAGGGCATTGCTCTGAGAGCTGCTTAGATGTATTCAAAATATACTGTTCTTCTATTACCAAATAATCCATTTATATTTCTTGACAGTTGTTTAAGGAGTATTCTGGATAGAGTGATGCTAATGGTAGTTACTCATGTCTAAGCTGCATTAAAAAGGGTTCCCTGTCTTGCATTTTGGCAAAACAGCAAAGTAAACAGAAACCTTTCTTTGTATGTCTGTTTAGGCACGTGTGTTACTCCCCAGTTTGCACTTCAAACTGCAATACCGCCGTTCATCACAGGATTTTTTCCTGGGGATACTTGAAGTTGGAGCCCAACACCTATAAATGGAACCAGGAAAAATTATATTAGTCTGTGCATTATAATAGTCTATGTATTTCCCATTGTCACACTCAGGGCACAGAGAATAGAGCCAGGCAAGTTCAAAGGAGGTCTGTGAGGCTCCTAAGGAGAAGGTCACCCCACCCCTCCTCACAAGGAACACCTGGTTTCAGTTGACTTAAGCAGAAGCATGGGGAAATTTTTTTTGGGGGGGGGAACAATTGTTTGATTTGGCATGCACTCCCCCAGCTTTGGAAAAGCTTAGCCTTGACTTGTGATTCTACCTGTGCCTTGCCTTGTGCCTTTGCCTTGTGGACTTGCCTTGCCCTGTGGATCTTGAATCTGGACCTTGCCCTGTGAACTTGCACCTTGTCTTTGGACTTCCTCTTTGCCTTTGTGAATTGGTTTTGTTGCTTACTGGCTTTTGTTTGTGGGACTGTGGGTGGGTGGGTGCCTTCAGGGAAGTAGGGGGTGGAGACTTACCAGCTTTGTAGGGCTGTTTGTTGTGGAATTCAACAGAGCAATAAAGGACTCTCTCAATGCTTTCCTCTGTCTAGGCGACCTGGATCATAACAATCTCACTTTGAGGGTCATATTGTTCCAGAGGGTGAGAGTTATGATGGAAAAGGCCCATCTCCTGGACTTGCCAGGCTGGAATTCCTTGACTGATGGTCATGATGACCCATTCCATTTATCATGGTGACCCAGATCGACCAATGAGGAAGATACCAATGTCACACCCATTCTAGAAGATTGAAACTCCACACCTTTTTATGTGTGTGCAATGCATGTGTGTGAGTTGGACGGCAATATAAATTTGTTTAATAAATACATTAATTTAAAAAAGGGGAGCAGGCTTCTGTCATCTTGTTGGATCTCTCTTTCTGATACTGTTGACACTCCTACAGACATCCCGGCTTAAGCAGCAATTTGCAAGAATCTCAGAGGGGAACCTGTGATCAAAATTCAACAGCCACATAGCTATAATAGAACACAATAGAATAGCCATTACGGTAAACAATTCCAACCTCTGACCCTTGACTATGTCCTTGAGCTAAAGCAGCAGAAAACCAATCTGTACACATTTGTTGGAGGACAGAACAGTGTCCCATGTACTACTCCTTGTTCTCCTTTTTATTATATTAACATATAAATAATAAGTTATGCAGCTGTAATTCAGGGATAATACATTAAATAGATAATGAAAGGTCTAAAGTTTTAGACTTTAGAGTCCCCAGACAATGAAATTTGTCAACAAATATTTTCAAATGTCAGCTGTTTCAAGGAGAAAGTCATGAAGAAATTATCATTTTTATTGAAAAGTGCTAGAATCTATATGCAAATTAATAGCAGTGGTAAGAAGATCATTCAGAAGACAAGAATAGAAATTACTAGTCAAAATACTATTAGAGGTATTCACAAAGGGATAATCCCTGTACTAATTTCTGATCTCAGTTCCGTTTTTACTGTCATCATTTCTGAATATGTATTACAACTATGACAAGCTGCTACTCAAAGTCCAGATTTTTGCACAACTAAAACCAAGGCAGATTCCAGAACAATATACTCCATCACATAATTAATCAAATCAATGAATAACAGTCAATTATAGATGAATTTTGCTTGAGAGGAGCCCATATTTTTGAAAGGAATTTGCATGCTCTTTCAGATTTAACTACAACAGTAGTATGAGATTGTAGCAACCTTCATCTTATTCTTTCTTTATGGATCAAATTGATTTTCATAGAATTATCTTTTACCTGGTCAGGCAATACCACTTTTAAAACATTGCTTGAAAGAAGGACAACATAGCCTTTCCCATGAATGTTAACTTTTTCTACAAAGAAACTAATCAAGGAGAGAACCAGTCTAGAACTAAGAGAAATTTCCTGACAGTTACAACAATTAATCAGTGGAACAACTAGCCTTCAGAAGTTGTGGGGGCTCCAACATTGGAAGCTTTTAAGAAGAGATTGGACAACCATTTGTCTAAAATAATACAGAGTTTCCTGCTTGAGCAGGAGATTGAATTAAAAGACCTCCAACTCTATTATTCTATTCCGTTAGAAATTGTTCTATCTATGGTAATTTTGGTTGCACCAAGACTAGGACTGTAACATATAGGGACCCCTCAGAAATTTGTGACACATGAGAAAGTGGAAGAGTTATATAACTTCTGGAGCAAGAAAACACAAACATAAAACTGACACATATGGTACAATGCAAATTCTTAATAAGGAGCTGCCAATACAATCACAAATATATAAATGCTTGGATATCTGCGGTATGGTTTCTATTGCTTCTTTGTTTCTAGCATACGTTTTGAATTGCTTCCTAATTACATTTCTGCAGACTTCAAGCATTATGTGAGATATTTCCATCTTTGTCTCCTGACATCCTCAGCTTTGCCAGCTACCCACACTTCTGGCTCAGATTATGTTTGAAGCATGGCAGTCTTGTCAACTGAAAGCTGAGCTATGTAATAAATGCAGGCCATGGCTGTAAACACATGGTCTAACATCTTGAATTTATTGAAGAACACTATTGTGGTTTCCTTATATTATTAACATGCCATCCGATTCAAAACCAGGCCATTTGGCCAATTTAAGGTTCACCGCTTTTAAGCAGTTTTTGTCTGCTTAATGATACTTGAACAATTTGACCAGTCTCCATAGATGGTTCTTAATAATATTGTTTTAATTAGCTTGGAGTGTTGCAAGAAATTATGGCAAACACATATTTGTTGATAGAATAATGAATAACCAACTGATTAATGAATGATAAAAGATATATTGAAAAAATCTTATGCATACTAACCTCTTTCTGCCAGTCTTTGTCTTTGCCATCATTTGATATGGGAATCACCAAATCAATCAATCTCTTTGGGACAACTTTATTAAAGTTTTCCATGGTTCTTCACAGTAGCATAGATATGCTCAGGAACATATGCACTGTGGGAACATGCCATGTTATTGTTTTATTATTAAACTTAGTATTATCCATGCAATATGACTATTTTAATTATGTCTTTAATTACCATCAAATATCTTATTCAGGTAATTTTCATTACATTCATCTGATCTTTATAATTTCTGATCTTTATAATTTCAGATACATTTCTTTATAGAAGTTTAGACCTAAAAATGAAGACCATTTGGTGTATAACAATGGACAGCTTAGTATTAAAAGTTACATAATTCAACTCTATTGGTACAAAGTTTATAATCTTCTTTCTTTTGAAAAAAAAAGAACTTTGGTTAATGGCCAATTAAGATTTTAAATTGTAGTAGGTAATTAAGTGACTTCTGTTATTTACTTTTCTCCTGTATCCTATTATAATCTTTATGTGTGTTCTTCAAAGAAGATTTTAGCTTCCATTGGTAGCTTCATTACATGCTTGGAGTCCATTTTTATACTTTCAAAACCCATATAGGACATTATAAAAAGCAAGTAGATTTTTATAACTGGACCCTGGTTATACAATATATTATATGCAGTGGTGGAATTCAAATATGTGAACAACCGGTTCTCTGTGTGGATGTTGCTTCTGGAAGTCCATTCTGGGCCTGGGCAACAAAAAAATAACTACTGGTTCTGCCGAAGTGGTGCGAACCAGCTGAATCCCACCACTGATTATATGACTTCTTTAAGAGATTTAGAGATAAGTTTTCTTATCCAAAAGGTATTGTAGGAAACATATTTGCTTCAACACATTTTAGAAGTTCCGTGAGGTGAGACTCTACCCCTGTGGGCAAGGGGCTATCAAAACTACAGGCTCACATCCTACTACTCATTGAGTCACTTCATACCACTTCACCTGATAAAATACCCAGGGAACGCTAATCTTTTTTATGTACAGCTGATGTTATCAGATCAATATGATGTAATCTCTTTAAATGTAGCTAAATTTTGTTATATTGTGCAAAATTAGGCAGACTTTGATTGCCCAATGCAAATCCACCACTAAATGTAATATATTATCATCTCTTGTTGTTGTTGTTGATGATGAAGCTTTTTATTTGTGGTGCTGGATCTATGGCCATAATAAAAATTACTTAGATATTCTATAATTTTGAAGACACTCAGCAAACTGATATACACTAATGTGTAGCTCCAGTTCCTCGATTATGTTTCTTGTTTGAGAACAAGTGTCCTGCAAATTTAATATTGTTAAATAAATATGTAAATATTTACCTCATAAGTGGCTTCAGAAAGTTTAACTTACACATTGCTGCTTGGAACATAGCAAGTATAGTATTTTCAATATAATTTGCTCTGTGTCTATGAATATTCAGCTGTTTTTATTTATTTAGAAAACTTATATATCTCCCTATTCACTCACAGTGACTCTAGAATGGCCATGTAAACAATTCAGTTGTAATTTTCAACCTTAATCCATTCTAAGAATTCTGTATCTTGTAAGAGCATCTCTGTATTGGGTCCAAGAGTAGCTATATGAGTGCTTTTGGGATGGAACCAGAAAGGGCAAATTAGTAAGTTTGAAGTTGGCTATAGATGGGAGTAACTTTGAAAGAGTAGAGAATATTTTGATAAAAAATGCTTTATGATTAGGGAGGATCTCAGGGTTCTGCTGACTCAGTCAAGAATATTTTCCAAAGTGCATATGAAACTTTAGAGTTGCTAACATCAATCTGATTTTTAACATTGGCATTTATTACATGGCATTTTTCTCTCTTCATCTGAAAATTGTCTTAAGGATGTTAACTAGTTATATGGAATTGAAATAATTAACGAATAATAATTTTGGGGGCTCAGAATGGGAGGAGAAAAAAAGAATCTTGTCACCTCTAAAAATTTTTTTTTTTTTTTCTAAAACAGAACTTACGAGAAAAATGCTATTAGGTAGTCAGTATCCTAGCTGTATCAAAAGTAAATGCAATTTGCATTAATAATTATTATTCAATGCACAGATTTATTTATACTGTTGTGGTGTAGCTTTGTTGTAAACAGTTACATATAGCCAAAAATTAAAAATAACACATAAATGAAAGATAAGTCACATTTTATTGTCAAGTTTAAGACATAAACTTGAAGTAAATACCACTGTCCTATGAATTTACAGTCATGGATTTTTTAAAATGTGCTTAGCTATTCCATAACTCTGTAATAAAGGTAGCCAAAAGTGAGTATCACATAAAAATTTCTGAACCTGATAGTAAATATGTAGCTTTCTCATGAGATACCCTATTTCTTAAGAATCACACCCCCCCAAAAAAATGGGCATTTAGAAAAAGTATATTTTTAACCTGACATGATTATTTTGCATAAAATTAACTTATTATTTTGCATGAACTTAACTTATTTACTCCAGCATTTATTTGCATCCCTCATATAACTTTCAGGGGGGAAACTATATATTTTATTTTGGTAAGGGGTATTCATTTTTAGTGCAGCATTTCCCATGTTATTTTAAGAACTTTACTTTTATTATAAGAGTCTTATCTGAAACCAATTTATAATCCCACTCACACCTCTTTTTGCATCACTTGCTTTCTGCCTTTACAAGACTGGATTAAGATATCATCCTATCCGATCCTTGAGGAAAAATAACAGTCTCTTGTTCTGCCATTTATTTAGGGGAAGTTTCAATTCTCTAATTCATTAAAACATACTTGGAAGTAGGACAAAAGTAGCCTTGGGCTGAGAGTAATGATAAAATAATAAGAGAGATGATATACTTGGATGTGTTTGTTGGGAGAGATATGATTACAGTAACCTTTTTTACTAAAATATTTTCCTCAGTATTCCAAACTCATGGATCTTCCTGCAAGCCTATTGGGTTCTTCACCTTTCATTTATTGCATACAAAACTTTCCACAAAACAAGCACAATATCATTGTGATTGAATTTGCTACTGGATGGACAAGCCAGTTTGGTTTAGTGCAGGAGTGCCCAACTGGTGGTCTGTTGGCCGGATGCATCATGTGTAGGCCACACCTACCTTGGCTCCACAAAGGCAAAAAAACCATCACGATACGTCACGTGACATGATCGAGTTTAATACTCGTGCTTTAGTAGTTAAAGGATCAGGCGATAAACCAGGAAACTGTGAGTTCTAGTCTTATTTTAGGGATGAAATCCAGCTGGATGATTTGGGGCCAGTCACTCTCTCTCTCAGCCTAATTCATGTCAGAGGATTGTCACTATGGGTAAAATAGGTGAAGGAAGCAGTATTATATATATTCACCATCTTTATTTATTTATAAATATAATAAAGGTGGGCCATGAAGCAAATATGGGTAGGGGTATCTCAAGAAAAGAGTCAGGAAGACTCCAGCCCAAAGGCAAGGACCTCACTGGCAGTCTTCAGACTGATGATGTTACCTAGTTTGGTAGTGAAACGTCTGCAAAAAAACCACCAAGCTCATAGATCATCAAGGACCCCACAGTCTTCAGATAGCAGGATTAAAAACTTCAGTTCTTGGAGCTGCCGGACTGTCAAGAAACACAGCTAAGAGATGAGGAAGGGGAAAAAAAACCTAGGAATCTTCAAACTCAAGCAAGCCTGCAAACCATACAAGCCCATTTGCAGCAGCTGAGATACATAACTCTACAAACCAGCTCCAGAGACTGTGAGTGCTGGTGGGGGGAAGGAAAACCCATTTGCAAGTGTTTAAAGGAGTGAAAGGGGTTTTCACATACAAATTAAACTAAGATTCACTACAACAGGGATCCCCAACACCCTGTTCCACGGACTGGTACCAGGCCACGATATGTCAGAAACCAGGCCGCACAAACAAGCAAAGCCCCATTTGCAGACAGCATGCAATACCATGCCCCTTCTGGTCCAAGGAAAAACTCTTTCTATGGAACTGGTCCCTGGGGCCCAAAAGGTTGGGGGCCACTAGACTATAAGAACTAAAATTTTAAGGGAAAGACTTAAATAATTTAGAAATAATTAAGACAGGAAAACAAAGTGCTAAAAACATAGAGATAGGAATATAGAACAGAGAGATGAAAATCATAGATTAAATAAGAATAGAAATAGTTATATAAGATAAGAGAATAAGATAGGTAGAAAAATAGAAACAAGCATAGAAATTACGAATATGATAGATAGTCAATGACTTATGACTACAACTGAGCCCAAAATTTCTTTTGTTAAGTGGACATTTGTTAAGTGAATTTTGCTCCATTTTACGACTTTTATGCCACAGTTGCTAAGTGAATCACTGCAGTTGATAAGTTAGTAACGTGGATGTTAAGTGAATCTGGCTTCCTCATTGACTTTGCTTGTCAAAAGGTCACAAAAGGTGATCACATGACCCTGGGACACAGCAAAGGCCATAGATACCAACCAGTCGACAAAGAAACTGAACTTTGATCACAGCATCGTGGGGATGCTGCAAAGGTCATTGTCAGAAGTCCTTACCACACCCCTGGCTCCAACAAGAAACAACGTTGAGTTCACAGGTGGCTTTAATCACGGAACGTTCTGGCATGCAAAACAGCAAACAAAGTTAGTACTGGGAGCAAATGCATTTCCTACCTGGCTCCACCCCCACCCCACCCCCCCTAACCAGCATCCAGTGTGCAAGGTGATATGAGCAGCCAGGCAGGACACTGCAGGCTTCTGGCTCCGCGTAACTAGGAAAAACCGGTCATAAATCATATTTTTCAGTGCCATTTTCACTTTGAATGGTCACTAAACAAACTGTTGTAAGTCAAGGACTACCTGTACTTGACATACGACTGTAATGGAGTCTGCCCATTATGGTTGTATGTTGTGATTGTCACAAATCGGGTCAGTCACAATTTTACAACTTTTTTTGTGGCAGTTGTTAAGCAAACGCAGTGATTGTAAAACAATTGCCACAGTCATTAAAAGAACTTTGCAGTTTTTAAGCAAATCCATTGTTCGCTACGGTGCAGTTTTGCCCCAAACCAGAAGTAACATGTAAAATTCAGTCATGGTACTGCTGGACACTTTAAAATACCCACAAATGCAATGCAGCTAACTTGCTAAGCACCCAAAGTATAATCTTGTCTCTGTGAGGGGTGCAACTGTCAGAATTTTGGAACTGAGGGATAATTCCATTATTCCCAGTAGGTCATAACTTTGAACAATCATTAAACAACATGCTGTAAGTTAAGGACTAGCTGTAACATTAAGTTTAGAAGTTGGGAATAAGGAGTTTAATTCTGCACAAGAAACCAGTTTTGTGTGGGAAAAACAAGTATAGTCTTTGTGCCTGTATTCTGTACCAAATTAAGAAAAGTCCTAACACAGGAATGTAAATTAAAACAGCCAAAAATAAATGTCCATCTGCAAAAGGCAAAGGGCAAAACACAATATTTAAAATGGTTTGTACTTTAGATAATTAATCGTAAACAAACATATTTGTAAGCATTTACACTGACAAAGGATGCTTCAGTTAATAGAAACCCAAGATAGTCAGAAGCTTGGACAGATGGTTTTTGAAAGATTTAGTATATGATCCCTACTTATCTTCATACAATAAGAAAACAATGGATAATGAGATCTTGAAGTGTGAAGACTTAAAATCCCAACATAATTAATGACAATTCGTTCCAATCCACCTACTGAAATGCAGAACTGCCCTATATATATAATACTAAAAATATGAACCCTGGGAATATTCATGTTTAAAATAAAGTGAGCACCAGGGTAATAAAACTATAAAAGTTTAATTTAATTTAAAAACGCCAAGCTTTCGCCGTCACCTGCCAGCATCCTCAGGGCTTAAAACGCCAGAGAGTGAGAGAGTGTCTTATAAGCAAGCTGAAGTCTGCGCAGGAAGAAACGAATCACCGGAGCACAATTTAACCAATTAGGTCTGATGACGAGATCAAGGAGCCGGGCGCAGACTTCGGCTTGCTTATAAGAGACTCTCTCACTCTCTGGCGTTTTAAGCCCTGAGGATGCCGGCAGGTGACGGCGAAAGCTTGGCGTTTTTAAATTAAATTAAACTTTTATAGTTTTATTACCCTGGTGCTCACTTTAATTTAATATATATATATATATATATATATATATATATATATATATATATATATATTGATAACCTTATTGGGCTGAGACGGCATACTCCTGTAACAGTTCCATAAAGATGCAAAGAATGGTGCAATCGTCAGAAATTTTGAAATCATCTTGTCAAAGCATGCTCCTACTTAAATGGAATGTGTAGACTCATGTCCCATTAGATCGTTTTCTTCCTAAACCTAAACTATCCTTTTTTTCTTGCTTTCCTCCTGAATTTGCAAGAGGAGCTTCCAGTAGAAATAGACCATGGCAACATTGAGATTAATTTTATTTAAAATAGAATTTAATCCTACAGATTTTTTTTTCTATATACCCCGGCTGTCCCTTCTATATGTTAATGAATGACATCGTGCTCATTAGGTTCACAGATAGATTGCTATTGTGAGGTCAACATCTGTAGATTAAAAAAAAATGACAGGGAGTGCTTGGCATAGTAGATAATAAATGTTTTGGATAGGATTCTTTTTAAGAAATACTTACGAAATTGAGAAACAGAGAAGATGCAAGAGTAGCCACAAATTATGTTATTTCTTCCACTCCTGGTAAATGTGGAATAGTTCAGCCCACATAGTCCATAGGTTAATAGAGGTGATACAGAATAGTCAGATAGAATCATATTTGATTGTGGATTTGCCTGGTTTAGCTCATTTTTACCTTGAATTCCTTGCTTTAAAATGCAAGTAGCTTAATGACATTAATGACGGGTACTCCAAATGGAAAACAGCTATAATAATCAAAAGAGAGAAAGAAATTCAACACGAAATCTTCTCGGTAGGTTTCTTTTGCATTTTTACTTCCTCTCCAAGGTCAATCCACTAATTATTTCCCTATGAAATTAATTTTCTATGATGTAGTGAAATCAATAATTCTTTCTTTAAAGCTTTGGTATAATAGTAACCACTGTCAGGCAAGACTATTAATATAGTAGAGGTGAAAATTATAGCAGCTAGGTATTATTTTGCTGTTATTCACTTAACAGGGGAAAAAAACACCCTCAAAAGCCGTTTTTATTATGTACAAATGAAGCATATCTAAGGTACACTATTATTTCTTTGTGATGAGGGAAAGCTAGATAAGGTGGCATAATATTTATTCACTGTACTTTATGCTGTGAAGGCACAAGGATTTTTATCTTGCTGCACATAGTTTATTTCTGTAGCTATACAAGGGAACTTAAAAGGTATCTTTGTGGATGACTTACTTCTTTTTCTTCATGAGGAATTTCTTGCTTACACAAACAGTGATATGACCCAAACACTAATATGATTGTAAAATCTGTTGCTACAACCAGCTTACACAGACAACTTCATAGCAGCCTGAGGAGGAGGAGGAGGAGGAGGAGGAGCAAAAAGAGGAAGAAGAGGAAGAAGATGATTTTTTTTGAAATAATGAACCTTAAACAATATATTAACTGTGAAAAGTGAATGTAAATGCATTCTTGTGTAATCCAGACTTGGTTGGCTGTTCATACAGGACAGGTATCATGAATTATTTTTCTTTTAGCTGATGACAGGGCTTTTTTTGTCATAGAATGCATAGAATGGGGTTCCGACACCTTTTTTTAAACCAAAGAACCGGTTCCTTCTAAGCTGCCAGCATGAGTCTAGGTATGCCTGCAGAGTGATTTTGCAGACATCCAGCAACCAGATCTGAGCTCCGGAGGCCTGGAAAAGGCCTCTGCCACCCGGATCTATAGCTGCAGAGCAATTTTGGACTCCCCATGGCCAATCCGGGCTCCAGAGGCCTTTTCCAAGTCTCTGGAGCCCGGATCCATGGCCGCAGAGTGATTTTGCAGCCCCCCAGCAGCCCGATCTGGGCTCCAGAGGCTTTTTGCAGCCCCCTAGCTGCAAAATCGCTCTGTGGCCATGAATCCGGGCTCTGGAGGCTTGGAAAAGACCTCCGGAGCCCAGATTGAGCCACTGGGCGACTGCAAAATCACTCCATGGCCATGGATCGGGGCTCTGGAGACCTCCAGAACCCATATCTATGGCTGCAGAGCAATTTTGCGGCACCCCAGTGGCTCGATCGGGCTCCGGAGACCTGAAAAAGGCCTCCTGGATTGGGCCACTGGGGGGCTGCAAAATCACTCCGCAGCCATGGATCTGGGCTCCAGAGGCTTGGAAAAGGCCTCCAGAGCCCAGATTGGGCCGCTGGGGGGGGCACAAAATTGCTCCATAAAGCAGCTTCTTCTCCCCCTCCGCTCCGTAAAGGGCTTTTGACTGGAGCCGGATCTGTGCATGAGTTCTGGCACTTTTTTTTTTTTTACAAAAAAAACACTGACCGATAATATCTTGGATCCTAAATCTATAAGCTGAATATACATGGAATAATCTCAAAAGCAGAAATTGGATTTTTATTTTTCTATTTTCTATTTTTCCTGAACAAACCTACTGGGTTTCCCTGAAAATAAGACCTATTCCAAAAATAAGCCCTACCTTGATTTTAACACGTGCGCCAATAAAAGTCCTACCCCCCCAAAATTAGCCCTTGTTTTGGGACAAGGCGCACATGTAAAAATCAAGATAAGACAAGGGTAAGTATGTATACTTACATGCTAATACAGGATCAAGCCTGAAAGATAGATGTATAGCCTCAGTCTTACTTTGCTCCAAACTTGCTAAAATAAAAATTAAATTTAGGAAAAAAGTATTACTTTGCATTTAACCATCCCTGTGCAAAAGTTGCTAGGTGATTTTTCATATTGGGATAGGGGAGACATTATGACTATAAACCTTTTCTATTTTTCCTCCTCAAATAAATGGGCATAGTGCAAATTGATTTATGTACTTATGTATATTATACTCAGTGATAAGCAATATGCATAAATTGAATTTCCAGAATATACTAATATTTCAGAGAGGTTACCTCTAGATTTCATGTGGATTTAATTAATTATGTAAACAACATGTGTCCTTTAACATATATCTATCCCATCACAGCCAAAATTGCTCTCAGTGGCTTACAGGATATAAATAGAACAATTTAAAATATCCACAGTCACAAATAAAGCAAACAGAAACTAACACATAACAAGAGTAACAACACCAATCCTCCAAATCTAGCAAAACTAAAACAGTAAAAAGGGAAAAGGTAAGAAGAGACGAACTCTGGGGAAATTGTCCAAAACAATTCCTTCAACAATTTCCAAAAGATAGCAAGCAAGGTTCTAGTTCATTGTTTTTCAAATTTGGCAACTTTAAAATGTGTGGAGTTCAACTGCCAGAATTCCCCAGATAGCATACCCAGATTTGAAGTCCACATATCTTAAAGTTGCTAAAGGTGAGAAACATTGGACTAAATTGATTGCTACCAAGAGGTGCAGGTGCAGATAGGTATAGTTATAGATATATAGATATAGATAGATATACATAGCCATAATCAAACACATTATACACACTCTCTCTCACACACTGTATACATACACTGTAATTTTAATCATTCTTTAAGAGTTGTTGGGCTTTTTTACTGAAAACACATAGCAAGTTTGCTCTACATAGGTAACAAACATTTCCCAAAAAGGTTTCAAGCTTTTTTGGATATCAGCGTTAGTTCAAGAATCTATGAAGCATGCAATAAAATCATACATTATTTTAAGCTTCAAAAAGGAGAGTTGGTAGGAAATGGGGGAAGCTGAAAATGCTTGCCCAAATAAACTTTCCCAGGGAAACTGTCATCTCATCCATAAAATATTTATAAGGTCAAGAAAGGCTGACCAAGCTAAGGAAGGATAGAAGGAGAGCAGCAGAGCTCTGAGAATGCAAAAGAAAATAACTGTGTAGAAAAAAAATGACATTTATGAAATATTGCCTTTTTATTGTCTTTGCAATCTTGTCCCACCAGCTCATAGTTACATCCTAATGGCTTCATTAATCTCATTAGTACATGATACCATGTCCAATCAAATGCTTTTCTATTGTCTATATTGTTTACACTCAATCAAATATTTTGATACACACACACACACACACACACACACACACACACAGAGAGAGAGAGAGAGAGAGAGACTTTAATTGGGAGAAATCCATAAAGAAGAGCTGTAACCCCTCCTTCATTTAGGCCTGTTTTTCATTCCAGTACTGTCAATAAACCAATTTGTTCTTTATTATAATTGTATCCTAGTCTCTGGTTCAAATATACCCTTAGGAAAATTGTATAAATTGGTAGGAGATATTTATTACAGATATGAAAAACGGTGTAAGTCAAAAATAGAAAGTGTTAACCCTCCTTCTTTTCAGTTGCTCTGGAAAAAAAAAAGAAAGAAAGGAAAAGGCTTTTAAAATTCAGTATTTAAGAATTCGATAATAACTGGCAATATTTTTTAATGGAGCTTCTAACCTTCTACAGAATCCTCTTCAATTGATTAATTGTGTTTCCAGTTTATGCTTCTTGAAAAAGAAAAGAAAAAAATGGAATACAGGTTCTTCATAATACACCATTTAAAAACAATCAAATATTGTCTTTAGCTATTTTTTTTAAAGGGGGCCCTTGTGTTATCAAAAAAAAAAACTTTGCATCTGCTTTATGATAACAAATACATTCACTTTAGAGCAAAGTAAAACACCTTCAACAGCCAGTTTGGTCCAGCACTTGAGGCACCAGGCTAGAAAGCAGGAGACTGTGATATGTCTGGAGATTCTCTGTTATCCAGGTCATGGTTGTCCCAAAGGTGCTTTTTCAGGAGGTAATTGAACCTTCTTGTTTTTCTTTGAAGACGTTTCACTTCTCATCCAAGAAGCTTCTTCAGCTCTGACTGGATGGTCGGGAATGGAAGGATTTATATTCCTTGCAGATAGCTGTTCAGTCCTTTCTCATCAGAGAGGAAGGGAACTGACATCATCTATCTCTGGTTTACAACACTGTCCTTTCAACAGTTCCAAGAAGGCTCCACACTCATTTGCACTACTTAGGTGACCCTGAAGACACAGATAAGCCTCCAGGTAGTTTTAATGACTCTCTAAAAGAATGAAAATGACCAGCTGTCTTCAAGGAATAAATCCTTTCATTCCCCACCATCCAGTCAGAGCTGAAGAAGCTTCTTGGGTGAGAAGACAAACGTCTTCAAAGAAAAACAGGAAAGTCCAGTTGCCTCATGAAAAAAAAACCCTTTGGGACAGGAGACCGTGAGTTCCAGTCTACCTTAGCCATGAAAGCCATCTGAGTCATCTTGGGCCAGTCATTTTCTTTCAGCTCAGCTCACCTCACCTCACAATGTTGTTGTTGGAGGACAAAGGAATATTAGGGATGTTTGCTGACCAACCTGCAATCACACTTGAGGCTAAATTATTCATTGCTAAATGAGGCAGTTAAATGAGTTTTCCCCATTTTATGATTTTTTTTGCCACCGTTGTTAAGTGAATAACTTCAGTTGTTAAGCGAATCATGCAGATTAAGCAAATTTGGCTTCCCCCAATGACTTTTCTTGTTGCCTGTCAGAAGCCGATTACAAATAGTGACCACATGACCCCTGGACAGTGCAACTATCATAAACACAAGCCAGTTGCCAAGTGCCCAAATTTTGATAACGTGACTGTGGGGATGCTAACTGTGAGGTCATAAGTGTGAAAAACAGTCCTAAGTCACTTTTTAAACACTGCTGTAACTTCAAACAAATGGTTGTAAGCTGAGGACTACCTACATTGTGAACATTATAAAGGCGGGATATAAAAAATGAATAAAAATAAATAAAATTTATGGGATATGTGAACCACAAATGGACGAGTCACCTCTAATGGGAGATTGAAGAGAATCCGGAAAATCCTTGCTTATGGAGGAAAGACATTTGAGCTGCTATTACATTCTTACCAGAACATTTCAAAAAATTAAAACAGTAATTCCTTTTGTTCTTTTTTTAAAAAAAATCCCTTACTCTCAACTAAATTGTTTTGCCGTCAGATAGCGATGGGTACTAGCTACAAAAAGAATGTGGTTTGTGGGACTTAATAACTGCGAATAACAGTACTATTATCACAAGACAAGAGAGCATGAAAAATATGCATACAATTACCTAGATTTGACAGCAGTCCAATTTGAAACAGTCAGAACAGTCGGAATACTCAAAAGGAATGCTCAAGCCAATTTTGAAGACAAATTTGTTTTGATTGTGAAACACTCAAAATAGATATATTGAAAAAGAAAAAAAAATGCAGTATTTAAATATACCTAGTCTATATGTAACTTGATAAGCTTTTAAAAAGTAACAGCATTTACTAGAATGATAAATGATTAAAATTGTCTCCTTATTTATTTATTTATTTATTTATTTATTTATGAGACTTATATACCGCTTTAAGTGCAAGCACTCTCTAAGCGGTGTACACCAGTAAGCAATGTATATATATATTTACATTGCCCCCAACAATCTGGGTCCTCATTTTACCTACCCCGGAAGGATGGAAGGCTGAGTCAACCTTGAGCCGGTGAGATTTGAACCGCTGACCTGCTGAACACAGTCAGCTAAAGTGGCCTGCAGTACTGCACCCTAACTGCTGCGCCACCTCGGCTCATACGCCACCTCCTTATGCAACTGTCCTTCAGTCTTGACGTCTCTGGAGATTCTCAGTCATCCAGGTCATAGTTATCTCAAAAGTTCAGTCTCGATCCAACCTAGTAATAATTTAATATCTTTAAATTAGTGTCTGGTCATAGGATGTCAAGATTATGGAAAGTTTGTGTATTTAAAAACAAATTCTTAAGAATTTTTAAAGGTTTTGTTTTGCTTTTGTTTTGTTTGGAAAGCAACCAGTAACCCAGGCTTTGTATTAATGAACTATTACCCAACTCAGGCATACTTAATTTGAAAAGAAGGGATTTCTCAAATAATAGGAACTCTGTAAATTATAGAATCACCATGTTTAAATGTCAAGTATCAAGAATCGCAGACTGAAGGTTTGTTACATTTCCTAAATGCAATTTCCCATCCACATTAGAGAACAGATGAAGTTACTCTATATCTGTCCTTTCCATATTTCTCAATATGTCTGGAATTGTTAGGGACTGCAGCTTCTGCCAGAAGTCATAGGGTGAGGCTTTCAGCCATGGTCCCATGGTCTTTCTCTCACACAGATATAGCATCTGCAGATGGAGATAGGATGGCAGCATTCTGATATACACATTCCAACAAGCTATAGCCTGCAGATCTCCCAAATAGCTGCACAGTAATTCCAGGTTTAGAGAGTTTCAATGAAAATGCCACAGAGTCAACAAAGAGAGCTCGAGTTAAGGAGTGGCTTCCAAAAATTTAACTATATTGCTCAAGAGTCTTCTTCATTGCTATGTCATTAAAAATAATCTAATTCAGTTAATTGTAATCAACATATGAGGGCAATTTGGAAATAAACCTCCATTTGGTTATCAATTATAGACACTTCAGATTCAGAACTTTTATTATACGCATTAGAAAACTACAACATTACATTGCTTTTCAATAAAATCGCCATTCAAATTGTGGCACTAGTAGTAGTCGCTCAGTGCCAAATCTAGGCTATGGGGGGGATGATCAAAAACATCCCAACCAATCTGCTTCAAAAGTTCTTGGGTGTGTCTAGTGATATATGGGAGAGCATTATTGTGAACCAACACCACAACGGAAGTGGTGCCATAGAAAATCCCGCCAAATGTGAAGGAGTACTCTAGTGAAGTTCATGGAACATGGTTCGACCATCAATTTAGAAGTCTACTGTGAAACATTACGAAAACTCATCTGTAACAAGCATCGGGGCATGCTGACTTCCAGTGTGATGTTGGTTCACAATAATGCTTGCCCGCACACTGCTAGAGGCACCCAAAAACTTTTGAAGCAGTTCTGTTGGGATGTTTTTGATCACTCCCCCATAGCCCAGATTTGGCGCAGAGTGCCTACTACTAAGGAATTTCAAACCTTGTAAGATGTTATGACAAGTGCCTTAATTTGAATTTATGTCAAAAAGTAATGTAATGTTGTAGTTTTCTATTGTGCATAATAAAAGTTCTGTATCTGCAAGTGTCTGTTATTGATAACCAAATGGAGGTTTACTTCCAAATGGCCTCATATATTAAAAATCCATTGCTGCACATCAAATATAGATTACTCTATTCATTGCTGTATAATTAGTCAATCACTTGTGTTTAAAATATCCACATAAATTAATAATTTTCAAATACTGGGATATATCAAATAAAGACATATATGTGTTTGAATCCTTAATTAATAATAATTTATTCCAAAGCAGTTGACATCAGCTCAAAATCTAGCAATGATAGGACAAAGTCAAAGTATGTGAGTTGATGTTCCACATACTTCGTATCTTCAGCAAGTTGATTACAACCTATATTAATTTTGTTAAAATTACCAGAAAACAACCAATAGATGTGAAACACAAATTAGACTCATTTAAGATCATAGGAAATACATTTCATGTTGTTTAAAGGAGTTTTCCACTAGTTTATTAAAATAGGACATCAAGTTCATTAACCCAGGGGAGTGTATCATATCAATTTCATCAATCCATATTAATAATTTCTTCAAAACTGTTAAAAACCTGGTTGTTCTCTCAGGCTTTGGGATCAGATAGCTAAGGAGCCCCTATGATTTTCTGATACAAAGATAATCTTCTTTGTATGGGTGTTGCCATTGTTATCATTGTGGTTCATCACACAGCCATCTAGATGTTTAGACTGAATTTCAGATGTAGAAGTTTGATGGTGTTAAAAATATTATTGCAGGATATAGCTAAATGGTGGTCCAGGTGTTTAGAATTCCATCCAAAATGCTTATTAGTATTGATACTACCTTTATTTTCTTTTGCCGCGGTCATTCTATTTCTATTTGTAGAACTTTGCATTTTCTGATTTTCTCCAGTTCTTTCTCTTCTACTCTGCTGTCTCCAGGTGGTGCTGCAAACCTCCATTATCTAGACATTTTTGTTTTTCTTATTGATAATTAATAAGTCTAGGGTGGTGTAAGGACCCACCCCACTTTGCATCTTAAGAAGACAGAACTCTTGGAATAGCTCTTCCAACAGGAATCCTTTATTAAGAGAAAATGGTTGCAGGCATGCTAGACAGGACTTGGGGTTCAAGCTCTCCCATTCAAGGTTTTAAGGGGTTCCCCAGTAGTCCCACCCAATCAACCCCCCTTCCAGTGATAGTTTCAAGTATCACAATTCCATCCCCTTTCTTCTTCCGTCTGGATGGAGACTTCAGATAACTACATGAAAGGCAATTACTCTTCTTTGATATGTTAAAGCTTAGAGGCCACAATAAACACACATTCAGTCCTTTGAAGTGTGCTGAAGGAAGTGAGGGCCATAAAGCCCCTTTGCTCTCCCCCTTTTCTCCCTCTTATGGCAGAATCCAGAGAAGGCAGAATTGGGAGTTTCTATGTTTGATAATTAAAGATGAAATATAATTGGATTCTGACATCCGGCCCCTCTTAACAATAAGAGAGATCCACCTGAAAGAAAACACAAGTAAAGAAATTTAGTTAGGCTTGTTAGGATACTCTGTGTGAAACTTCTTCAATAGCTTCGGGGCTCTGACGTGACGTTTATGGACCCACTCATTTTGTGAGGCAGGGAGGTGTTTCCAGGCAACTAGGTACTGAGTTGTTCCACGATATCTCCTAGAGTCAAGGATCTCTTTTATTTCGAAGTGTTGTTCCCCCTCCACCATGATTGGAGGTGGTGGGGGGGGGATTTTTGGCCGTAGAGGTGACTGATGCTCTCTTTTCAGCAAGCTGCAATGAAAAATTGGGTGTATTTGCCTGAGGTTTTTGGGTAATTCTAATTCTACTGTTACTGGATTTATGATCCTTTTAATTGGAAAAGGTCCTATATATTTTGGTCCAAGTTTTTTACAGGGCTGTAGGGACTTTAGGTATTTTGTAGATAAGTACACCATTTCTCCTATAATGAATGGTGTAGGCTCAACCCTTTTTTTATCGGCTTGTGCTTTGTATGCCCGCCTAGCTTCATCTAGTGATTTTCTGACTATTGGCCAGGTGTTTTGTAGGCTTTCCATCCATTCTTTCAGTGAAGGGATCGTTGGTTCTTTTGGGGTTAACTCTGGCATAGGGTTGAAACTTTGGCCGTTGGCTATTTGAAAAGGAGTGTAGCCTGTGCTGGAGTGGACTGCATTATTGTAGGCAACTTCTGCAAAAGGAAGTAAGTCCGTCCAATCACTCTGTTGGAAATTTAAAAAACATCTCAAATATTGCTCAAGTACCGACTGGCAGCGTTCCGCTTGTCCATCTGTCTGAGGGTGATGGCTAGATGTCAGTCCCTGAGTGGTCCCTAAGAGGGATAAAAATTCCTTCCAAAATGTAGACGTAAATTGCACTCCCCTATCAGAGATGATGCGTTGGGGTGCCCCGTGCAATCTGTAAATGTGCTGGATAAAAAGTTTTGCTAAGGCCTTTGCAGTGGGAATTTTTTGGCAAGGGATAAAGTGCACCTGTTTGGAAAATAGGTCCGTGACTGTCCAGATAACAGTATTCCCATTGCTTTCAGGCAATTCCACTATAAAATCCATGGCTATTTCCCTCCAGGGGGCTGAGGGACTTGCCACTGGTTGTAACAGCCCTGGCGATTTCCCTTGCAACCTCTTTGCTGATGCACAGGTTGGGCAGCTGGCAACATAACTTTCTATGTCCTTTTTTATTGATGGCCACCAAAATTGCCGTTTAATTAAGTGTAAAGTTTTTACAAATCCAAAATGCCCTGCTGATTTTGTGTCATGGCAAAGTTGCATGAAAGTTAGTCTTTGAGTTGTTGGTATATATAACTTTTCCCCTACCCAAGGCAATCCGTCTCTCATTGTGCACACATGTTTGTTTTTCTGGAACCAATCATCTGTTTCCAAACTTTTTCTGAATTCAATCCCAGTTTGGCTGTCCAGTTGTGGTTTTATTTTGGCTTGGGTTCTTGTGGTTACTGGCGCTGCCAGTTGTGATTCTGCCATTATTGGTCTAGAGTCTGTGGTTCGTGCGCTGTTATATTGGGGCATGCGAGATAGTGCATCTGCCAGGAAGTTCTTTCTTCCTGGTAAATGTTTGAGCTTAAATTGGAATTGGTGAAAATGCTGGGACCAGCGGGCTTGTTTGGGATTGAGTTTCCTGGAAGTTTTCAGGGCTTCTAAATTTTTGTGATCAGTCCATACCTGGAAGGGGATTTTGTTGCCTTCCAGGAACTGTCGCCACGTGAGTAATGCCCAACGTATCCCATAAGCCTCCTTCTCCCATACGGGCCAGCGCTGTTCTGTTTCCGTGAGTTTCTTGGATGTATATGCACAGGGTTGCAATACTGCATCATCATTTTCTTGTAATAGCACAGCCCCCACTGCCACATCACTTGCATCTGCCTGTATTATGAAGGGTTTGTCCATGTCTGGGTGCCTTAGTACTGGTTCGGCAGAAAAAAGTCTCTTTAGTCTCTCAAACGCTGCTTGGCACTCCATTGTCCATGTTAGTGGCTGGCTAGGTTTTACTGAGGATGTTCCCTTCGTTTTTAGTAAGTTGGTGAGGGGCAAGGCTATCTGTGCAAATGAGGGGATGAATTGGCGGTAAAAATTTGCAAAGCCCAGGAAACTTTGTAGTTGCTTTCTTGTGCGGGGTGGTGCCCATTCTAATACTGCTCTGACCTTCTCTGGGTCCATTTCAATGCCCTGTGGGGATATGCGATAGCCTAGGTAGTCTATCCTTTCCTGGTGGAATTCGCATTTTGAGAGTTTGGCATATAGGTGAGCGGCTCGCAGCTTCTTTAAAACCGCTCTGACAAGTTTGACGTGTTCTTCTTTTGTTTCGGTAAAGATAAGAATGTCGTCCAAGTAAACAAGGACCCCCTTAAACAGGTGCTCCCTTAGAACGTCATTGATTAATTGCATAAAGACTGCAGGGCCCCCTTGTAATCCAAATGGCAAGACTTTGAATTGATAGCACCCCATGGGGCAGTTAAATGCAGTCTTCCATTCGTCCCCTTCCTTGATTCTCACGCGATAGTAAGCTTCCCTTAAGTCTAGTTTAGAAAAAATTTTCCCTTTCGATAGGTGTGACAGCATGTCTTTCATGAGGGGCAGCGGGTATAGGTTGCTTTCACTGATTGTGTTCAGGGCCCTATAATCCACGCATAAACGTAAAGAGCCATCCTTCTTCTCTCTAAAAAGGACCGGGGCAGCCACTTTAGGCTTAGCTGGTTCAATGAAACCTCTCTCCAGGTTTTTTTTTATAAATCTTTCCATTTCCTCCTTCTCCTTTGGGCTCATGGAGTATAATCTGGGCTTCGGGAGTTTTGCCCCAGGCTTGAATTCAATGGTACAGTCTGTGGGTCGGTGGGGGGGAAGCTCATTCGCCCTCTCCTCACTGAAGACTTCAGCAAGGTCCCTATATTCCTCTGGTATTTCTGTTAATCTTTTTTCCTCTCCTATGGATGCTTTTTCTATTCTTGATTCTGGTAGCCTCCCTTGGGGTTTTAAGTCCATAGGGTCCCCCTTCGGGAATTTGATTTCTGTCGTCCTCCAATTTACCCAGGGGTTCCATTTTTTCAACCATTCCATCCCTAGAATCATTGGGCATTCCATACCTGGGGTCACCACAAACGTTAAGTCCTCTTCATGGTTGCCCAGGGAGAGATGTATTGGCAGAGTGGCTAGGGTAGCTGGCACCCCCCCTGCTATGGATCCATCTAGCTGGCCAAATGAGATTGGTTGTTCCAGTCTCCTGGATGGGATGCCCAGATTCCCCACTAGTGTTGGGCTAATGAGGCAGCGGGTGCAGCCAGAGTCTATTAAGGCTTTCACCTTCACAGCTTCGGGCATGGGGGGGATTAATATAGTCACTGTTTTGAAGATGGGTGTGATGCGTCCACTTACCAGGGGTTCGCCTTCCGAGCTGTCATCTGAGGCATCCACCGTCCCTGTGGTGTAGGCTGGAGTTCTTTCCCCTTGGTGAGCAGAGGTGGGGTTTTCTGCAATTTCCATCATTTTCATGGCTGTTTCTTTTGGCTTAGCTGAATACCCTCTGGGTTTGTTGATTGGGGATCTGTCTGGGTTGTGCTGGGGGGCCTTTGAGCGGCATTCTACAGCTCGATGCCCTTCTCTTCCGCACTTGAAACACCCCATCTGCTTCTTGGCTGTATCCGATGATTTCACCGGTTGGTGTGTCAGCTCAGGCGGGGGGCGGCTCCATTGTTTTCCTCGGCGATGCCTCTTCAATATGTCGATCTCTGCTTCCTCTGCCAAGACGTACCATTCCTCAAGTCGATGTGGGTCTCCTCGGGGCAGGCAAGCATCATATAGATCATAGTTTAGTCCGTCTTTGAAACGGCCAAGGAGGATGTCTTCTGGCCAATTCAGTTTGCTGGCAATGGCTCGGAATTCTTGTGTATACTCAGCCACTGGGCGTTTGCCCTGCCTCATCGTTGTTATTCTTTCACGGGCTTTGCGATCAGCCAGGGGGTCTTCAAACCGTCTTCTCAACGAGGACATGAAACGGTTGAAGTTACTGAGTTCTGGGGCATTGGAGTCATGCAGGTTCACCACCCAATCTGCAGCTGGTCCATCCAGGGCAGATTGCACGATCCGGATGCGGGCTTTGTCGCTGGGGATGTCCTGCCCATATTCCTCCATGTAGCTGAGGACTTGGGTTAGGAAAAACCCCAAGCGTGTTGGCTCCCCTTTGAATTTCACCTCCAACGGTGGACGTCTTGGAATGGATCGGTGCCTCCATTGTGGGTGGTAGTGTCTTCCGTCCAGATTTCCATCTGTGGTCCGGTAGGGGGTGGGAGCTCCTGGATCAGTAAATGTCCCTGGGGTTGCAGGTTCCACGTCCCCCTCGGTGTCTCTCCCTTTGTGGCTCCAGGAACTGGGGCGGGCGTAGGGCTCAGGAATCTCCTCTCCTAGGGAGCTGAGAGTTCTCTTCATCAGGTCAATAGCTCTCTCTAGGATCCAGTCTGAGTACGGCATACAGCTTCCTCCCTCTTCACTTGCGTGCAGGGATTTCTCCATCTCCTGCTTCCATTCTGGTTGCTTGGTTCCCCGTCTCAGGGTCACTTTTCTTGATTCCTTTCCCCACTCGCTTTTCTTTCCAACGCCCATCGACCAGCGAGGCTTGTGGTCCTGTGTCTCCACCACTTCTTCTTCTGAGAAATCTGGCCTCTCGGATCCCAACATCTGGCAAGGTTCCAACTGGGTCAGCGGCTCTCTTTCCAGGGAGTTTTCTCCCTCTCTTGCTTCGTTGTCTGACATGGTAAATTTTTGCAAAATCCCCCGGCAAGGGTCTACCTTCCAGGTGGATTAATTTTGCAAGTCCTGTCTAATGTAAGGACCCACCCCACTTTGCATCTTAAGAAGACAGAACTCTTGGAATAGCTCTTCCAACAGGAATCCTTTATTAAGAGAAAATGGTTGCAGGCATGCTAGACAGGACTTGGGGTTCAAGCTCTCCCATTCAAGGTTTTAAGGGGTTCCCCAGTAGTCCCACCCAATCAACCCCCCTTCCAGTGATAGTTTCAAGTATCACAATTCCATCCCCTTTCTTCTTCCGTCTGGATGGAGACTTCAGATAACTACATGAAAGGCAATTACTCTTCTTTGATATGTTAAAGCTTAGAGGCCACAATAAACACACATTCAGTCCTTTGAAGTGTGCTGAAGGAAGTGAGGGCCATAAAGCCCCTTTGCTCTCCCCCTTTTCTCCCTCTTATGGCAGAATCCAGAGAAGGCAGAATTGGGAGTTTCTATGTTTGATAATTAAAGATGAAATATAATTGGATTCTGACATCTGGTGGGTTTGTTTTGTTTTTTGTTTTTTTGTTTTTTGGGTGGCCTGACCAGTCCACGCTTGCAGGCAAATGGTACTTCTTGGAGATCTTCCAGTGCACAAACTAAAAAGAGTTATTGCTTAGGAGCCACAGTTCGTTCCTTGAAATCTGTAACCACAGTGGAACCTTAAAAGCAGCAATGTCATCTGTACCAAATAAACAGAGTAACAAATGCTTTAGTGGGATAAATTGCCAAGAAGAGTTCTGAGAGCTCAACCCCTTTTAATTCTGCAAAAGTTTTAAAATGGATTCCTCTTTAATGATATGAGAGGCCCAGTGTTCCTTCCCAAAACCTCTTCATCCACTGGGATTTAAACTGGAATTATTCCACAATATAAGCTTTTTAAACAGACCAAAATTATATTTGCAACCCAGTATTTTCCATCTTTGCTAAGCAGGATTAAGTGCAGCTGTTGATACTGATCCGCACACAGACTGGGTTCCCAATATTGCCAGGAATTTAACTTTAACTCATATAATAACTTTGAAGCTAAAGATAAGCTGAATTTTGAAGTTACTTATTTCAGTCAGTAATCAAAGGAAATCAGTGTGATTTATTTCAGAATAAATGTGCAGGGATACTTTTCTATGTACAGTGTAAGGCATACCCATTTATTTACCTCTTCATAATGTAAGGCATTATTGGTGATGTTTTGCCATCACCAATGAGTATGGAATGAGGTGAGGTCATAAATTATTTCTAAATGCTTGGCATTTAGAAATGCATTTGTTTTTGGAATTGAGTCACACTGCCCTAATCTTCCTTGGAGAAAGCTTAACTGCATTGTCTTCCATGCCACTTCTTATAGTCCTCAAAAGATAAAAATTCTAAAAAACAAAAGACTTTTAATACAAAGTCAAAGCTGAAATCTGTCCAATTCAGCTTTTTGGAAAACTAACAGAACTTTGTGCGTTTGTATATGTGTATGTGAAATTTCTCCTGATATTAGGACTAAATTGCATAGCCATTCTCCTCAGTTTTGGCTGTAGGCAAAAGATGCAAGTATAAAGGACCACTAGAACTTGTTTCTCTCTGGAAACAGATAGATTTGGCTTGCAGCATAAAATGTACCCGTTTGCTTTCTGACTAGGCATGAGGATAATTTTAAAGCATATTTACATGCAATTTTTTTTCTAAAAATGTATAGAATACCACAAGTAAATATTTGCGCAAACAGACATACAGATGTTTTGTGTTAGTATATTATAATGCTAGTTACTTAGAGATGTCCAAACTATACTTGGTCTTTCACAATAGGCAAAATTCAAAAGCACACTTTAATTCGAAACTGATGAAATTGCCCATAGTGGTTAATTAACATTCAAGTCCTTGTTACTTAATGCTTATAACAGATCTTTAGGACTTCAGAAGCAGAATGTGTGCTTGTTGGGGTGGATAGAAAATTCTGCACAGCCCGTTGGCCAAAATCATTGTCCAGAGCATCATTTGTATTCTAAACTTCAAATATTGTAATCACACTACAGCACTGGATTCCCAAAACTGTGGATTGTGATTCCTCAGAGGAAATTTGAGAAGACTGAAAATATGCTGGGATTTGCACACAAAAAGCTAGCTCACTGTCAGAACTCACTCCAACTCTGCCTGGACATGGTGACTGTCAGCTTATCTAAGCAAAGCAGAGATAGAGAGGCCTGGAGCACACACAGTCAGATAGGCTTCCATCTTTGGTCTTCATACACTTCATTGGCTAATATGGGAAGCTGAACCTCTACCAGAATTTGCTCTCCTCCTGCCTAGAGAAGTCAGCAACTGACTTGTCCAAGTAAAACAGAGAGGAGTACCCAGAGCTGGGTTATTTTTATATGCAGAAGGCTTGTGTTGCTTTCACTCTGCTTGAACAAAACCAACAGCCAACTTCTTCAAACAAAGCCTACTTCTTCAAACAAAGCTGACAGGCTTTTAGCTTCAGATGTGCCTGCATCAGTATATGTGAATCCAAAGCTGGATCCCTTTTGGAATTCACTCCTGCTTGGCCTTAATAACCCAATAACAAAGTCAGGATTTTCTATACTTGCCACTGTCAAGAGCAAATATCAATCCAAAACTAAACAACCCATTCTGTCATCTTTTCAGAGATATTTCCTTATCTAAAGAGGAAAACAGAATGATCGGGAGTAGATTGCTATTGTTTTGATTTTAAAATTAATGGAGAAAACAACATTTTATCAGAGAAGGAAGATGAGTTGCAAGATAAATATAAATGCTTTTCATTTAACAAAGGACACATGTTGATGACAACGCTTGTGGTTGATGTGCCATTCTTTAAGAATAATGTTTTTACTTCTTTTTCTTCAGCTTAAAGCTAATCATGGAGAATGCCAGTTTCTTCAGATAAATTAGCACATTCCCATGGTTTATCCTTGTGCTTTATATATAATGAAGTCAAATCATGGGAACTGTGTCAACTGAAGGACGGACAGCTTTAGTTTCTGATAAATTGAGCATAATTCTTAGAATCATGACAATGTTATTTTTGAATGGACCAATGGTTTATCTTCATTACAACAAGATTATTGTAGAGTTTTTTCACGATCATCCACATGGCATTGCAAAGCCTGAGAGATCCAAATTACTTATTGAAATGATGGGAGATCCTATGTTGAATTCCAGTTTTTGTGATGGCAATTTATTTTATTTTATTCATTAAATTTATATGCCTCCTTTCTTGGTATCCAGAACAACTCTGGGCAGCTTACAATGCAGTAAAAATAGAAATATAAAAACAATTATAAATATAGAAATAGTTAAAATTTCAGGAATTAAATAGAATAAATGTGCATATCTGTGTGCCAGAAAAGAGGTACATAAAGCAATAAAATAATATCCAGCCCTTTTTTCATGACTTTAAAATGGTGCATCTTTAAAAGTCACATAAAAACTCAATTCCTTGCTGATGGGGGGGGGGGGAGTGAAAGGTTGCAAGACTGACTGGAAAACTGACACAGAACATTGAAAATGAAGATTATGAATCTGCAGGAGTAGAATAGCAGCAGCCAGTAGTATTGAAGCAGCCACAATTCCATTCCCTTGGGAGTGATTTTGGACACATTCTGTAAATTAGCCCATTTGAGAAATCTTGGTTTAAAAAATGTTACCCTATAATGCACCATTTTGTCCAAGAATTATGCAAAATTAAGCAAGCTCTTTCTTAACATTAAAAAAATGGTTTTGAATTTGATACTTTAATTGTTTATTTCCAATTAGAAGAATTACTTAAAGTTGCAAGGTACTATCATCATTCTTTTATAAATAGATTTGCATTAAATTTGTTTTTTAAAATTAAATGGCATATTTATTTCTTGCCCAATTCTAATCCAATGCAGTAATTACTTTAATTAAAATGGGGAGGTTATCGTATAAATTCATTTATCATCTTAGAGGGTCACAGCACTGCAAAGTTAGGGAACCCCTGGTATAATATTTGTCCTGAAAAGTCTCTTTAAATTAATTATTTCTTCCTGGTCTCAAGAATCAGCAAAACAACAACAACAACCTATCAGTGACCCAGATTAAAAAAAGGTTTAACAATACTGTTGACTAGGAAGATAAATGAACAATATATCAAAATCAGAAAGCCTCATTTTAGTCGCATAATATTAACAAAACCTGAATTTCTAACCTTCCCTTTAAATAAGCAAAAAGACTCTCTTTACATATCCTGAAAGACAATTGTGTAATACCCTTGTTGTCGTCTACCACTGCTATTTTTTTTTTCATTTCTTTCTTTCCTTCTTCCTTCCCAATAAGAAGCCAGCATTGCTAATTCATGAGCTGATAATCATGTTACAGGTTGGTGTAATGAGATTACTGCTTTTGTAATTATTATGGTAATACATTGTCTCAGATTTGTTCATAGTCCTTTTCTATTAATTAGTTTGTGATTGCTTTGCTGTAATTTAGCTCATCTCGTGGTGTCTAAGTTTATTATACTAAGCCCTGTACTATTTGCTCTAATCTGTGGCTTCATTTAAGATGGGCTGCTTTTTACTGGTCCAACCAAAATTTGGCCTTTTTTTCTCAATGTTCAGAAATGGAAGAGGCAGAACCAGAAACTCCAACCATGCCTTATTTATTAATGGTGAAATGTTAGTAAAGGGGCACAGTTTGAAAGTAAATTCATTGGATGCAGCCTTCACAGTAGCTGCATCTGTCTAGTAATAATAATAAAATAACAATACAGGTAGTGGTCGAATTACAACCACAACTGAGCCCGAAATTTCTGTTGCTAAGCAAGATAGTTCTCAAATAAATTTTGCCCCATTTTACAACCTTTCTTGCCATAGTTGTTAAGTGAATCACTGCAGTTGTTAAGTTAGTAATATGATTGTTAAGCAATTCTGGCTTCCCTATTGACTTTGTCAGAAGGTTAGGTTTAGGGTCATATGAGGTCAGGGCACTGCAACCTTCATAAATATGAATTAGTTGCCAAGCATCCGAATTTTGATCATGTGACCATGGGGGAAGTGCAATGGTTGTAAGTGTGAAAAACGGTCATAAGTCACTACTTTCCGTGCTGTTGTAACTTTAAATGGTATCCAAATGAACTGTTGTAAGTCAAAGACTACTTGTAATAATAAAGACACAACATTGATAATCCAATGGACAGCATCTATTTAGGATAGAAGGTATTATCTATCCACAAAAAAATTAAAAAATGTTTTTGATTTGTTATGAATTTCCATAAATAAGTAAGTTGAAACAGCATCTTCCAATACTATCCAAGTACCTTTTCCTTCCTCAAAATATTTGCATTCCTTCTCAAAATAAGCATTTTAAAAGACAGACAATTATCCATTTTTGCAATCAGGTCAGTTTGATGGGAATTGATCAAGGTTGAATTCTCAACATTTGTAAATCCTTCATTCTCTTTACAATAGCTGAGGTAAATGATACTTTTTTTTAAGAAACACTTTTACTGGCATTCTCCATTTTTCAAAGGGAGAGAGGGAAGGAAGGAAGGAAGGAAGGAAGGAAGGAAGGAAGGAAGGAAGGAAGGAAGGAAGGAAGGAAGGAGCGAGGAAGGAAGGAAGGAAGTGATTTTAGGCCTCACAAAGAAAACTATATTAATTAATATGTGCTTTCAGTCAGCAATGGCTAGGGAGACAGTTGATTGGCCGAAATCCAAAGGAGAGAAAGCTGATCTTGACCACAAGAGGTTTGGAGAGAGGAATGAAAAAAGAAGGAATCCTTAGAGTTCTGTTTTCTGTCATTCTTAAAAACTGTATCATGGATACAAAAGCTGATATGTGTGTATATGGAATGCCATACTTCCAAATCTAAAACAAGGAATTGTGTCCTGTGGTTTTAGCCCATTTCAAACTGCAGCAAAAGCAGATGTCACTTTTATCCCTGTGTAAGCAGCTAAGCAGTAAAGCCTTAAAAATCAGCGTATCTTGAGGGCTTGCAGGCAGGGAATGATTCTGGATAATTCATTTATTGCATGCTCATTTCTGCTTTGGAAGAATGGTGTGGCATGCCTAGTCCACTTTTCCTTTGCGTGCTATTTGTAAGAAAGAAAGAGAGGGAGAGATCACACTGTGCAACATTTTGGGCAAGATTTTCCTGGGTTGGTCCATTTCATGACCTCAATCCCAACACCCTGAGTTTTCATCAGCTAAGCTACTTTTTCTTGTATGGAAATGAAGCTGAAACGGACAGTCTCTTGTAACAGCAAGTATAAATGAAAAATGATTGTGTTCTAACAGATGTAAAGGATGGCCTCATAAAGAAAGGAAATACAATAGGAAATAAATTGTTCCAGAGAAGGAAGAGGTCCCTGATTAATGTCTAATATGCACACAGAATCCTTTTATTTTTATTTAAGGATTTTTACTAGGATTTGATCAAATGTTCTGTTCAAGCTGACATACACTGTAAATCTTACACAACGTGGAACAATAATCATCTCCATTTTTTTATTATTTGTTCCTGCCTGGATTACCATTTCTTTTTAAAAGTTGAAATATACATTATACAAATTATAATTGCACCTATTGATTTCCATAGTAGTTTCTTTGTTGTGATTAGGCTGGACTTCATATTTCATAGAACTACAAAGGTCTGATGGGAAATGTATGTTGTTGTTTTTTAAAAAAGGCAAAAATCTGAAATAAAAATGTGTTATCTCTGAATAAGACTGTGAGTTTTCATCCCTATTTAGGGATGAAAGTCAACTGGGTGACTTTAGACCAGTCACTCTCTCTCAGCCCAACCTACCTCATAGGATTGTTGTGGGGAAAATAGGAGGATAAAGGTAGATTAAAAACATTAAGCATCTAAAATAAAAAAGGAATCCTCTTTTAAAATCTCAGAACATTACAAAATAACAATGAATAAAAAATATCTAAGAGTATGCCTGGAAAAATTTCCAACACATTTTAATTTTCAAGGACTGTTTCTAATTAGGGCCCAGCCCTTGGTAGAGACAGCTAACAACTGGTTTCTATCCCATCACATTTCAGGTTGTTTCAGAATCCTAGCATAAAAAGGTCTTGCAATTTGGCCATTTACCACATGTCAGCTTTTTAAAATTAAGTATGATTGTGAAATCCACTAATATACAATTCCAAAGAAAATCTATGAATTATTGTGTATTTATTCCATGTGTAACTGTAGAGAATTCCTTCTTAGACGAATAGGCTCTGCATAAGAAAGTGATTAAATTATATTAAAGCTCTAATGCAAAGTATCCCTTCCCAATTACTAGGATATCATTTATTGGGCAAATGTTCCTGGACTGTGAAAAGCCATGTGTTCTGAACACGCCTGCAGAGCCCTTAATCCTTCTGTTTCCGCTAGGCCTGTTTTTGTTCTCTTTCCTCCTAAACGGGAAATAAAATTGAAACGATAGCCAGGAGATCAAGAATGAGTATAAATTGAACTTCTTCAGAAATTCTTTAAGGTTAATATGAACTTGTAAACCTAGAACATTATGACAGCCTTTTCTCTGAAAAAAATGTAATTTTTAAACAAATAATCCAAAACCTTAAATGCACGGAGAGAAAATATCTTTACAGGCAAAAACCAAAAAAAAACAAACCCCACTTGTTTTGTGCAATAGACTAACTAAAGAAATATAACTTTTAAATCGTGTATAATTTCTTAAAGAACAAAAACATCCAGCCAGGTTTATAATAGTAATACTAGTAGTAGTACTAATAGTTATGTGAGAATATGTTCAGATAAATAACAGTAGTGTTTTAAGTATTATAGATATTACTTGTTAGAAGTCATTGATTGATTAATATGGGGTTCAGGAATAGAATAGTTGCAATAATATAACTGATTTACTTGGTAAATGTACCAGAATATAACACTTTAGCAGAGAAATCCTATCTCCTGTAGATAGAAACTCAATATTTGTAGCTTCAGAAGTTTCCCCTGAAAAAGAAGCAGTAGAATTTCCTTCCTGCTTTCTTCCCTCTCTCTCTCTGATTTGTTTCAGTGGGAGATAAGTATGCTAGCACCTGTGCCAGCATAAATATGCCAATAAGGCAGGGTTTCTTGTGAATCTAGCAAGATATGGAATACACATAGTTTCAACATCCTTGTCTTTTGTTCTGTGATGTAGTATCCATTGGAATATGCAACGGTAATGTAAAACTCCCCAAGAACTAATAAGGCCATTTGTTAGAACAGTGATGTTAGAGGAAACCAGTATTGATAGAATGCTTCAGTAATCTTGCCAATATAAGTCAATTGAGAGTGGATTGAAGCCTTTTTCTCTTCCTGTCTGTGTATCAGGGGGTTTACATAATATTCTAGTTTTCTAGCCTGTAATATTCCCACAGGCCTTCTACCTTGGTAGAAAAAGAGATGCAGAGAAAATATTGGAAGAGGTTTACTATTCTTAGTGTAAGATCTTGATTCCTCAGAATGCTGGGCCTATTTAACAACAACAAAAAAAAATCATTAGTAAGAGGCATTGCCATTAGATGGAATTGGAGCTCAGCTTAATAAGGCTCAGCCTGATTTTGCTCATTATTCCATTCTTCTATTAGAAAAAAGCCTGACCTCTTTTATGCTTAACATGCTTTCTGTGATGAGGTATTTGGATTTGAGTTTGACTTGAGCCTGCCTGCTTCTTTTGCCAGAAACCTGAATATATAATTAATGGACACACATATTAGCTACACAACATCTGTGATAAAATCCAACTTTCTGGATCAGAATAATGCAATTTTTAAGCTGCCAGGGAATTTATAAGGGGGGCACATATGCTGTTAGGTTAGATGTTAAGAAAAGCTTTTTTTCCACATCTAAAAGCTATTATTTTTAAAAAGAAAGAAACATAAATCTCAGTCATAAATTTAGTCTAGCCGAGATGGACAACATACAAGTCCAATGAATGAATGAAGGAAGGACAAGAAAACCTGTCAGAGACGTTCCTATGTTTGGTTGTTCACCAAAAAACAAAAGATATATTGCAAATAACATATCCATGCTGATCATCTTTATTTTTAATGAATATATTTAATGCCTATAGTATAAGGTCACAGCTTTGATGTCTGTCCCTGTCATGGCAACTTATGTTTCCCCAAACTTTTAAAAGATCCAATTGCTGGGTGTTGGGTGAAATATACATTTTATTTTATTATTGTTGTTGTTATTGTTGTTGTTATTATTATCTTTTGCCTAATTATTTGGCATTGCTATATTAAAAGAAAATGATTCCTGATAACTTGCAGGCTATTTATGAAAAGGTTTATGCTTGTAAATCTGAATTTAGCAAAGTGACATTTCTTTCCTGGAATCTGTACAAATGTTTTTAGTAAAACGTCATACACTTAGAAGAAGGATAAAATTAACCACTGTTTGCCTCATGTGAATGTTACATTAGCTTCCTTTGGGCTCTGCAATCATAGTGCATTGTTCATTGAGTCAGTTGTTTCGGTGGAGTTAAATAGCTTCCCACTAATTAATTACATAGTTTGGTAATCTCCAGTGTATATTGCATATCACAGAGACTGGTGTTAGTAGCTTAGTGCCTTCTCACTTCCGCTCTCTTTCGTCTTCCCTCCCAGTCATTATTAATACTATTGCCTTAGTAATATTCTAAGAATAGATTGCTTTTCTTTCTTAAGTTTCTTAGAATATGCTAGCTTTTTCTAACCCTGGCATCCTTCAGAGATATCTTCTTAAGCCTCCATAATTCCATAACCAGCAAAATCATTGCTGATAATTCAGAGAGTTGAAGTCCATATATTTAAAAAAGTGCCATATTTTGGAAATACTGCCTCTGACACACAGGACCAAGGAGGATGAAATTTCAGGGGGGCACATATGCTGTTAGGTTAGATGTTAAGAAAAGCTTTCTTTCCACATCTAAAAGCTATTATTTTTAAAAAGAAAGAAACATAAATCTCAGTCAGGGGTTGGGAACAGCATGACCTGAGACCCAACCATATTTGCATAAATACTTCATGAAACCATGGAAAAGGCTCTTGAGTTACAAGTCTGATTGCTTTGTCCAGGCAGAAGTTCCTTGATTATTAAGATCAGAAGACTAATGGCAAGCAGAATTTCCATTTTTTTTTTACATTAAATCTTAGCAATGGAAGCATCTAGCTGATCTTGTCTAGGCTCAGGCCTGGATGCATCATGCCTGGAAGTAATACTACCAAAGGATAGGTTTAACTGGGAAAAGCTTCCCAGAAGGCACTGAGAAATCACTTAGTGGCCCGCACCAAAAAAAGTGCTTCAACATGTCCATGAAGTCATCTGCAATTGAGTTTGAATCAATGAAAAATTGAATATCTAATTGTTCGATTTTCATAAATATTTATTTAAATAGATCATGTACTTACTATTACCTACTCCTTTAAAAACTATTTGTTTCATATTAGTTTTCTTTAGAACAGGATATGATTTATGAACATATGAATGGTATCTGCCATGTTTATTCTTTCAGTTATGATTTCCCGGTTCATAGGCAGCATTAGTTGAACAAAGCAAAGTCATAGAGCAGAAGCATGGAGGTACAAAAAAAAAAGTAAAAGCCAACTTAGACATCTCCAGAGGGAAAGCATGATTTTGTTTTCAAGTGTTGCTGAGATACTTGTGGTTGCTGACTCCTGAAATTGTCCAAACTGAGCCCTGGGGGACTTTGTCTATTACTATTTGAGGTGATTGGAATATATCAAGCGAGATGAATCACTGATTTATAATGCTGAGCTGAAAGTTTTCAATTGAGAATTTTTGGCATGAAATTAGTTTGGGGAAAATTCAAGGAGGGACACACACACACACACACAAAGAGAGAGAGAGAGAGATCTTTATCTTACAATGGATTGATTCAGACTAAAATCAGTTTTCTTATCATGGACATTTGCTTTTAAAATTAGTTATTATATTTTAAAATGCATTCCACATTAGTGCAGAAATATGAGCTCTCAGTACAAACTTACATCTATTTTTTGTTTCATTCAGCCCTTGTTGCCAGTCCTCAAATTCTTCAACAGCAAATCACCAAATTCATTTATGATTCTGATGATGAGCAATTTTTTTTACAAATACAGTAAAAAGAATAAAAAATGTTCTCATCTTATCATTTATCTTTCCCCATTCAAACAGATTTCATTGTCATGTAGAAAAAAAACCACAAATTGTATTATACTAATAACCACATTTAGGATTATACTCTTGCTCTAGAGACAATGCTGAATAGTTAATAAGTAGAAATCAAAAGATTTTCCCTGAAAGCATTTCTTGTTAGCGTAATAGTAACATATTCTTACTTCACGTTCTTCAGGGTATGAAATAGTATCTATCAGAGTAGTTGTCTGAAAAGGTGAAATCTAACAGTGTTGATCACAGCAGACAGCAGATTTTGGCTAATCTCAAAAAAAGCCAAGCAAGATTTGATGTAGTCTAGTTAGCACTTGGACAGCAAAGTTAGAACTAATGAGTAGATTAGGAAGTTAGAATCACAAACATATCCTGAAAGAATGCAGAAGCAAACCACTTCTAGACCATTGCCAAGAAAACATCCCCAGGAATCTAAATTATTTCTAGGAATACTTTATGCTTTTAAGACATCTTTAAAGATATATTTGTTTTGATTTAGAAGGTTTTTCTTGGCTTTCTGTAGCATGTAGGACTGCAAATAATGGATCCGTGATTAGTTGTTGTTGTGTTTATCTTCTCAGTAGCTATACAGAGAAGAACATTTGCAGTTCATAGTAGCCAATAATACAGTTCATCAGGTAGAACAACTGGGACAATCTAGAGGGAGAAGAAGGAGAAAAATCCTAGGCCTTATCTCTCTCTAAGTGCCAGTCTGATTACAGAATCTTCCCCGAATACTTTTTATGTGCTCCAATGCCAACTGATGTCAGCCTTGGGAAGTAAAAATTACATTCAGTAACTTTCAGTCTTAGTGAAAAAATGTGGGACAAAGTGGATTGGATTTAAAATAACAGGATTAACTCTAGACATAGGCATGTTTTCCACACATACAATTTTCTTGCTTTCTCCAACACATCCTGTAAGACATATATGCAGTCCCAAAGTCTAGAGGTCTATTGATTAAGGCACCAGATCAAAAATAAGGAGACCAAGAGGTCCAGCTTAGGCATGAAAGCTGGGTGGGTGACTTTGGGATAATCATTGTCTCAGACCAATTCACTTCACGAGCTTGTTGTTGTGGGAAAATAGGAGGAAAGGAGTATTGGGTATGTTCATTGGGTAGAACATGGTAGTTTAAATAGGCTGCATCTTATAAGCCTACAACAACTGCAGTGTTACGATGTGTCTGAGTTTTTTTAGAGCTGGATGTGGTTGGAAAGACAGAAATTTACACAGAAAAATGACAATAATGGAGACTTCTTTATACAGCAAAACTATTTACAATAAGTAATTACAATAAGATTCTAAGGCGATAGTAAATGTTTTAACCATTTTAAATCACCCAGAGACACTGGGAATCAGGTGGCATATAAATTTAATAATAAATGATTATACCAGATTTTCCTCACTAAAACTTTTGCCATTGCCTAGACCAGGTGTGTCCAACCTTGGCAACTTTAAGACTTGTGGACTTCCAACTCCCAGAATTCCCTGGCCTAGACTAAGGAAACTTGGCGGTCAAGGTCAAAATGAGGCCTAGAACAATTACCCCCCTTCCAGCTTCATTGGTAGAAGTCTCTATTAAATCAGAGAGTCTTTTAGCAGAAGAACATAAACCAATGATTTTAAAGCTAGCTGTAGAACTAATCAAGAAACTTTGATATCATCTTCAGGATAAATGGGTAATACGCTTTCCTGAAACTTCCTCAAATAAGCAGCATGAAGCATAGTAGAGTAGACTGAATGCTTCTGATCCCAAATATTGTTCTAGTTTGCATTAGCTATCATTTTTATTATTCTTTCCTTCCTTCCTTCCTTCCTTCCTTCCTTCTTTCTTTCTTTCTTTCTTTCTTTCTTTCTTTCTTTCTTTCTTTCTTTCTTTCTTCCTTTATCCATTATCTACTGTATATATAAAGAGCATAAATGGCCACCAAACACTCCAGTTCCTGGGACTATGAGTATTATCTTAGTACTAATGAAATGGTTCAGGATAATAATATATTTAATGAAAAACACCATGAAGATTATGTTATTTTTATTTTTATTTCTTTTTGCATCTCCTCACTGATTCCCACCATGATCATGAGGGAGTGACCCAATTTGTGGTTATATCAGCATTTCCTAATTATTGTACTTGTCTAACCTGATTGATGATACAAATATTTCCAGCTTCACAAAACTCCCCTGCATTTCTCTTTCAGCTGAATTACTGCTTCAACATTAATCATATAGTAAAACAATGGTCTGTTTAGGACCCAATAGTCTGTTTAGAGTCTTCAGTAAATGGAATGATAGCAGAATGTCTCATTTGGCAAATCATAACAAAGGAGGCATAGTTTGATGTGTGTTATATTAAGCCACAATCTAACTTGGTCCTAAGCATGCATATTGAGGAAAATGAGATGGGAACCCACAGTTTCCAGGCCGGTATGACAGTTGTTAAACAAAAAACAATTGTTGACTTCAAATCCACCAAGCATCATGCCAAATAATTCAGTTAGCTCAGAAGGTTAAGAGGAAAAAGTGTCTATTTTAAACACCCGAGGGTATAAAAATACTTTGTGTATTTGTTGTGTATGGTTTCATTCTTGTCTGTAGTAGAGATTGTCTATGTCTTCTGCCAAATCAAAATAAAAAAAAATTGATGTAAGCCAATGCTTGTAAGATTAGATTACCTCATCCAATCTATTTTGTTTTCTGAAAGACTACCAGCATATCTATTGAATATCTACTAGATGTCAGCAATTTTTTTTTCCTTAACTGCAACATAGCGTTCACTTGGATTAGGGCAAAGAAAATGCAATAGCTGAATAAATGTTGTTGAAGAGGTGCAGTTTGTTAAATCACTTCTGATTCTTCTGTCAAATTGCAGCAAACATACTGATCATCCAAATAGATAGGAAAGAAAAAAAATATGGGTGTACACTAAAGCCATACCTATGTCAAGTTAATTTTTTTAATCTATATTCATTCATTCTCCACCATTCAGTTGTGTCTGACTTTTGGCCACTTTATAGGCAAGTGCTCTCCATGCTACCTTGTGAAGCACAGCTTCTTACAGTTGTTTGTATCAACTTTGATAGTATCAAGCCAGCAAGTTCATTGCTGGCCCCTTCTTCTTGATCCACTAATGATTCCTAGCATCATTGACTTCTCCAATGAATTTGCACAGATAACATGACCAAAGTAAATTGGATGTAGTCTTGTGATTTTGGCTTCTAGTGATATTTCTTTTATTTAAATAATGTTTATAAATATATAAAGGTAAAGGTTTCCCATGTTCAGTCTTACCCAACTCTAGGGAGCAGTACTCATCTCTGTTTCATAGCCAAGGGAGTCAGCATTGCCCAAAGATATTTCCATGGTCATGTGGCCAGCATGACTATATGCCAGTGGTTCTCAATCTGTGGGTCGGGACCCCATTTGGGGTCGAACGACCATTTCACGGGGGTTGCCAAACAATGCAGTCCGCCATTTTTTCCCCCTTTTCCTTAGCTGTGCTACTCCCTTTTATTCTATTGGCTTTTGAAAGCCAATAGACTAGACTCTCTTGAATAGAGTCTAATTCTATTGGCTTTCAAAAGCCAATAGGAATTGTCCAGGCTGTCTCTGCCCTGCTGAGCCCGCCAAAAGTCCCATTCTGCAAATGGTGCTGCACCAGTTGAGTAGTCCTCGACTTACGACCAGTTGAGTAGTCCTCGACTTACGACCGGTTGGGGTCGCAGCATTAAAAAGGTTGAGAACCACTGCTATATGCCAAGTCACATGGAATCCTCTTACCTTCCTTCCCACCAAAATGGTATCTATTAATCTACTCCCATTTGCATGCTTCTGAACTGCTAGGTGGGCAGGAGTTGATGCAAGTAATCAGAGCTCACCCCATCATGTAGCATTTAGGTCTCAAACCTGGGGTGTCAGTTCTCCAGTTGATAAACTTAACATGTTTAATTGCTGAGCCATCATGATATATATATTTTCCTTTTACTCTGTGGAAAACTAGGGAGGATTCCTTCTGAAATATTTCCCATACCATCTCCCCTTCTATGTGCTAAGACATCTTTTACGTGCGGGTTGTCTGGTCTGCAGCTCTCCATCCTGTCTCCTTAGATCATTCCCACATACTTTTACAAGAGCTGAGTCTTTTTCATTATATGTGTTTACCTCTGAAAGCAGTATTCAGTTGTAAGGTTTTGCTCTCTGTACATCACCACCCCTTAAAGAAAGAAAGAAATGGTGGTAAGTTCCACTGTCACTCTTAGCCCTATTAACATTGCAAAAGAAAAAGAAGTCTGGATCCTTTGATGTCTTCCATTATTATTGACTTGTGAATTCTGTTATGGATGGCTACTCTCTTCCTCTTATTTCTACGTTTGATATTGTTTCCATCAGACCTACATTTTCACTAAGTGAGATACAAGGGGAGCTTACAATTTATTTGAATGGAAAGAGGGCACAGATGTTTAATGTCATTGATTTTCATTATGGAAAATGTAAAAAAACATTTATGCCTTTTGGCTTTCTAATGACACTTCCAAAAATATCATAAAACTTATTTCTCAGGTTATTGTGGATGATTTTTAAGTTATCTATTTGGATGTTTTGCTTATTTACTCCAAGGATCCTCTTCTTCAAAGTGCATATATTCAAACAGTTCATCAGAGATTTCATGATCACAAGCTTTATGCTGAGCTAGAGAAATGCTCCTTTGATCTATCAGTTTTGGACTGATAGATCAAAAGCACATTTCCTCAGAAAGAATTCAAATGGATCTGGTTAAAATAAAGGCCATCGTATCTTGGGAAACCGCCTCCTTCCACCCTTATCAAGTACTATTCTTGTGCTTAGATTATTTTTATTATAATTTGTCCTTTGAAACTATAGCACTATTTCATGTTATGAAGAAAGAGGTTCCCTTTAAGTGAGATGGATTATGGGAAAAGGAAGAGATTTAGGATAGCCACTCTCTAGAATTTCTCAGGATAAATCCATTAGGGTGAGAGAAATAAGGGATTAGTCTGGCAATGTTGTCCCTAATTTGGGTCTGAGCCTGGTGCTGAGGCCGATGAAGAACACCAGATACGAGGTGCAGGTTTGTTTGTTTTTTATTGAAGCGCTCCAAGTAAAGGGGTCCCGGCCAAAATGCCAAAGAATCTCAAACCACAGAATTAATAAAGCTTTATACATTTTCTCTAAAGCAGAAGGCGGGATAAGGTGGGATATATAAGAAATATCATCTAATAAACATGTCAATAATAATCTAACAATTATTTTATTAGTCTCTAGCCATCCCTATTCCTAAGCCTTGGCTAATGAATGCTTCAGGAGTTATCTAATACACATTCTATTTGCTCCAAGGCATCTCTATTCCAACTTTTAGCTGAGTCTACAAAATGCCTAACTCTTTGTTACTTTTATCAGCTTTCTAACCAGCCAGAATTGTAACAAGCTTTATACATGCATATTTCCTGTGAATAAGAATTCTTTGTTCTTACCAGACAAAATCCCCAATTACAAGCTTTCTGGTCTCCTTTCAAGTATATGCCATAATCTTGCTTTGTTTTGGCAGACAGCCCATCAGCAAGATTCCTTCTATATGATATAGACAAATAGAAAACTGAACATTGGCTAGATTGTATTACATTGTTCTTGGGTTAGCTCTGCCAAAAAACTGTATTATAGTAATTTATTATATATTCTTTCTTTCTTGAAGAAAGAGTTCTTACATAACTTCCCCTAGCCTGGAGTTCGATCCCGATGGGGCTCAAAATTCACTCAGTCTTCCATCCTTCTGAAATCTGTAAAATGAGGAGCCAGATTATGGGGGCAATATGAAAATAATGCTTATATTATAAAGCACCCAAAGAGTGCTGTAAAATGCTATGGAGCGGTATACAAGTCTAAATGCTATTGCTATTATTATCACTACTACAACATCAGTGATTAGAACATTTTGGAGTATTGATAATGTTTTGTCTCTTTCCCCATGATTTTTAGTGGGTTTTTATTTCAATCTATATCGTTCTATGTTTCTTCTTGCTACACTTGTCACTTTGCCACACAGCTTACTAACAAGCAAACTGAATTACTTGATCCCCTTTCCCTTCCTACAGTTTCTATCTATCTATCTATCTATCTATCTATCTATCTATCTATCTATCTATCTATCTATCTATCCAGGGCTTTTTTTTTCATAGAACGCCCAGAACAGAGTTCCGGCACCTTTTTTGGATGGAACCTTGTAGGGTACGCAAGGCGGGTTGTATGATGTGTGTGAGTTCCAGCACCTTTTTTTTTTTTTTTAGAAAAAAAGCACTGTATCTATCTATCTATCCAATTTTTATGGTTGCTATCTCAACAAATGACTTTAGGCAGTGTTACAGAATTAAAATAATGTTAACAAAAATAATAAACATGATAAAAGTTAAAATACAGGCATCCAAGAAGCAACAACCCAAATCGATGACACAATGAAGAAGTGGGTGCCTGCCCATACTCAGGGATTTTTACAGCTATTATCTACATTTGCTGTCAAATGTTTCCTAATTGTTCCCATTACAGAGACCTCCTATTTTTCCTAAAACCTGCAAGCTATTTAGGGATAACTGATCCCTATTAGGGATCATCTTAAAAGCACACACTTAACTCATAATTACACATTGTTCATTAATGGCCATATTACATAGATTTCCCTTAAAAAACTAACTATAAAATAATACCATTAAAACTTTGTGCAGTAGTATCTATTTTGTTCTGTACATCAACTCTAGTTGCAATTGTACAACATTTGGTTACTTTCCTTGAAGTCATTGACTTAGCTGTCAAAAGGAAATGGATAAGGCTTTCTTCTAAATAGTGGATGTATAGCCAATGCATAATTAAGTCCTTGTGTAGATTAAATAAAGTAGACAGTAGAGAAGGCAATAGACAATTGATTCATTTCCCCAAGCAGGTAAGGATCATAGACCTTTCAGTAGACTACTGTTAAATCTCCCTTCTAATTATAATGAAAAAGAGCACATTGAATGTAGCTAATGTGAATGCTCTCCTTTAAACTAGACAAAGGATATGGGCAAAATTGGAAGCTATTCAGAAGGATTTTTTGATGAATAAACCTGAATTGTACTACTATGTTAGAGCTTAGATCTGACCTAGAATCCAGGAGCCTGTCAGTTCTACTTCCACCTTAGACATGAAAGTCAATTGGGTGACTTTTGGTCAGTCGCTCTGTCTCTCAGCCTACCCATCTCACGGGGCTATTGCTGGAGGAGGAAGGAGTAGCAGGCATGTATGCTGCTTTGAGTTACTTACAAAATAATAAAGTCTAATTTAAAAACTAATAAAAAAAATAAAAAATATCCATAGATGTTTCCCATCCTGAACATTTCTCATCAGTTTTCAGAAGATAGTCCTTTCCTTTCTCTTTCTTTCTCTTTCATAATACCCTATTAAATGTAGCACATCTCCCATCTTCCTGATAGCAGTCAGCCTACTCATTCCAGTGGATTATTAATAGATGCCAGAGCTGGCCAATCAGGTAGTTTTGGCTTGTGAGGTTATTGTGAATGGAACGTAAGGGAAATCAGACATCCCCTGCTGCATCTCATGATTTTTTCATCTGTTTCATTGAATCAGATATTCCAAACCAAAAAAGCAGCTAGAAATTCTCCTTTTCCTATTGTCTCCCTCAAAATGGCTGAAAAGGAAGAAAATTCTAGACTCTTTGTACAAAACAGATTTGGGACTGAGGTGGAAATGGAAGCAGCTATAAGTAGATTGGTATCCTCCAGACATTCTTCAAAACCTGGAATAGATCACAGTTTGTTATGTTGTCAAATTCATACCCACACAAGCCAGGCAAGCCAGCCTTATATGAAAGACAATGAATTCTTTGTTTTTATCTGTGCAAAGCTAGAACTTTACAATGTGACACCATATTATAAAATCTCTTTCATAAGTGGATTTTGTATCACCAATTCAAAATCAAATAGGGCATGACTACAGAGTCAAAATAGTGCTGCAGCAGTTTCATTGAATGCTTCTGTTATATTTCTGAAGATGAGAAGGAGACCATGGTACTAATGTGTAGGAATATATTTCTAACCCATGAATGCAAAATTTGTCTTGGTATGGAATAGGCAGTAGGTATTCATGAACTATCTGTACTCTCCTTGTAGGTGATTTGAGTAATTAAGCAATCAGACACAAAATGCTATTTTCTGAAACTGAAAGAAAAGGCATTTTCCCCATGAATTTTAATACAGTTTACAAGCTCTGAGCTAAATTATAAATTCTGTCCTGCAGCTGCACTTCACAGTGGCAGAATTGTTTCTTGTTATTTTGAAATCTGCTAAGGATGGATGTACAAATGCAGTCAAACATCTTTTCAGGATATGTACAGTATACTATGCTATAGATCAAAATCTCAGTTTAGCCTTTCCAAAATAGCAACCATGTATAATTTAAAGTCATCTTTGAACGGAAAGTTTAAGAAATCCCAAACACTGTATTAAAATCTTGTAGAGTTAGATCCAGATGTGTTGAGTTGGAAGCAATGATAGAAAAAGTCTTCATCCTAGGTTAATGACTGGTTAATGACTGCATTCATCTGATATCTGTATTTCAAGGAAATACCTTCCAATTTCCTTAACCTGTCTACGAGGGCCATTATTTCTCACATTTTAATGAACTTTCAGAGGGAGAAAATATCTACCAAATGAGAGGTAGACAACAAGTGGCCCAATGCATCCCAGCTCTGCCTCTTATTTGCAACCAATGCGATAACTGTAGTTTATAGATTCCCTTTGTACATTTCCTGCCCCTGTTCTCATGTTGCTTTCTGTTGGTGCTGTTACCAGACCGTGGCAATCTTGATGACTGACTGTGACTGAAGTTGCTGTTTCCCCATTAGAAGCTGTATTGAAGAAGCAGCCATATCCATAGGGATTGTTCCAGAGGAGAGATTGTAACAATTCCCATCTCTCAGTGATCTTTCCCCTGAGTCAATAGTGCTTGGAAATGGTGCTCTCTACTGAAGTAGTTGGAAAAGAATTTCAAATCCATCAAAGTCATCTCACCTCTAGGTGTATTGTGCTTTATCCAGCTGCTTAAACACCTATTTATTTACTCATGCCTGCAGAGTGAAGAGGGTTTTTTAAAAAAATCTATTTCATCCTCAAGGGAGTAACTTTATATACACACCCTTGTGGCCTAATCCAGTATAATATATTGCCTTTGGAGCCACAAAGATTAGCTATCTCTAATTTAAGGGCTCTGACACAGAAACATCTCTTTGATGTTTTTTAACAATTTGGGGGAAAAAAAATGCATGAAATCACTTCCCAAATAAAGCTAACATTTACCAAGAACTCCAAGCTAAGTTAGTTGATGGCAATTTAGTACTCTTGGGCAATTCTCTTGATCTTTTGCTTTCTTTTTTTAAAAAAATATAGTACATTAGTATATTGCAAAATAGCAGCTTCTGGTATTATCATGCTTTATGAGAATACTTTTGGTCACTATATTATAAAATGAAAAGGAGGATCCATATATTCCAAGGTTTCTTTGAAATTATACTCATTTGGTTTGGGAGAAAAAAATGATGAAATAATCGGCAGCAATGGTGGAGAGATTGGGCATCTACCATGGATCAACAGTATCAAAATGTCAGGGAGTTGACAGAAGTAGTCATAGGCTGATACTTTTTAATGTCTATGTAGTATGTGCAATACTTGTTAAAAGAGGAACAGGACTTTGATTGTCTTGATCAATCCTGCTATTTTATTTTGCTATTGACCTCCTTGGATGGCTAGAAGGATTACAGCATACAGAATAACAGAGTTGGAAGGGACCTTGGAGGTCTTCTAGTCCAACCCCCTGCTCAGGCAGAACACCCGATACAATTCTGGACAAATGATGTCCAATCTCTTCTTAAAAACATCCAATGATGGAGCACCCAGATTAATTAATTGTGACTTAAATGTTCTGTCGGGAAATTTCTCCTTAGTTCTAAGATGGATCACTTCTTGATAAGTTTCAATCCATTGCGTCTTGTTCTGCCCTTAGGTGCTTTGGGGGATAGGTTGACCTCCTCCCCCTCTTCTTTATGACAGCCCCTCAAATATTGGAAGACTGTTATCATGTCAGTTTGATTTACATAAATGTTGGTGAGTTTATATACTGCTAAAAACTTAAATATGCTCACCGGCTCTTGCCAACTATGGTATAGATCATGAATATGTAATTCTTTGCTGAGTTCATGTATAATGTTTTTATCTCTGGTCCATTAATCATAATCCATATTACATTTTATTTTATACTGATATTTTAAGGTCCCCAAATTTACAGCATTTTAGTTTGGCCCAAAATCTTCCGGAAGGCCATTAAAACATGTTTTTATCTCATTTTTGAAATATTATGATGGAGTGGGGCTGTATGATGGTTAATTGAATGTTCTCTCTTGTATTCTTTTCTGAAATTTTGTTTTTATTTCATTTCATTTAATCTTTGTGATTTTAATTGGTTTGGCTTTTAATAGTATTGATGTATCTGGACTATTTGATTATATATACCGCCCAGAGTTGCTAGGTGAGATGGGCAGCTATATAAATGTGACAAATAAATAAATAATTTCCAATCACCTTTTTACATTACAATCATGAAAGAAGGAAAACCTGCCAAAGTTTCTCTTATTCGGTTCTCTATTTCCATATAAACCAATTTTTTCCTAGGAAAAATTCTTTGTTTTCACTATTATTTCTTTCTTGCTATGAAAATAATATATATTATACCATTTTTTGTGTGTATTCCAAAATATACAGAGCAACTTAAAAGTAATAATTTCTCCTTGAGCGTGAGTTCATTTGACTTGTATTTCACCCAGTGAAGTAGAATATCTGAATAGATAAAGAAAATACTGTATATTTGAACATGTTGATGAAAAGTCAGAGAATTTCGGTTGACACAAATCAAGATGTGATTTTGGAAAGCTGCGGGGGGGGGGGATGAAATGACTGTTTTATTAAAGATTCTCACTCTATTTGAAAGTCAAAGCAGCCTGTTTCCTTGTCAAAAGTTTCCAGAATGGTATATGCTTGACTAAGTCCCCCACTCTCTTTATTCAATGGCTAACATTACATTGTTGATGAAGTCAAGAAATATCTGCCAGCAAAGTCTGCTTATATTTAAATTGCTTTGTTTCTAATATTTTATTTATTTATTTATTCACCAAATTTATATGGCTGCCCATCTCACAGAAAGTGACAGTGAGCTGTGTACAACACATCAATAAAACAATAAATATCAAACAATTATTATCCAAAAACATTTGAAACATTAAAAATGATAAAAAGCAGAACTGAACAAGGAAAGAAAAATAACAGAGTGATGTCAATAATAATGAAGCTCCCTCACGAGTTCACCTGTCCCCTGGGGTCTCCAGGTCTGCTGGCATAATCAAGTCTTGAGGGACCTTCAAAAGCCCAAGAGAAATGAGTTCAACTTCATCTCTGGGGAGAGAAGATTTCACAGTACAGACACCCCAGTAGAAGAGGCCCAGCAGGTGGTGGAACAGGCAAATAAAACTGTGAAGAGGAAATCTCTCAAATATCCCAGTCCCATGCCATGTAGGTCAATACCAGCACCTTGAATTGGACAAACTGGTAACCAATGCAGCTCATGCAGTAGAATATGCACTCTCCAGGAACAAGTAACTGCTTGTGCCTTCCAAAAGAGACTGAAAACCTGATAGGGCCAATTGCCTTTGATTCCCAATGGGGGTGTCTGACTCAGAAAGTGGTTAATAGATTAAGAAGAGCCCACCTCCATCCTGTTTATGCATGTGTTCCTTTCTTATCTAGTTTATTAACTTTTACTGTTCAATGCTTTTAATGTTTTAACACTTTATATTGCTGTTTGATTAGGTTGTAAACTGCCCAGAGTCACTCAACAGTGAGATGGGTGGCATATAAATTTAATAAGTAAATAACTGATTTTCATTTTCCTTTCTGTACTTACGCATGCCTACATATTTTTCTTGTCATAAACTGTAGTACACATAACCCCTTAACAGTTGTAGTTTGAATTGTGACAGTGAAAGTTCCTGTCACTTCTACATTGCTCATGACATATTTTCAAGAGAGATGCCACTGTCACAATTGGCATTGCACTTGCTTCAGCTTGGCATTGAGGTATATTAGAACAAATAAGTGAGAAGATCAATACACAACTGTTTGAATCAAACTCTAACCAGTGTGTTCATGATAAAAGAAGTGAAATGGAGCTTTGGAAAATTGGAAAGCAAATTTTATTACCTACTACTAGACAACCTGTGACTCATTAGGTCATTCTTCTTTCCATATATAATAGAAGCTTGCATAGTTTTCCCTCCTCTCGCGACACCCCCCACCCCACACACACACTGAAGCTTCTTTCTCCTCAGCTGGCCCGCAGAACTGCCTGCCACTTTGTGGAAACAAAGGGAGATAGGAACTGCAAAGAAAAATGTAGCCCTGCTCCCCAATCTGATATATCCACAAACCCTACATTGCTAGCAGACATCCAGTTCCCTCCCCTCTCCTCTTTCACCAACTACTGCCAATAAGAGATTTCAGATTTTGGCCGTGGTTCCAGAGTTGCCAATAGCTGCTCACCCATTGGGCCTTGCAGAAAGCCAATAGGGTGCAGAGGCCAGAAGTAGGTGAAAAGAGGGTGGGGATATGCCTCTCACATCTTTTCTTGCACCAAGCAATCTAAGCGCTTCTGGGAAGTGTAGTCAGAAGGCATGGAGTCGCAGAGGCAGCCACAACTTCAACAACTTTCATTCCCCCAGTAGTCATAGATGCCAGCATTCTGTATATTAACTAATTTGAAATACCTTAATTCAGTAACTGTTTTCCTATATGTTCAAATTTCACCCAATTGAAGTTGGGTGAACAGACATAAGAGTTTTAGTAGTATAGATTTGCTGTTATTGTGAGTGCACCCAGTTAAAATAATACTTTATAGTATTCTTTTTATTTAATTTTTATGAACAGCATTTTTACCTCAAGAGTTTTTATGGGTGGTGACAATTTTGTTTACTGAAAAGAAACAAATTTACATTGCTTCAAAAATCTATGGACAAGCAGGCTATTATAATTGCTGTTCTTATATTCCATATACATTTATTATAATTTCTTTTGAGATGCCTTAGACATTTCTTTGTTTGTACCATTAAGTATATGAATCAAAATTCAGATCAGTTCTAATAAAAGAATAAAGTGTTGATTTGAATTGGGATGATTCAGGTTTAAGTCCTCCTTCAGCGATGTAAATACACGTTAATAAACCTATTTCACAGTGTTATTACTGTGAGAATAAAATAAAGATTTTTATATAATCTTTCTTAATCTCCTGGCAAAAAAGAGGGAGGGAGGGAGGGAGGGAGGGAGGGAGGGAGGGAGGGAGGGAGGAAGGAAGGAAGGAAGGAAGGAAGGAAGGAAGGAAGGAAGGAAGGAAGGAAGGAAGGAGAAAATTATATACATAATTGAGGGATTATGTATCAAATCTCAATATTCAAACAAGTACCAAATTTCAGCAGATGAATACTGTTATGATTGTTCTTTATTGTTGAGAAGGATCAATTTAATCCTAGACCAGATACTTTTATAAACATTGCTAACATGTGTGCCCTATGTGTATATTTTAATATTTTCATTTTTTTCTCTTTTTATCTGAGGCACACTGATATGAAAATAGTTAACCTTTGTTTCAACTTTACCCAAATAATAATAATAATAAAGCTGGAAGGTACCTTGGAGGTCATCTAGTCCAACCCCCTGCTCAGGCAGGAAACCCTATACCATTTCAGACAAATGGCTGTCCAGACTCTTCTTTAAAACTTCCAGTGTTGGAGCATTCACCACTTCTGGAGGCAGGTTGTTCCACTGGTTAATTGTTCTAACTATCAGGAAGTTTCTCCTTAGTTCTAGGTTGCTTCTGTCCTTGATTAGTTTCCATCTTTTGCTTCTTGTCCTGCCTTCAGGTGCCTTGGAAAATAGCTTGACTCCCTCTTCTTTGTGGCAGCCCCTGAGATATTGGAATACTGCTATCATGTCCCCCCTCGTCCTTCTTTTCAAAGAAATGTAGCTTATCCCTAGGTAGAAAGATTGCGGAAATGTAGTATCTGATTATCCAGGAGAGCTTCAGTTGATTAAAATGGGTAAAATAAAATTGTCCTGTCATAGAAACCAATTCTTTTTGCAGATGTTATTTTAATCCAAATTTTCCAAAAAAAAGAAAGAAAGAAACCCATACTCTAATGCTTTCCTGTAATAAACTGAATTTAAAATGTTTATAATTGGGGAGGGAGAGGTGTTTTAAGAAAATTTACTATGTAGCCGAAATGTTGTACCCCTCCTTCTGAAATATTCTAAATACAGGTAGATATGTTTAATCCATAGGATAAATGTTTATTTTTTTTAAAAGGTTTTGCAATAATGTTATGTGCTGCTTATACAGAGAAAGGGGAAAAATTAATAAAAGGCTGAATAATATTTAATGTTGGTAGCTGCCCCTGGAGTTAGTCTTGTCAATTATGCAAATACTGGCTTTGTTTTTACTGCAGCAGATTTAAATATTAAGACACCTTTATTATTTATTTACAACCACCATGCAAAGATTTCCAGACTTTCACAGAGGATGGCAGTACATAAATACCACCCATTGGGTGTCTTTAAACATGATCTATCAAAGATATTGTGCTCCTTTTTCCTCCTTGCTCTGTAACAGTAATTAACACAGCATGGTTCATAGGCAGCCTTTTCTTTTTGTGAAACAGATAAATTCAAGTAATAAAAAATCAATATGAAAAAGCATCTTTTATCTACAGAGTAGACCGTGCTTAACCTCCTAGTAAATATTTAAAATTGTTTGATCTTATAATGCACAATGTTGTTGATGCCAGCATGAACACATGGTTTAACTATGCTGCTAGTCCATAGTATATATGAATTAACCTTCTGGAGGTACCTCGAGACATGAGGCAAGGTCATTAAAACTTTATATAGAAATCTTGGAAAATGCTAACACTGAAGAGGGAAACAGCTTAGTAAATATTTACATAAAATTAGGGGATACATAGGGCACTACAAAAGCCACAGGACCACTTCTTTAAAAAACTTCCTCTTCTTTTATTTATTTATTAAACATACATTATGCCCATTTCGCTATCCAGAGATCCTTCCCTTCTATTTTCTTGTATTCCTCTTGTGCAATTCTCAAGGTTTATTTAATACTCTAAAACTTACTTTTGATTCTGTTAGTTAATGTTGATAAGCAAATATATCTCAGATTTTTTTTCCCATTTTATATGCTTACATATTTAATCATAATTTGTTTATTTCATTTTAAATTCCTAGATCCCACAGTCCTATTATGCTGCTCAATTCTAGTACAAAGGGTGCTCTTACCTCGTTAGACTGAACAGGGAGGATAAAATGATCTCTGAAAAACAAATACCCTACTTTCTGAGAAGTAGGTTTGTTATGTCCATAATGATTTATTTGGAATAATGATTGGATAATCTTCCATGCTGGCCCCTGCAGCAAGGCAGCCTTTTGACACCCTTCAATAAATGGCACATCTGTGCTATTGTTATTCAGCATACACAACAGTTGAATATGCCAATTCATACACATTTTTTATTCAAACATGGCTAGGATTCCTGAGTACGTTTTGAAAGAGATAGATTTTTGTTTACCTCACTGTCAAAGAATCACAAGTAGTCCAAGGCTGGTATTTCAGCATTTTACAGGAAATCCTTGAAAATATTCCACCATAAATGGAGGGATGGAAGGAAAATGGAAAGGCACTAGTTGACTATTACAATGGCTATATCTATTAAATGTAAAACAAGGCTATTTTCTGAGGAATTTTCAGACATAAATAGAGTGTTATGTTTGTAAAGATCTGGTAGAACTGGAATAGTTGCTTGATGAGAAATGATGTGGGAGTCTGATGATTATGGCAGTTTCCAAATGACCACCTAGAAAGAATTAATAATTGGAAGGAGGGGTCAGTAAATTGGCTTAGTGTGATTATTCCTTTCTAATTCTATCCAACACAACTTTCCGTTCTATTTATATATTTATTATTAAACAAACTTACATAGCTACCTAATTCATACATGGTTGACTCCCTGAAGCTTACATATAATAAAAATATTTAAAAAAAAACCTCTCCTCCCCCCCCATCAACAACAATATAAATAGAAAGCTATGTACCAGACTGCATGAACACTTCCTGGCTATCAAAAGACATGACCTGCTATCTCTCATGTCCATCCACGAAGACTCAGAAGGACACAAGTTTGATCTAACTGGGACCACACACATTGATATCGACCCAATCTACCAACTGCTGAGAATGAAAGAACTGCTTCAACTGCAATATCAAAGGCAGCATTTAAAATGAACAGGCACCCCACCACACAGCAACAAAAATCATAACCCCCCCACTAGAAACCAGACCATGTCTTGATAACAACAGCCAACCAAATAACCCAAAACCAGACCATGACTCAGAGGCAACCAAATGAACAAACACCATTTACATCACATAGACGATACTTAAACACCAAACACTATGGCCCAGCAAACAACAACCAGCCAATCAAACAGTCTAAAACCAGACCGTGACTCAGAAACATCTGGACAAACAACACCCACACCAATTTACATCACACAAAAAGGTACTTAAAAACCAGTGCTCTATCAGCTAAATCGCCAAGCTTGGAGATAAAACCAACAACACACACAATTCAAATAGATCAGCTACCTGATTGGTTCCATTTCCATTTGTGTTCCCCAGGCCCGCTAACCAACCCACATTTTAGGGGCCTTTGGAAAGCAGCAAGCTGGGAACATACCCTAGGGGGAAATAAAGAAGGAGCCACTACCTCTTTTCCTTCAAAAGAGAGATGTAGTTGGAAGTAGATCAAAAGAGGAGAGTGACAGGTCCAAAGTCATCCAACTGGGCTTCATGGCTAAAGTAGAACTAGAACTCACAGATTTTTAGTTTCTAGTCTGGTAGCTTAACCACTAGACCAGTGTTTCCCAAACTTGACAATTTTAAGGCATGAGGACTTCAACGCTGGCTGTGGAATTCTGGGAGTTGAAGTCCACATGCCTTAAAATTGTCAAGTTTGGGAAACACTGCACTAGACCAAACTGGTGCTCAGACCTGCAAATGGCTTTCAATATGGCAGACAGACAAGTTGATTTAATTCTCCACCTTATTCCAGAGAAAAGAGAAATTAACCAACATTTTTTTAAACAAGATTCATCCATAGCAATGAGTATAGCATTGTTATTGAAAAAAAATTCCATGGAATATTTCTCCCAACAATTACAAAGCCCAAGAATGGCTATTGAATTAAAAAAAAAGGACCTTATCACACATTGTCTTTGACCACATCACAAGGAAATAAGTGGCCTAGAGCCATTCTCTATCCATGAGAATTTCAGAGAAATACTCTTCTCTTTTGAAATAAGTTGTAAAAGGATAGAGGAATATGTATGTGCCTATGTATGAAATATATGTTTCAATGACTAAGAATAAATAGAAAAAAATACAAAACTCATTTGCCTAATTCTGTTATATTTACTCAAATAGTACTTCTCAAAAAAAAGGTTCTTCCAGAAAAGAAAATTTTTGAGATAGTTGCATTATTTTTGTTAAACTCTAATTACAATACTGTATAAGCTATTTGGTATTTAAAATATAAATATCATAACATTCGTTTTGATATAAAACATGGCATATATTAAATCTTATCTTTAATCTTAAACTTTCAAATAATAATATTAATCTTGAATTTTTTTCAAGAATTTTCATATAAACATTTTAATTAATCAAAAGTTTATATTTTTTTAAAAAAGAACTTTTAGTTTGGGCATATAACATTTTCTAAACACTATAGGACTTTATCTTTCATAACATATTTCTATACATTCCTATATATTCTTCTGCATTGGAAACTGGATGGCTAGTGTGCCATTTTCTGCAAAAAGGATTAAGTAGCAGTTCTATACATTTTTTTTTCATTTTCCATCTTCCAGAAGTCATTTTTTACAAGAGACTAGAGTCAGGCAATTGATGAATCTGCAGTTAAATCAAATAGCCAATGTTCCACAATAAATCTTTAAAAATGTCTCCTGCACCTTAACTGTACATGCTAATCATTGTAAAGGTATTTTTATACCATATTTTAATAGTTCCCAGAATATCCCTTATTCCTCAATCTGTCAGGTGCTTTATGACTCCCATTTGAACAATAAAAGACAATGTAAAACTTTATTTCAACAGATAGCAGTATCCACTAGATTCACCTCTCTGGTACCAGAGAGAAATTGGACAACACATTTTTTTTTTCATATTTAAGATGCCAGGAAACTATAAAGACTATGTCATAACCTCCCACATATTTGTTCTTCTTAAAGTACAAACCTTAGATTCTAAAAAAGTATGATTTAAGAAATCAGATTATTTTTCATCAGAGGAATAATTCAGTTAGGATACAAACTTTCCCATTAAGAAATAAAAAGTAGGTATGTACCTTAACTAGAAGTGAGATAATATTTACTTCCAGCTATAGAATCACTCTGCCTTCAACTGTGGAGAAATTGGGTCCATTGAAAGGGGTAAGTTTAAAAACTTTTACTCAACCTAAGAATTTGAAATCCATATATCTTAAATTTGCCAAGGTTGGATACCACTGGATTAAACCTACACTTCTACACTCACATGCAAATTTCAATCCCATACTAAACCAGGAATCCTCACGATGACACCAAAATTAGGGAGAAAGTTTCTAATGTTGCGGGTTTTTTAAAAGATTTTGTGTGTGTAGGAGATCTATATGGATAAAGAGAAATCACGAAGTGCCTGCCATCAGAGTTTGCTTCTGTAGCAATATTTTCTTTCCAGTACAAATCTGCAACTAAGGATGGTTGTCAGTTTTCAAAGCCTTAAGGAGAATTCTTGGAAGTTACAGCCCTACACAATGTTTACAATTCATGCCCCTGAATACTTTATTTTCCAGCATTTTTAGTTCACTGGTGCAGTCCCAGATATCAAAAGTGCTAGTAATACATTCGGTATTTACAGCTAGTAATACATTCAGTATTACATTCAGTATTACAGTTTTCCCCCTTCCTGTAAAATAGATGACTTTCTGTAAGGTATATATATATTTGTTGGCTTTAATATAAGAACAGTTCTTCTTCAAGTTACTATGTAAATAAATTATTCAAATCAAATGTATTTGCTAGACGGTAATAATAAAAACAAATAAATCAAGCTTTAAAAATGAATTCCAGAAATAAAACATGACATTTTGTGGTTGTTTCCATTGACTAATAATTTTATATCTCTCTGTATAAAATGGCAATAATGTCTTTCTATAACCTCATTGGTATATCTATTAAATTTTGCCAACTTCCCTCCAGATAGAGAAAATCATTCTAACATAATTTCACCTCAAATTTAATTGAGTCAGAGAATTTTGTTAGTGATCTCCAGTAGAGTTGTTAATAGGGAAGAAAGCAATTTTCACCTTATTTATATGTTGAATAAATATAAGGTGATTACTACGAAAACTCAATTTTCTTCGTAGTATTTTTTGGGGGAATTGTAGGTTTTGGATAGATTGTGATTTTTTATGATAAATTACAATACAATAGCTAAATGCAATAAGTCAAAAAGCCAACTCATGATTGACTAATACATTCCAATAAAATAACTAGATACAATAAACTGAATAGCCAACTCATGATTGACTAATAAAGCAACCACATTGCTTATTAATTTAATGACTTTCAACACCTATTTTCCAACAGCAGTAAATGCTTATGAAACAATATATTTCTCACAATTGGTTGATTAAAATATATTGTATTAAAGTTTGTAAAAGAAAGATATATTTTCAGAATATTTCCTTATTATCAAACGCAAACATCAAGCCATCTGCTTGTGTGCTTATGCATATGCATGTTTGCTCCAATTCTAGCCTTTTTCCTCATACCTTTCTGAATAAAAAAATGCATATTCTCTTAATAGTGTTGAGTGTTGAGACTGGGGCAGATCTGGTCCCCATGTACATAATGGTCTGCCTTGTCTTTGATTTGCTGGTTCCTACCTCACTAATTTTAATCTGTAGAGTTCTTACAATGAAAGCACTACAAAATGACAATTATTCAATATCATCACAACCTATAAGGTAATTACTAAGCATAGGATCATATTTCATTGCAGCTCTGTTTCTAAGATTATTTTTAGAGGCTTTCCAATGCATTGTACAATAAAGAACACTTTTTTTATTAAAAAGTTTTATAAAAATTACAATATAACCCTCCCAAACCCCCCCTCTCCCTCCCCAACTTCCCAGAGCTGAGTACAGGGTTACAAATATAATAATCATAATCTAACTAACATTAAACAACTATATAAATAACCAAGTCCATAATGCACTTTAACTCCCCTTTAACATAAATATAAACAAATTAAAAATAAACAATAATAATGAAAACATAAACAAATTAATATCCTAATTATTAAACAATACAATCTCAAAATTGTTAAACAATACTAATACTAAAAATAATAATAACATAATAATAATAAAGAACACTTTTTATTTAAATGTTTTTTAAAAACAAAGTTAAAAAACCAAAACAATTCTAAACACAGAAGAGGCTCCTTAAAATATTGCCACATAGTTAAATGTAGGAAAATTAAAATGAAGAGGTTGAGAAGAATGTCTATATTTTCATGGCACTGAAAAAAAACAATGGAATAAATGCAAGACAGTAAAGAATGAGAGATCAAAAAAGCACATACTGTACATAATTTTTTCCTCCAGTTTTCTCCATAACAAACACTTATCTGGGTTGTGAGAGAATATCCCACTCAAGCTTTAGACTGATTTATATTTTTTAGATTGAAATGGTCTGTAAATGTACTCAATAAATGCTTCAGAGAAGTCTTGAACCTGGGCCTCCTAAATCAGGCACCTTAACCATTACACTCTATGACTTAACATTAATGTTGCACTTTGTTTTTAGAACAGCATTTGTATGTGTATGTGTTGATATAAACTGTCACTTATGCAACTCAACTTTGTCAGTCTGATTGCAGATGCTCTTGGGAAACACAAAATATTTCTCAGAGATTACTAACAAGAACAAAATGTGAGGAAAAACTGTAGTCCTCCAGTCTTTTCAATTCCTCTAGAAGAGATTGTAAATCAATGTAATAAATAAAACAATTATAATTTTAATCAATTGATGGATTCTTTTGCTCCTTCACTATTTTATCTTCAATATCACTTAAAAAAACAGGCACCAATGAATACAATAAAATTTCACATTTCTTTTTCTCTCTCAACAGGAGCTGTGGTTTACAAGGTTGAGGTAAGATTCCAATCTTAATCAAAATAAATGAAGTGTCAAATCAGAACAAGACCTCAAAGCATACCAGCTTTACCTCAGACTCAGTTATAACTTGATAAAATTAAACATGATTTTCAGTAGTTCCCACTTTCTGGTGCTCCCAGGGAGATTCAACATTGTTTATGCACATTCCTGGACTTAACATTGTCAATAATTTAGATTTCTCCTCTCCATCCATTCATTATTTTCATTCAAAGGACTATCTTAATGACTATGTTTTGTAGTTGAAACTGGCTATATCTGGAAATAAACCTGAAGGTAATGCAACACTGAAGTACAACATTAGGGGCAGCACAATGGTGAATAGAATGTGAAGGCTGTATATGTATAATGTATGTTTTTATTTGTGGTTTTTACGTGTGCACTGTGTATAGCACTTTTTTTCATTGTGAGTTACACAACGACAATAAAGATATTCTATTCTATTCTATTCTATTCTATTCTATTCTATTCTATTCTATTCTATTCTATTCTAGATGACTGATATACTGGACATACAAGCTGAATATTTTTGCTAATTATGAGGATATATGTGGTTGGTCATTGTTTGGCTCTCAGATTGCATTTTTAACGCATTAAAAAACTTCCAAAATACGACATTACTTACATTTAATATTTGAGTTTTCTATCTTTTGGAAATATTCTATGTGGGTCAAATTGCTGTATACTGTAGTGATCCTTAATGTTTATACAAAAGTAAGTAAATGTATGTATATATGTATGTATGTATGTATGTATGTATGTATGTGTGTATGTATGTATGTATGGTGATTTACAAGCTATTTCCCTTAAGAGAAGTATATTCAGAAAACTAATACTATTACTAAAGCATAGATTGAAAAATATGATCAGCATATATAGCAGGGTTGTCAAACTTGCCACATCATGTGATGTATCATGACGTATCATGACTTATTTCCCCTTGTCAGAGCTGGGGTGGGTGCGGCTTCTACGTGACACATCCGGCCCATGGGCCGGCAGCTTGACACCCCTGTAGGAACAGAGCTATACTGGATTTTTTTTCACCAGAAAACCAAAGATCAATGGTAACTGGCATAAATATGGCTTATTTGTATTTATAGTGCCTACATTAAATAATAATTTATCCCAATTTTCAGAAACTTCAGCCTGAATCCATTAGTTTTTAATTAAGTGCTTAACAATAATAAGTTTATGTATCTTGTCTTTTCATAGCCTAGAGTTCTGTTTTTCAGTTTTTTAACCTTGGTCACCTTAAGACTACAACTCCCATAATTCCTCAGCCAGCGATGGCCTAGAGCAGGGGTGTCAAACTGCTGGCTCACTGGCTGGTTGCATCATACGGAGGCTGCGCCCTCCCCAGGTCCAGCAATGCAAAAAAAAGTCACAATACGTCGCAATACGTCACATGACGCGATGAGTTTGACACCCATGGCCTAGAGCATGCTGGCTGGGGAAATTTAGCAATTAAAGTTGAGGCAGTTGAGAAATACTGACCTAGAGATAAATAAAATATTTATTTTATTAATTTCCTCATACTCTTATTTAATCTACATCTTTCTTAATCTTCAGATCCATAAATCATGTCATTTTTTTCTTCTTTAAGCAAAAGTCCCTATCAGTTTTCCAGTCTTTCAAAAAAAAAAAGTTCTTATTTTTTGTTCTATGACCAAAAAGTCCATTTTACCATTTCCTCAAGTTCACAGATTTTCACAATCTATTCCCCCTCTGTGGGAATTTCTTTATTCCTCCACTGTATTTGGTATGCATCTCCTACCAGATTATACTTAAGGCAATGCAGTCCCCGGTCGAAACATGTTACCTATCCTTGATTTAGGAGAAGAAATGTAAAAAAAAAAAGTTGCACAAATTAAAAAAAATATGTCCACTATCTTTTCTTTAAATAGTGCTGGTAAGTCAAGGCAAGGTCAGCCTTCAAACTGCCTGCTGGTTTATAGTTTGGCCGGCTGACTCCTTCTGGCTGCTGCTATTGAATACTGACTCCCACATACAGGTAGTCCTAGATTTATAACCATAATTGAGATCAGAACTTTTATCACTAAATGAGGTGATTGTAAAGTGACTCATGCTCAATTTAAAACCTTTTTTTTTTTTTTTTTTTTTGCCATGGCTGTTAAGCGAGCCACCAAAGTGAATCTGGATTTTCCCTTTGCTTGTTGGAAATCAATTGGGATGATTGCAAATAGTGATCACATGGTCCCAACGCATTGCAACCACTGTAAATACATGCCAAGCAACCGAGCTTCGATCATGTAACCATTTGCATTGTAAATGTAAGGATTTATAAGTCATGATGGCGTTGAAAAAAAATGTAAGTCATTTTTCTTTCAAATGCCATCATAACTTCGAATGGTTGATAAATGAATGGTTGTAAATAAAAATGACCTATATGATATTTTACCAACTTACATGTGCATGCATACACAAATATTGTGTGTGTGAAAATAATTTTCTGAAAACCCAATGGGCCTTGAAGTACAAGGCTTTTCCATTGATCCAGTTCAAACATTCATGAGTGTTTATGCATGAGTGAGCTGCCACATTTTGATATGGGCAAAAGGTTCTGTTATATTTTTAGAATGCAGCACATGGCTTTCTAGGGTGAATTGACCAACACTTAAAAAAGGGCTCTTAAAAAATAAAAAATAACCCACATTGACAAAAGCACCTCTATACAAATAACTTCTTTATTTTTAGCACATGAACTCTTTATCCCTAACCTTTTGAACAAAATAAAAATCATTATTCCCCTCACATAGCAAGTTCATCTTTTCTGTGCGGAGGTCTGTCCGTTCCTCTTCATGTAATATTTTTAATGTTATCGTGCTTGCAAACACATTTTCAGACTGTCTGGTCAGGCATATAACTGAAAAAGGTCAAGGCAAAATATCAGCACACTTAACAAATGCATTTGTGTGCTGCTTTCATAGTTCTTTCAGTCGCATGGCAACCATCTTTACAATTACTGTTTATTTATTTATTGTAATAACTTAATTAATATTTTCTCCATTTGTTATATTGTTGCATACTGTGGATACATCCCTTGTTTCTTTTCTTCCACTTGCTCTTTATAACCATGAAAACAGGTTACTTACACCCCACAGTCTGTATCAACTCCCATAAGGTGTATCATCTGAAAATGCCTCAGTAATGTCTAAATAGTAACTGTGAACATTTGGAGATGACAGAGCTCCTTATTCTTATATCCTCAGATTTGTGTCAATAATCATCTATGAATGAAGTGATTGGGGAAAGAATTGTGGATAAATGGAATGGGGTTTTCCCAAGAAATTATGGGTGATTTGGGTTTTGTTTATAATTTTCATTTTTATATTACTACTGTAGTTATGAAAGTTTACCCAAAAAAATCTCAACACCAATCTCAACCAGCAAGTCTCCTAAAATTCCAGTTAAAAAGCACCTTGAATGTGCCATGTTTGGGAAGCTGGCACCAAATAATCTCCATCAGCTTCAAACCCCCTGAAAGACAATCAGAAATTTCACATGGTGAAGTAAGAATCAGTGTTCTGTAAATAATAAAGGCATCCACCTTCTCATGCTTTGGCTCCAGAATAAAGTAAAGTAAAATAAAGCAAAATCCAAACAACTATATGCTTGCTTTGAAATCCTTCTGGAGCTTCAAAAATTGGCTACTTAAACATATATGTCAAGGGACAAGGTTCTCATATAGGTGGCTGTCATCCAGATGTCATGTGTCTGATTAACGAAACACTTCAAAGAACTTTCAGGCATTTTTTTAACCTAAAAAGCCTTTATTGGTATTACAGAGTGTCAGCACAGCATGGTGGATGCTAAGATCTGAATTTCCCTTCCTTTGCACATAACATTCCAGGCATTTTCCCTCCCCTATTTTGGGGTCATGATTTACATCTTCCAATTAACTTGATTTACTTCCTTTCTTCCCCCCCCCCCTTCCCTTATATTCTCCTCCCCTTTCACTGTCACCTGATTTAACTCTAAAAATACCAGACAGTTCTGCATAAATTGTCAAAGCAAGAATATTCAATATTAGCAGCATTGACATCCAGCCCCCCTTACAAAAAGGACAGATCCTGTAATGTAGACAAAGCATATGTTAATGACTAGTTCTCGGTTTGTTGGGGTATTTCGCAGGAAACCTTTTGATGAGCCTGTCAGCTTTCACCTCACTGGATTTCACCCAGGTGTCTTCAGACAACGGGTATCCCTTCCATTGTACTAGGTACTGCAATTTTCGTTTAAAACTCTAGAGTTGACACCAGCTCTGCAGCACTCCTAAATGTGACTTATTACAAGTAGTCTTTGACTTACAACTACAATTGGCCCAGAATCTGAATTGTTGGGCAAAGTGGTTATTAAGCAAGATGCCACGTGCCCTTTTCACTCAACAACCGCAATCCCAGCTCACCTAATTGCAGTAGTTAAATGAAGCACAGGGGTTCCTCAAAGATTTAGGGAGCATCTAGGACCCACTTGCACATAGAAACCTCCTTTAGGGCAGGAGACATTGCTTTTACCCATTAACTGGGTAAACAGTACTTTGAACCAACACACAAGCATACAAAAACAAGACACAACGGTACATGCAAAACTGTCATGACTCTGGATGCTTTCAGCTTGCTTGCCATGCAGCCATGTGCAGAAACCCTCCGCCAATTTCAGGGCCCAGAAGCACACAACTTACCTTTTCATTTTTCTAGAGCTTTTTATAGTCACCACCCAGCTGATATAAGGCACAGCCTTCCTATAGAGCCCTCCTTGTGCCGTTCTGCAAGCTGGCACTATTCTCATGATCCTTTAAGAGGGTCCCTTTTAAGGCGCCTTCCAAAGGATCGTGAGAATAGCAGCCACTTGCAAAATGAAAAATACTTCTCCACCCTTGAACAGATTTCAAAGTTATTTTCTGAAGTGTTTCTTAGCAGTACAATTACCAACTTAGTATATTGAGACTTTTGCTTTTAGAAACCCAGCATTTTTCTTGCTCTAAAATTAAGCATTTACTAGCTATTGGAATATGTTTAGGCCACAGTATATTTTCTGTTCCTAGATGTGATAAAAATATGACTTACCTTTATTTCCTTTTTTAAAAATACACTGGCAAGACCAATAACTCTTTCATTTCCTTTTGACCATGAACTAGTAGGCAAACAATACTTTGAACCAAGACACAAGTATAAAAAAGCAAGACACAAAGGACATTTTTATTTATATCAGATGCCAGATTTTATTTTCAGATCTTAATTGTGCCCCATTGTGTGTCCAGACCTATGTGCATTCTAGCATCCAAGCTCAGGCTACTGAGCTAATAAAAATGATTATGTTATATTCTTTCCCAAGTAGATATGTTCATATTTAAGTTTACAGTTACCCACTTCTATTCACCACCACCACCCATCCATCTCACTTTTTATTTTCAAAAGCGTATTCAACTGATTAATGAATATTTTTTATGTCTTACTAGCGTATTGCTTCTCTTTTCATTGTTTCTTATTTAGTCCTCACTATTTGAAAATGTGGTTGTTGGAAGTAAATAAATGTACATACCTGTTTTTGGTGTCCTGTACATTGATTAATCTATTTTCAGCTTCCTCAATTTTCTCCAATCCACTTTTTCTAGGTTTTTTGGCAAGCTCATCTAGCAAGTAATGTGCACATCAGTTCGTAAAGTGTTTGTCATGCTTCCCCCATGTAATAGGAATATATGGAAATGCTTAGTCTTCTGAGTTATGGGTTTACCAGTTATTTCAGTGATAAGCATCTTACCTCATTTTCATCTGTTTATCTGAATTAATAAGTACCAAGTATGAGGTTATTTTGCCCTGATTGCTTGCAAGTATGTAAAAGCTAATATTCAAGGACATTAAAGTGAAAATAAAAGAAATGAAGTCTTTGTAAGGAAGTGATAGTCTTCTGTTGGCCCCATAAAATAAAATAAACATTACAAAGGAAAAATGAGCCCTATAAACATCAGGAAGACAGATAAGTTGACATATTGTTCTGCATATCTCTGTTTAATAATATTATATTTCATTTCCTGTGCTAAAAAACAGTCATTACCCAAAGCAGCCATTCGTAAACAGCCATTGTGAACAGATTGCATCCTTGTTGGTGGTATGATAATTGAAATAAGTTTACCAGTCTTTTATGAGAAAATACCAGATGTATAAAATACCTATTAATCAACTCACTCTCTTTTGCAGGCATCAGCTTCAATACCAATGGCTATTAAAGAATAAATGGGATAGGAAAAAAAAAATAAGAGAATAAGAGAATTAGCCATGCGACAATGTGGTATGCTCTTTGAAGAACATAGGGTGAAGGACGATAGTAGGTGCTCAGATCAATTCTTTCGAGCAACGCTCACAGATCATCATGTTCATCACTTTAGCATTTGTTTGATTTTTTTCATAATTGCAGAGTACATTAACCATGGTTTTTTTTATTAATAATGATGTAATGCACCAGTTTGCCAGATCCATCACCTCCTAGCTGCATTCCGCTCACTTTCTAATTGCTAATCACATTTTCATTGAATTCTCTCCTATCTATAAGAAAGGCTGCAGGGTCACTATTTGTTCTCTGGTGTGCTAGGGATACTATTACATTTATTTTGTTCTTTTCCTGTAAAGCTCAGGAAAGACAGAAATAAACAGCAGGAGAAGCTCAGAAAGCACATGTGCTGGTATCATTTTAGGGACAGCAGTGGGAGTACAGGAGTATATGGTAGAGCTGTGAAATGCACATATGGAGAAACTCAATTTCTACCATATAGTGGGGATACTGGAGAAAAAAGCAATGTGATGACTGTTAGCAATCCTCAGATCAGAATGGCATCCAGTATCATCCTGGTGTGTACATCTCAGTTTTAAAGATATTCCACTAGAGTTATTTTGCTTAAGATAATTGGGCTTTGGCAAATGAAGGCAAATATGTGTGCTCCAGGATAATGTTGCAGGATCCGACCTGAGTCAGTCACTGGGACCAAAGGTTTAGTCTTCCAAGCTTTAGGACTTGTGCTGGAGCTCATCCTCAGGGAACTTCTAATTTCTAATTCTAATTCTAATTCTCTCTCTCTCTCTCTCTCTCTCTCTCTCTCTCTCTCTCTCTCTCTCTCTCTCTTTCTCTCTCTCTCTCTCTCTCTCTCTCTCTCTCTCTCCCTTCCCTCCCTGCTCCCCCCCCCCTCTCTCATGTTTGCACTGGGGTGTTGCATGCCTAGTACTGGTAAATTAGCACTCTTGTTCAGCTTCTCAGGTACTTAGGAGCCAAGGGCGCAGCAGCACAAGGAAAAAACAACCAATGATTTAATAGCCAGCCAGCAATACCCCAATTAACAACTAAAGGCCATAAACAACCAGGCATCACTTAACTGCTATGTTTACAACAGCTCAGTGCAAACATTCTGGAGAGAGAGTAGTTCCCTGAGGATGGGCTCCAGCAGTGGTTCAAAAGCTTGGAAGACTAAACCTCTGGTCCCAGTGACCAACTCAGGTTGGGTTGTGCTTTGGATTAAGGTTCATTATAGACCAATTCCTAGAGATAAAATCCTCTTTTTACTACATCAATTTATTTAGATAGCTGGAGGAGGAAGTAGAGGAGCAAAGAATTCAGCTTTCAAAGAGCTGGAAATGCTGCTATAATAAGGAACCTGATGAAGCAAATGGAAAGCACTCTTGATTGCCCATAAGAAAGAATCTGGAATGGTGGAAATAAAATATATAAAGCCCAAAGTTTCCTCATAGGTGAGAGGGACAGCATATAAATTTAATAAATAAAATAAGTATGCTCAGTTGTCTGAAAAAAAGCAGAACTTTCTCTGCCTTGAATTTTTTGATATCAGTTTTGCCTAAAAGTCATAATGTAGTTGTAGAAATTGACTGAATGAATGAATGAATGAATGAATGGTGATTACCCATCTGATATGATTCCAACAAATGATCAGGATCAAATTATTCTACTTCAGACACATTATGCAAAGACCCATCTTCTTTCTTGAAAGGGCCTGAACGCTGAGAAAGATGGAAGGAAAGAGAAGAGGATAACTGATAGCAAGGTGGATTGACTCAGATGCAGTGGTGATGAGTGCACAATTGGGAGATCTGCATAGATCGTCATGGAGAAAATTTATGAGGTCACTAGGAGTTGAAAAAAGACTTGATGGCACATAATCAATCAAACAAAGATGTCAACATTAAATATCTGATTTGGATTATGAGGCTATATTCTGGTAGGGGCTAGTTGCAACATTCTGTGTTATACAAAGGTAAAGGTAAAGGTTTCCCAGTTGTGTCTGACCCTAGAGTTGGGTGTTCATCCCTGTTTCTTAGCCAAGGGAGACAGTATTGTCCAAAGACCCTTCCATGGTCATGTGCCCAGCATGACTATATGCCAAGGCGCGTGGAACACCGTTATATAACAGTTTTTCTATTTCTATTGGCATATTGGCATAAGTAATCGAAGATAATCTGAAAGTTCTTTAAAACAGATTCCTCTGTGTCTGCCATCTGTATCAGGACACAGGATGTTTTATTCTTATAAGCAATCATGTAAATCCAATTTTTTATTAAGAGATAAGATCTCAGATTTCATTAAAATGATGAAAGAAAGAGAGAAAGAAATATGAAAGACCTTGATTGTTGGTCAGCCAAAGATATGTCTGTGATAATGTGCATATGTATTAGAGTGGGAACTCCAACCCCCAAGCAGTGGCCTAGTACCGGGCCATGAACTTTTTAAACTGGGCCGTGTGAGCGATGGGCAAGCATGCACATGTGTGAAGCTCCACTCATGTGAGCGACGGGCAAGCACACATGTGTGACCCTCCATTTGTGGGAGTGGTGGGCACGCTCATGCACAGTTCTATTCAAGTGAGCAGAGGGTGCTTGAATGGAGGGAGCTTGTGCTCGTTCATAAAGCTCCACTTGCGCAAGCATAGAGCACTTGCACATGAAGCTCCATTTACATGAATGGAGCTTTGCACACAAGCACCTCCCACTCTCTTGAGTGGAGCTTCGCATGCGAGCACAAGCGCCCTCCGTTCATGCACAAAGGTCCATTCATGCAAGTGGAGGGTGCACACATCCACTGCTTGCACCAATGGAGCTGTGTGCGCACCTGTGCGCCTACCACTGATACGCCCCCCCACCAAGGTGGAAAGATTGGTGACTGCCACGGGCCAGGCTACCAAGGTGGAAAGGTTGGGGACCACTGTATTAGATGATTAGTGAGTTAGCAAAAAGAGAACAAGTTAATCAGGTCAATTCTTCTTAAAGCATATAATATAGTATGGTTTCAGTGTTCAAAATAAGCACAGAGTGCAATCAAATTTGAGTACATATGAATAAGCCATATAATGTAATTTGTTCTTAAAGTATTTACAATCACTATCTTCCATTCAGCTAGGTACTGGGTTAGAAATCCATAAATGTCTAGTTAAAAATAAATCTGTATTTATGTTCAGATACAAATTCTCACTATAAGAAACAGTATTCCTAAAAAGAGTAGCAGCTACCCTGCTGATTGGCAATATCTATAAACTCTCTTGGTATTTTTCATTGCAGCCTGGTATCTGTGGTTGCCTTTAATATGTTGATATTTAGTGTGATATGTCCTACAAGGTAGAAGCACATGTCTCACCCTGTTAAACAGTTGTTCTAATCATCCCTTATTATAGATAATCCTTGACTTACTACAATGAATTTAGTGACCATTCAAAGTTACAATGGCACTGAAAAAATAGCAATAGCACTTAGACTTATATACCTCTCTTCACAGTGCTTTATAGCCCTCTCTAAATGGTTTACAGAGTCAGCATATTGCCCCCATCAATCTGGGTCCTCATTTTACTGACCTTGGTAAAGGAGGAAAGGCTTGAGTCAGCCTTGAGCCAGTGAGACTGAACTAACAGTATTGCATTCTAACCACTGTGCCACCACGACTCTAGTGTGACTATGATTAGTTTTTCACATGACCATTGAAGCATCTTCATGGTCAGGTAATCAAAATTCAGGCTCTTGGCAACTGGGATATATTTATGACATTTTCATTGCTCTGAGATCATGTGTTCATCATTTCTAACTTTCCAGCTGGCTTCCAACAAGCAAAATCAATGGGGAAGCCAGATTCACTTAACAAACTCATGATTCATCTTAACAACTACAATGATTTGTTTAACCACTGTGGCAAAAAGGGTCATAAAGTGGATCACAACTCACTTAATAACTGTTTTGCTTAGCAATGTTGTGATCATAAGTCAAGGACTACTTGTATTAGCTATGCTGGTTGTGGCTGCAGATGGAAGCCGTTCATCAATATCTAAAGGCAATATTGCCCATCATTGCTTTACAAAGAAACTCTTTAATGTAATGAATATTCTGCTCGTATAGAAGTAGTGTAGGTAATCCATGATTTACAACTGTAAATAAACTATATTTGAGCATGGAAATTACAGTTGTAAGTCATGACAATCATATAATGGATCATCACTTGACCAATCAAGTTTTACAATATATTTTTGTGGTAATTGTTAACCAAATGTTGTGGCAATAAAGTAAACACCATGCACATTAAGCAAATCTATTGTTCGCTATGAGGCTTTTTGTCAAGGTAATGATTTAGAAGCTAACCAGCTTGTATAATGATGCAATGTTAGGAATGACTAAGCAGGAGTCTGTATCCCTTTAAGAGTTTGAGTATAAAAGGGAAGGCCTTGCTGGAGTCTTTCTCTCTCATCTGTTTCCTGCTTTAACTGCTGTGTTTGGAGTTTTCTGTATTACACATGTATGTATTTTGCTCCTAGTGTATATTTGTAGATAGTGTGTAATATAAACCGCATTTAATACAAACTACTGTTTACTGTATTTACTCCTGGGTTATCTCAGCACAATAAGACTGTGCATGCTCTGACACTTTTTGGGGCGGGGAGGGGGCAGAAACCAGAAGTAAACATTGGTTTCCTGCAAAAATGTAGTAAATCATGGTCAGGTGATTAAAAGACGCTACATATAGCAGTAAATGTGGGCTGGCTGCCAAGTGCTCAAAATCACTGAGGAACCAGTTGTAAATCAAGAAATACCTGTAATAAGATTTCTATAGAATCAAGTTCCACTCTGAGTGACTTAATGAATTTTCTTGACAATATGTTTAGAATTTTCAGCCATCTTTGTAGCCATTAGAATGTTGATATTACTACTTTAAGCTCTCTGCATATTATTTTAACTTGGAATTAAATACAGTTGTATGTCTTTAGTACTGTACCAAAATTATAATTTCCAGAGGATTTCATTCATTGAGATTGTAATGAGAGTGATTGATGGGAAGAAGGTTAGGCCTAGAGATATGGGAAAGAATGGAGGAGGAGGATGTTTTCTCTTGAGATGAAAGTAGAAATACAAAGTCTTTGTTTACTGAGAAAAGCCTGGATCTTTTTAAGGGAATGAACTTTGATGTCCAGATAGAAAATTGTGATATGGAGACAGATCTGCCAATGAGGACTCTAGGAAATCCTTTGTAGGCAGTAAGTAACAGATTGCAACTGCATCAAAATAAAAGCTTTTGGGAGTAGCAAATATTGTGAATGGTATAATACAGCATTAAGCTGAAGCTTAAATTCCAAACAAATTGGTGGAGAGAGAAAGCTATATGACCAACCTTGGCATCTGATTCATTGCCTGCAGGCACAAATCGTTCTCTGACAAGCTTTAAGCATACTCTATTTAACAACATGTAATGCCCAAGTGATATTTCAAGGGTTCTGACACTAGTCATCTATTTACTGTATATAATGTATGTTAATCATCTATTTGTAGAGTATGTGGCTAATGTATTTCAGGGGGAGGAGATGTGAAGAACCAATAGGATTGATAAGTGAGATGCTGAGATTTTAAGTACAGAATGCAGCAGCAGGGACAGTTCTGGCCACCCTAAGATGACACATGTAACATTGCTGTTCCAGAAGCTACACTGGTTCCCGGTCTGCTTCTCATTCCAATCAAGGTGTTAGTTATTTCTTTAAAGCCCTTCATGACTAGGGACCCAGTTATCTGAGGAACTCTTATCCCAATGGGATTGGTCTGCCCCACTTGATCCAACAGAGGGGACATGCTGCAGACCCCATTGGACAAGAGTCTTCTTTCCTGTGACCCTTGCTCTTTGGAACATCTTGCCACATAGGGTGAGGCCTGACTCCACTCTTTTGGCCTACCGCAGTGGTTCTCAACCTTTTTAATGCTGCGACCCCAATCGGTCGTAAGTCGAGGACTACCCAACCGGTCATAAGTTGAGGACTTTCCCTGCCCGGGAGTGCCGCACATGCGTGGTGCCGCCCCCTGTGCTGGCCAAGGCGTAGCTGGCAAGGGGCAGCAACGGTGCAGGATGACCACTGGCTGGGCCACCAGCTGGCCCAGCCCAAGGGAGGTAAGACACCCGCCGGGCCCACGTGCGCCAGCAACCCTCCCAGCGCCCGCCGGCTTCCTACCTCCCACCCCTGGCCCTCTTTTACTTACATTTTTAGTAGTTGCTCAGCAGGGAGGGGTAGAAGCTTCCAGACAGCTCGCCTTTGCTGCAGACAACTTGCAGCACCCTTTGCAGAATGGGACTTTTGGCGGGCTCAGCAGGGCAGAGACAGCCTGGACAATTCCTATTGGCTTTTATAGAATTAGAGTCTATTCAAGAGAGTCTATTCTATTGGCTTTCAAAAGCCAATAGAATAAAAGGGAGTAGCACATGAAGGAAAAGGGGGAAAATGGCAGACTGTGTTGTTTGGCGACCCCTGTGAAATGGTCGTTCGACCCCAAATGGGGTCGCGACCCACAGGTTGAGAACCGCTGGCCTACCGGACTAGCATTAACACTGGTCTACAAGGAGAAAGCCTCGGAAATGAAAGTAACTAAATTTTACCAGAACTGGGTCACTAATAAAGGACAATTAAGTCCTGAGTATTCATTGGCTCCAGTTTTCAAGGTCAAAATTACATCAACATAATTCAAAATTATGAGGGGGATGTGCAATTATGCTCTATATCTTTTCTACAAAATGTGATATAGCAATGAGAATGGTGCCACACCAATCATTATAAGTTTATTTTTTTATTGATACCAAGGACATAACTTTCCATTCATTTATTGTTTTTTTTTTTTTTTCATGTAACATTTTCATGCTTTTACACTCTGCAAGAGGTTCCACTGTTGTAATCTGGAGCGCAGTAGCTCTGCCTTACTCTTAGGCAATTGCAAATGCCCGACTAGGTCATTTAGTTCACTCTGTGAAATTAGATGTGGTTCAGGAGGAGCATATGGTGGGCTAAAGTTTGAGTCTGCTGACATAGACGGCTCTGGATTAGCTGCATCCTGTTCATCTTTACCATCATCTGACTCTAGAGAGTAGGATTCTGGTGGATCTGGAATTGGTAAATCCTCACCATGAGGCATAGGAAGCAATGCAGAGGGAATGTTTGGATATTCCACAGTCCATTTCTTCTTTCTTCAGATCACTTTTGCAATTGGGGGAACCATGCAAAAATACCAGTTGCTACTGTGATTGGTGGGTTCCCTCCAAACTATTGGGACTGTGAAAGGCATGGACTTTTTCTTCTTGTTTAGCCAATAATGCAGATAAGTTGCACATGTATTGCAACAATAATGAGGGGCCTAACTCTTGTCCTGATCTCCTGTTTTGCATTCAAAAATTTAGGTGGTATGCATTTTTACCACTGCCATCATACTGCACTTTTGAGATGCAAATGTAACCTCACCACAACTATAGCAGAAGCTATCTGCATTGTTTCCCCACAGCAAGGCAGGCAGACTGGCCCAAAGTCACCTAGGAAGTTTCCATGGCTGAAGTGGGACTTCAACCTTAATCATTAGACTTTTTTTTTTTAAAGAAAATTCCTCTTATATTTCAGATAATCCACTTTCTAAGAAACAGTCCTCAACATACAATGATAATTGAGGCTGGAATTATGGTTGTAAATTCTGCTAGTCCTTAAACAGGTCATCACATGACCAACCCAATTTCATTACTTTTTTGGGGGGGTAGTCCTTAAATGAACACGCCCTAAATATAATGTTTAGATATAAATGCACATACTTTTTTGTACTGTTTCCTTTTAAAACATAGTCTAATACAGAAACAGGTGAACCTTCATGTGAACTGATGCAAAACTGACACAATGTAGAAATAGACTCTTTTTCCTATTGCTATTCAAGCATAGGTAATGGCATGACAGAAGTCTCAGAAAAGGTAAAGGAAAGAATGAAATGTTATCGCAAAATGCAGGAACTGTAAGACAGAAGATCTCTAATCAATTCCAGAGACCCTGAGTCATGAAATTGGAACAGAATAGGAGAAAAGAAAATCAAGTGAATAGGGTCATCAGACCAATTTAAGTCTTCTGAATTGCAAGTAGCATCCTGGACAATACCGGTAAAATAGGGGTTCATTTTAGGTAGCTCATCTAAAACACTCTAATAATATCATTGAGTCTCTAGGGGTATTTTTGCAGCAGCTAATGGCATTAAGCATCTAGTAAAAATAACAATTCCTGTAATGAATTAAACAAAAAATAATAAGAACTGCAGTAGATAATACTAGCCATAATAACTAGCATGAAGTGTGTATCCTGCGGTTTCAGATGATGTCATAATCTGCTAGAGCAGATTTAATAGTATTTTCGCCTGGAAGCTAAACCATTATGTTGTGTTTAATTTCTCTAAGATGTAAATTACATGGCTCTGTGTTATGTAGTATTGGCTACTGCCATTTTAGATTCTTATGCTCGCAGCTGTCAGGAACATAATGTTTATGGGTGTTTTGTTTAGCTAGGAATCTTAATCATTAGCATGCTTATCTTAAAATTATCCCACGCTGCTTTATTCTTCTGCAGAACTCTCAGTCATCCCTTCAGATAATACTAATTTCACCTTTCAAGAAGTATATAAATATTAGAAAGGAAATACTTTACAGTTCAAATAACCAACTCTAATTTTCTGGGTTTGATCAGTGGATCTGATCCCTCATAGCACATACCTAATGTCTAGACCTGGAAGTTGAAGCCACTAAGAAATATCTGTCTGAATTTAAAACAAATAAACAAACCTGAATTTACTATTGTTCTTCAAGAAGATATAAATGAAATGAGGCTAATGATGGTTTTGTTTTCTTTTGATTTGATTTGCCTTCATCTGGGCCCAAGATCTCATAAGTGGATCCTCATCTTGGCCCAATTTAAGAAAAATTATTGCAGTCACCACAAAAGGAGACAGAAAAAACTACTGGGTTGTCAAGGTTAATATTATTAGAGAGCCAATTTGGTGTAGTGGTTAAGGCACCAGGCTAGAATCCAGGAGATGGTGAGTTCAAGTCCTACCTTAGGCCTGAAAGCTCGCTAAGTAACCATGGGTCTGTCACACACTTTCTCTCTCTCTCTCTCTCTCTCTCTCTCTCTCTCTCTCTCTCAGCCTAACCTACCTCACAGGGTTTTTGTTGTGGGGAAAATAGGAGGAGGAAGGTATGTTGGATATGTTTCTGCCCTGACTTATTTATAAAAATAATAAATAAAGGTGGGATATAGATATAATAAAAAAAATATTAATTCCAATGTAGAATCTGTAATGTGAAAGCTGTGAGGATTGGTACTTACAGGTATACATTTTGGCAGTTAGTAAAATCTCATATTTTCTCAGCCTTTTGGTAAAAACAAACAATATTTTAAAAAGCATTATTATCGCTAAATAAATATCAACAATTTAATCTCTACACTGTGATTGTTTTGCAAATGGTTTTTAAGGTGATTTGAGAGGTGGATGCTATTTACTAGAGTAATAAAATTTATGGATTCTTTTATTTCTCTCATTGCAGTGTTGCCTAGCTTTCAGAAATGGGCAGTCAAATTACATACAGTAATAAAAAAATATATTCCATTATGCAAAACAGAAAATCTACATTAGATGAAGGAATTTCACCCTAAATTTCCTACTAAGACAATCCATTAGCTAAATTGCTAAAGCAATATTTTAGTGAACCTTTAAGATCAGATAAAGCTGCCTGCTCTCCACAATATCTATCATCTGTTGAAAATATGAAATAGTCACAGTAGTCTTCTATTATACATAATATTGTCCTTATTTATGGCATAGCATTATTTTGTAACAATTTTCTTCTCCTAAGAAACTCAGGAGGTTTTTCAGTAGTGCCTTTACCTTTAAATGAAAGTAGGTTCTGATTTATTTATTTATTAACAGGTTTTTTTTTTTAAATCTCAGGATCTACTCTGCAGATCTCATAAAGTCATTAGGAATCAGCATTTTGTAATGCAAGGACAATTTGAAGTATAACAGTTCAGATTTATGATAAAATGATGTGACAGTAACTGTCTGTCAGGAGGAAGGGGCCTGTAAACTAAAATTAGCAGTGGAGAATTGGCAGATAGGAAATTGCTGGTTTGCCTGAGGGAGAGAAGATTGTAGTTTACTTTTCATAGCCTGTTTCTTTCTCTTGCATACGCATAGTTTCCAAATTGTGGAAATAATAATTCAACCCTCCCTTGAAGTGGGGGAAACCTCACCTTGGGTATTTCTGTCTAATTCAATCATCATTCTTTGAAAAGGCTTCAAATAAACTGAAGTTCAATGGAATAAAGCATGATCAGGATGATCAGGGAACTGGAAACTCTCCTGTGAGGAATTTTTCATAGCTTTAGTGAAATTGCCATGTTGCTTTTCTTCATGTTGCTCTGAGAGTCTTGTTCAGCACATTTGGAGAAGCTTCTTCCAATTTTCCCAATAAGTTATTCAAAGAGCTAGAGAAGAATATGTTGATGAAAATTCTCAGTCATCTAGGTGGAAATAAGTCCAGTTGTCATGACTCAATTTTCAGACAACTCTACTTCAACGACTGTGGATCTTCACCAACACACTTTGGGGAAGAAACCCTGAATTTGAACTGGGAAGAGTTAATATATTCCAATGACTCTCTGTCTAGCCAATTTGCTCAACCTGAGAAAACTGCTTGGATGAGCAGCGAAATGTCTCAAATCAAGTCCAGTTGCCATAACTCAATTTTCAGACAGCAGAAAAAAAGCTCAGAAAAAGTCCAAACTTGTTGAAAAGAATGGTGTTGACCCCTTGATTGATGGAGAAAATTGTATTTTCTCTGTGGCAGGAAGCACCTCAAAAAGGCAAAACATGGCTGCTTCACATAAACCTAGAAGAAAATTATGACCTGTCCTGTATTGCCCCAGAATGTATGATAACTGTTCTTAAATTGTAGAAATTTCGGCTATTGAAGATCAGGAGAAAAAAAAAATACCTCTAACAATAGTAGCAATTCAGCAGGGGAAATTATTAAAGAGATGATGATTCTTAGTCACTAAATATGTTCAAGCATATCTTAGAAGACACCTGTCAGATTTCTTTTGATCAGGATTTGTGCTGTGGACTGAGGTTAGATTTAACAACCTAAACTGGGATGTCCAAGCTTGACAACTTTAAAACTTTTGGACGTCAACTCCCAGAATTCCCCAGCCAGCATAAGGAATTCTGGTAGTTGAAGTCCACAAGTTTTTGGACATCTCAGTTTAGGTTGTTAAACCTAAACATTCCCTTAAGTTGTTGTATTTTATAGTAGAAATAATATTTAGATGATTCTTGAGCTAGATACACTAATAGGCTCAACACCATTTTTTCTTTCATATTTCAATAAAGTTAGAGAAATAACAGAAGAACTGGATAAATTCTTTGCTTACATCATCACTGCCAAGGATTTTAGATATGCCTATGCTTAAGTTGTGTGGAGCCTTCAGTAACTGAGTTGAAAGCCATTTTTGCCAAACACATATCTCATAGAGTTCTCTTTCGCAAGCATTATTAAAATGATAGCAATAACGATGCATGAATTTTATCAAGTGATTCATTATTATGTAGTACCAATATCATTATGTATATATTAATTTGGTATAGAAAGTCAGGGAAATAACCTTAAGAGAAATACGCAAGAACTATTGTTCAGGCAAAGACAGTAAAACTAAGTCCTGGGAAGCAAGATAGTCCTTGACATGACCATAATGGAGTCTTTCCATAAAGTGGGTCACCTATGACCATCTCGATTTTATGACCTTTTCTGCATGGTTGTTAATAAAATCACTGTGGACATTGAGTAAATTCACAGTCGTTAATTGAGCCCATTTTTGCTATGTGGCATTTTTTCAAAAAGTCAGAAGTAAACACCAGTTTTCAGCAAAAACATTATAAACTACAATCATGTGACTACAGGATCTTGCTAATGGCTGCAAATGCAGGCTAGTTGCTAAGCACCCATAGGTGTTGATATGACCAGAACTTCAGACTCAGTTCAGTGCTTTACCCCTATCCTCTTACCATTAATCAACTAGGCGTAAGTTGTGGAGGAGCTGTATTCAGAAACAGATCTATCAGATGCCCCTGATTCACTGGTGTATAAGAAATGGCAGACCAATCAGATTTGCAAGACTCCATTATTTTAGCCTATTTCAATAACACTCTGGTCTTCCCATGGAGTTAGTTTTCCCATGGAGTGTGCTGCAGCATCAACAGAGGGATAGAATCAAGATTACATGAATGTTAGTACTATTTTATAATGTCTTGGGTAAGACCATACTTGGAATAAAGCATCCAGTTTCGGTCACCACAATATAAAAAAGATGTTGAGATTCTAGAAAGAGTACAGAGAAGAGCAACAAAGATGATAACGGGACTGAAGGCTAAAATATATGAAGAACGATTGCGGGAATTGGGTATGTCAAGTTTAATGAAAAGAAGGACTAGGGATGACATGATAGCAGTGTTCTAAGGGACCACCACAAAGAAGTGAGAGTCAACCTATTCTCCAAAGCAACAGAAGGCAGGACAAGAAACAATGGATGAAAACTAATCAAAGAGAGAAGCAACCTAGAAGTAAAGATGTCTATGGAGATTCTCAGTCATCCAGGTCATAGTTATACCAAAGATGCTTTTTCATGAGGCAACTGGACTTTGTTTTTCTTTGAAGATGTTTCGCTTCGCATCCAAGAAGCTTCTTCAGCTCTGACTGGATGGTGGGGAATGAAAGGATTTATATTCCTTGCAAACAGCTGTTCATTTGCATTCTTTTAGTGAGTCATTAAATCTAGCTGGAGGCTTATCTATATCTTCAGGGTCACCTAAGTAGTGCAACTGAGTGTGGAGTCTTCTTGGAACTGTTGAAAGGACGGTGTTGTAGACTGGAAAGGACTGTGTTGTAGACTGGAGATGTCAGTTCCCTCCCCCTCTGATGAGAGAGGGCTGTCCAATTTTGACATAGATAGCATCTTTGACCTCTCTTACAAACCAGTGATCCTCTCTGTCCAAAATATGGACTATGCTGTCTTTGAAAGAATGGCCTTTGTCTTTTAAATGAGATGGACTCTTATGATGGGTCTGAAATAGCATTGAAATTTACAGAAAACCCACTCACATGGATCAATATTTACATTTTGATTCACACCACCCGCTGGAGCACAAAATGAGAGTTATAAGAATCCTACAGCACAGAGCTGAAGGCCTGCCTACCAGCAAAGAAGGAAAAGAAAAAGAAATAAATCCCATCAAGAAAGCTCTCAGAACGTGTGGCTATCCCAAGTGGGCCTTTATCAAATCTTTAAAAAGACCTAGCAGGAGCTCCTCCGTAACAGACGAAGAAAACAATAAATGAAGCTACATAGTCATTCCATACATTGCAGGAATATCAGAAAAGCTCAAGAGGATCTTCAACCAACACAACATACATGCACACTACAAACCTAAGAATACACTAAGGCAGAAACTTTTCCACCCCAAGGATAAAACACCCAGACACAAACTGAGCAACATGGTGTATGCAGTACAATGCAATGAGCCATGCGCAGATATGTACATTGGGAGAAATGAAACAAGAAGTTCATAAACAAAGGCCACAACATAGCAGAACAAACCCATCAGGACAAGAGTCAGCAGTCCATCTGCATTTAAAAGACAAAGGCTACTCTTTTGAAGACAGCAAAGTCCACATTTTGGACAGAGAGGACTGCTCATTTGAGAGACGGGTCAAAGAGGCCATCTATGTCAAAACTGAACAGCCCTCTCTCAACAGAGGGGGGCGGATATAACATCATCTATCTCCAGTCTACAACACAGTCCTTTCAGTAGTTCCAAGATGGCTCCACGCCCATATGCACTACTCAGATGACCTTCAGGACACACTTAAACCTCCACGTGGCCTCAATGACTCTCTAAAACAGGGGTGTCAATCTGCCAGCCCTTGGGCCAGATGCGTCACAAGAAACCGTGCCCACCCCATTTCCGGCAATGGGGAAAAAGCTCCAATACATCATGCGACATGTCTTCAAGGAATATAAATCCTTTTATTTCCCACCATCCAGTCAGGGCTGAAGAAGCTTGTTGGATGAGATGCGAAACATCTACAAAAAAAAAAAAAAAAAAAGTCCAGTTGCCTCGTAAAAAAGCATCTTTGGGCTAGAACTAAGGAAAAAATTGCCTGGCAGTGAGAACAATTAACCAATGGAATGGCTTCCTTCAGATGTTGTGGATGCTCCATTATTGGTGGTGTTCAAGAAAAGATTGGACATCCATTTATCCAGAACGTTAGAGAGTCTCTTCCCTGAGCAGGGAGTTGGACTAAAAGACCTCCAAGCTTCTTTCCAACTCTGTTATTCTGTTATTATTCTATTTTTTGGTCTGGTCTACTTTTTTTCTTACAGCCTTACAGTGAATGGGCCTATTTTCTGATACAGAGAAAATCAGCAGCTGTAGGTTATTGATACAATGGTTGCTTGAATCTTTTATCATTCTGCAAATTGACTTTTATAGCAGGCTTTTTTCAGAAGGAACTTTGAATAAAATGAGACAGAGGTAGCAGAAGCTGCAGTTATAAGCCCAACTGGCCAACAAAAAATAAATAATGTCTAGGTCTACATAGGGTCCATCCATTTTAAAGAACTTAAATATGAAAATGTTGATCTTTTCACAGAAATACACTTGTTCTCTTTAACACGATCACCCTGTGTGACATAGAGCTCTGTGATGGCCCTATGACATAATCCAGGATAGCTCATTATATTCTTGCTACATATTGTTCCTTGTTACTTTGTAAACATTGCCTTAATCTGAAAATAAATAAGGTCCATTTAAAATACTCAGTGAATTATGTCGCTTGATAGCTGTCTTGTGTACAAAACAAGTTGCTTCAATCCCACTTACAATGTTAAAAGGCATTAAAAGGGTACCTTATTCCAAATAAAAACTCTGTAAGGTACACAAGTTATTATGTTGTTGTTTTTTCTAAACTGTAATGGAATAAACTGGATATATGTACCACTGATGCAGAAAAGCCAAACATTTTCTTTTATTAATTTCTGAGAACAGATTTGCTCTCAGAAATGCCCTTGAGTATATTTGAATCCTGACTTCATTGTCTTCTTAATTTAATTATTGTTAACAAGCTTGTGTTATTTCCTAAAATATGCTACCTTATCGCAGATTTTCAATATGTATGTTTTGGAAAAGAACTTTTTCCTATAATAGAATAGACAGAAAGGAAGATGCTAACATGAAGATATGTATGGAAAATTCATGGAAATGTTATGTGTGGGAGGTATATTTTATAAACATGCATAAATCCTTAAAACAGAAAATATTGGTGAAATATCCCAAAGGTGCTTTTTCAAAAGGCAACTGGACTTTGTTTTACCTTGAAGATGTTTTGTTTTTCATTCAAGAAGCTTCTCCAGTTCAATTCAAAAGATATTGGTGAAATATCTTTTAATAACCTATATAAATGTCGCCAAGACACTTCCAATTTTACGCGGGAGAAAACCCGAACAACCAAAGACCTACATACAAATACCCGCGAAAACCTCAGAAAACATATATATATATATATATATATATATATATATATATATATATATGATTAAGAAAATTAAAAACATGAACCCTGGGAATATTCATGGCAAAGAATAAAATGACCACCAGGGTAAAGGTAAAACTATAAAAGTTTATTTAAAAAGCGCCAAGCTTTCGCCGTCACCTGCCGGCATCCTCAGGGCTAATGTGTCAGGAAGTGTGAGAGTCTTTTATAGGTATATCAAAGCCTGCGCACAGCTCTTCGACCTTGTTACCGGGCCGGCTTGATTCAATTGCATAGGATTGGTTGGTTCTTTCCTGTTCCTTTCAGTTACGTGTCTCTCTTCATCCGTCCTACCTTCCTTTGGGGTGGATGGATAAAGGTCTCTATTGTTTCGGTAGTCTCTATGCTTCAATTCCTTCCCCCCGGGTTCGAGTAGCAGTATGCATTTCATATTCCTTTCACAATCATCGTTTACTTGATTGCTCCTTTTACGATGACTTTCTCTGCTTTCACTTTCTACACAACTCTCATCTGGATAATCTTGTAAGTTGTTGCGAATTGGTTGTAATCTAATGCTGGTCTGGGGTTGGGAAGTAAGTTGTTTAGTTACGGGGGGGGGTTGTCTAGCTGTCGTTGTGCTTAATTGTTTTGCGTAAGTCATACTGCGGGTAATTGATCTGGAGAGGGGGGTGGTGACAAGATCACTTCTCCTTGATTGCTCCAGTGTTTTTCTCCTGTTTTCTTTCTCTCTCCTACATTGCTGATGTCTGTGCATGTCCCACAGGGATCCTCAAGATTTACATCGTGAACCTCCCCCCTCCGTCTTCCCCTTCGTTCCAGTCTATTCTTTTCTTTCTCCCCAAAGACATTCACGGGTCCGTCGTTAGTTGCACTTTGTAGTTCACACTGTTTTATGCACGTCATGCTACGGGTAACTAGTCCGGGGGGGCAGCAATAGTGCTATAATAACCAAGGGAAATGTAGTCTCACAAACCCAAACTCTGGCTTAGATATGTAGACGACACCTTCATAATCTGGCCACATGGGAAAGAAAAACTGGACAACTTCCTCACACACCTCAACAGCCTACACCCCAAAATACAGTTCACCATGGAAACAGAAACTAACAACCAACTTCCCTTCCTGGATGTCTTAGTCTACAAGAAATCCAATGGCTCCCTAGGACACACCATCTACCAGAAGAAAACACACACAAACCGCTATCTGCACGCTCTCTCACACCACCACCCAGCACAGATCAACTCTGTAGCCAAGACACTCATCTCCAGAACAAAACGCTTAGCTGACGAACAACACCTAAAACCCGAACTACACACTCTCACCAATGTACTAACATCCAATGGATTCCATAGAAATAAGATTACAAACCTAATCCAAAAAGAAACCCCCACTAAAATCCAAGACAAAGAACAAGAAAACGGCAAAGCCCTCCTCCCATACATAAAAGGCACCACAGACAGAATCAGTAAGATCCTCCATAAACACAACATCAAAACAGCATTCTGCACAAACAGAAAAATATCCACCATCCTTAGAAACCCCAAAGATAAAATTGAATTAGAAAATCAAGGAGTATACGAAATCCCATGCACCACTTGTCCCACCACATACATCGGACAAACCAACAGAAGAATAAGTGCACGCATTGAAGAACATAAGAACTCAGTCAAAAAAGAGGAACCAACATCTTCCCTGGTCCAACACCTTAAAGCCACAGGACATGAAATTGACTTTAAAAATACCAGAACCATTGCCAAAAGTGAACATTTTAATAACAGAATAATCAGAGAAGCCATCGAGATAGAAAAACGCCCACACAGCATGAACAAGCGAGATGATACCTCCCGCCTACCAGCCATTTGGAAACCCGCCCTTATTGACAAACGACTCCCTAACACAAAAAATGATACCAGACCCACACTCACAAAAACCACAGAGGATGTCACCACCACACATCCACGCAAAAAACAAACCCAAAGCCACACCGATGACGACGCACGACCACAAACCAGAAGCCAGACCACAGCTGCATCATTAGCCACTTTAAACCCCTCCAATCCATACATGAAGCAAACTGACACCCTCCATGAAGAGGAGGCACAACCACGAATGCGAAGCCAGAAAATAGCAAGGCAGCCCAAAATCTTAAACCCCTCTGCAACTCAGACTAACCTGAGCACAACCAAACAGAACACTCCCCCAGCCAACCAGAGCACAGCCAAGCCCCTAACCATTCAGAACACACCTCCAGCCAATCAGAACACAGCCAAGCTCCCACCCAATCAGTTCATACCCCCACTGGCAGTTAAAAGGAAGAAACAGCTAAGACCACACATTGCTGCTCAAAGCACGAAGCTGAAAGCACCAGCCTGAAGATGACGAATGGGACTTCGTCGAAACGAAGACACTTCCAATTTTACGTGGGAGAAACTTAACGAAGACCGACTCGCCATGGTCAACTCACCATGGCTAATTTGACATGGACAACTCGCCATGGGACATCTTGCTGCGGGACAATTCAACAATTTAATTTAATTATTTAAAATAATTTTAAAATATTTTAATTTTTGTCATTCGCATTTTATTTTGTCCCTCCTTTGGCATCCTTTATTTAATGATTCTATTAGACTATTTCTTTGATATGAGTTTAACTCTCGTCGCATGGGGAGTTGTCCTGCAGTGAATTGGCCATGGCGAGTTGTTTAGCGGCAAGTTGGCCACAGCAAGTTGGCTGCGATGAGTTGGCCGTGTTGAGTTGGCCATGGCAAATAGACCACGGCAAGTTGTCATATTGGGTCTCCATCTAGAAATACTGTATTAAACTATATGCAAAGGAAGAAAATTCCATTTTGAAATGAAAATATTTTCTTCTATTCCTGATTTTATGTTTGTTTAATGAAACCAACCTGATATGACTCACCCAACCGAACCAGAGAAGAATCTTTATTTATTTATTTATGAAATTTATTTGCCGCTCATCTCACCACCTTTCTACTAGAAGATAGTATCATTTCTCTGGGACTCTAGCATACAGAGTCATTGATTGCTTTCTGTCAGTACAAAGATTGCAACTTACTTTTTTTACACACTTGTTTAATTGTGACATTTCTGCCTTCCCCTCCCTTCTTTTAACAGATGTTTTGCTTTATGCTTCTCAGCCTTGAAGCTGGGCAATTATTGTTTGTAGGCATAGCTGGCATCTCTACTCTGAGAAATTGTGGATGTTAACGACGTCCACATGTGTGAAACCTACAGCCTTCCGCACAATGCTTTTATGATCAAGCTGGCTGGGCTATTCAGATCTACTATTTTACAGGGGGTTAAAAGATTCCCACCAGCTTTACAGAAATAAAAATAAAAATGACTTAACAAATTTACACAAGAGGAGGAGGAGGAGGGGTATTTGAATATGATCACAGTTTTGAACATGTCCCCTTGTTTTTATTAATATTATTAAAGTTTATATTAAACAGATAAAGAAAAGAATACTACCTTTCCCTTTGTGGATTGTGAGAGAACACTGTATAATGGCTGTTAGTTCTACTCCATCAAACACAGACCTGTCCTCTAAGATAAAAAAAAAATCACAAATATTTAGCTTAAAAAGCAATTGTTGCATCAAATCTCTGGCTTTGACCCTCTCCCTGTGACTTTGATACATGCTGTTGGGGGAAATACATTAAAATAAATAGTTCAATATATAGAATTCTGACACAGCAAAATGGGTGGGAATGAAATTCTTATACGTAAAAAATGTGTTTATCCTTTCCATTGTCACTATGGGGGACTTTTTTCTAACCTTACTTAACCAGCTTGAATAGAGATGGTTCTGCGATACGTGAATCTGAAATTGCCCCTGTTCCTCTGTTGATGACAGTGGATTGAAAAGGTATAGGGCTTTATTTGAACATGTCCTTTGCATGTACCAATCATGTTCCATATAGGAGTATACTGCAGCAATGGACAGAATGTGGCTCTAGGATTGCTATGCACCTTTTAAAATATCCTCATGGCTTTTGTAAATTAATTGTAGGACTTTCTGTTATTTTTTAGGAAGGATACATACTAAAAGTATGGGTACATAATGCTCTCTGAGCATGGTGGTTTTCTTGTAGACATTTCATTATCAAACTAGGTAACATCATCAGTGTTAGCAGAGAGCAGCAAGGACTCTATTGTTCAACCCAGAGCTACAAATATTATAAATATTAACATTGCAACAGAAACCTTAAAATAGGACTAAACTATCTACAAAAGCCAAATAAGATTATAAAAACTCAAAAGTCAGGAAGAGGGAAATATCTCCAGCTATTTGGATCTTGCTGAGCCTTATAGGTTGTCCTCCACCATCAACAGAGCTTCCCTTGCTGAGTCTCTCTTGTCATCTGCCCATTAACTGTTTGCTTGTACAGCGGGACTTTTGCCAAAATCTCAGCTGGAAAATACAAGCATATCATTTTGCTTTACATTTTGTCACGAAACAGCTAGAATAGATAACCATATGCCTATAAATAGCCGGATGCTTCACAGTGAGTATTTCTGGAACGAAGAACACAGAACTGCCAAGACATATCCTAATTTACAGTTGCAAATTAGGCTACTGGGGCTCTAAATGTTTGTGGTACATTCAAAGACATTAAATAAGAAAAGAAGACGGATGTTTTCCAAGAAACAAAAGGCTATAGCTTTGAAATACACTATCGGTAAAGCAGGGCCATTTAATGGAGTTTAAGCTGGACCCCAGACAAGAGAGGAGTGCCAAATAGCAGGTGTCTTTCCTATTCTCCACACATTCTCCCTCTGCTGTACCTACCACATCAGTCCACTGTTGGATGACACTACCCATCTGTCACACCTGTTTTATTCTTGACTGACCCAGCAACTGTGACAGTTCCTGCTTCTTTCTTTATACACTCTGCATGTACAAAAGAGAGAACAGGCAGTTCTGGATGACTGATGGCACCTGCAGCTACAGTATAACAAATATGAAAGGCAAGACGAAAGCTCACTTCGTTGGCAGCCATTGATGAAGGATGCAGATGGCATCATGTGACGGCTGCCCTGTGGACTTTGTCTCCGCCTATGTACATTACAGACTGGGGTCCCTGTGGATGTTACAAACTTGAGCAGTGCTCAGCCACTGTTAGCCATGTCCCTACTACTATCCTGCTCAGATTAGGTCCTTCCTTCCTGCCTGCCCATTACTAACAAGAGATGCTGACAAGCATGTTCTATAGTGCCATTGTCCTGCCTTTATCTTGCCAGGGCAGAGGAGGGTGTGCTGCAAATGAAATCAGCAGTCTCAAGCCAGCCATTTTGCTATTCATCCCCTTGACTCCATAGTATGCCTGAAGGAGGAAAGTTGCTCTTAAATAACAGTGCAGGTAGGTGTCGAAGTGATCCAGTTGACCCTGAGTTTTTGACAGACTCCTGAGTAGGATGAAAATTACTGAAAGATCAATAGATCAAGAACATGAGAGGGAGGGCAAGTAGGAGCTATAATAATGTTGCCGAAAATCACAAATGTGTTGATGTCTCATAGTTGATATTTCCCTGTTTAAGGTAAATGTTACTGCATTATAAATATCTCTCTCATTGTCAAATCACAAACCCACCAGGAGACCTTATTGATCAAGATTAACAGGGTGATTTCTAATATAATCTAATTCTTTTATGTTATGGTGAAATGGGCAGTCTTGGTTAAAGGAAGCAATCATCCTATCAGTTGCAAAAAGGTTTGCAGGAACATAAGTATCACCAAAGAGAGGAGGGTCAAAAGGATTTGCTTTGTTTTTAGAACCTGGTTGGGTTACAAGTAAGAATGGTATGATCGCATTGAAGAGAATCTACGCTCCTGCTTATTTTGGCAATTTTCCACCAAAAATCACATCATCAAAAATTTTATAGGTGACTTCTGGCAACACGATCTCAAATTGCTTTTGGGGGACAAAGAAGAAGAAAGCATCCTAGACCAAGCCAACTCCAAAAATGCCAGGGAATTTCTAGAAGCCCGGCACTTTGACAAATCAGCCATCAATAAACACATAGACATTAACAACATCTATAGACTATGGAAAAGAACTATCACCCAGGCCAAAAAGGAACAAAAAGACCCAAGCACCTCTTTGCCAGAAGTCAGCACCCATATCAGCATAGATTAACTCTAAGGTTAACATCTGACCAACAATCAAGTAAACAATACCCCAGTCAAGAAACTGCCGAAGAAGCAGCAAACAGCCCAACCAAAGAATCTCTAAGACCATCCCCATCAACACTGACAGACAAGCCAGTAGCATATAAACTGACAGCAAACTGCACTCCTTACTGGCACTGAGGATGTTAACTAGTTTGGATAAGGAAACGTCTGCAAGAAAACAAGGAAACTCAGAGAGCACCAACACCCTTTATGTCAACTCTGTATGATTGCTGTATGATTGTATTATTTTATTGTTTTATTATTAGATGATTGTTTTAATTTTGTACACCACCCTGAGTCCTTTGGGATTGGGCGACATATAAATAAAATTAAATAAATAAATAAATAAATAAACTCTGAGCTACAAATATTCTCCTTTAAAGAGGAAGTGCTGTGGGATTCACTTCTATATTGTATGGATTCACAGCTACTGGAGAAAACACCAAAATATAGAAGCCAACAATCTTCTGAAACTTTGGCCCTGAACTAAGGTTTCAGGAAGAAGGAAGGAAGGAAGGAAGGAAGGAAGGAAGGAAGGAAGGAAGGAAGGAAGGAAGGAAGGAAGGAAGGAAGGAAGGAAGGAAGGAAGGGAGATATAATTTATTCCTGAGCTCCTAGAATTAAAATATCCAGTTCATATTCACCAAGATTCCATGCAAGTCTCATTTTAATTAAAAAAAATAAACACGAATGATCAAATACAATTTTCTTTACTATGATGTAGTACACTCAGAAGTAAACTTAATCTCACATATTCCATCTCTTACCATAGTCTTAGTTTTGTTATTCAGTTTTTGAAGAATACACATACTCATTGAACTTCAGCATATCTTGGTTTTTAAAAGTTAGCTCCTCTATCATTATCATAATGTTTATATAAAAGATGCAAATAAGGATGAGGGAGAGAAAAAAGACAAAATCAGGAGGAAACATTAAAAATGACTTTCATTTGCATGTGGATCCTATATCTGCAAAGCTGAAGACTGCTGAACGACCATAATCATATTTCTAGCTATTATATCTTGTCAGCCTATATTCAGAGTCATTTAGATCACTTTTAACTGAAATGAATTTTGCAGCTCAGCTCAATTCAGCACTTTACAAGTATATTAGAGCTAGCTGGCATTGCACTATTTGTCAGCACACGCTTAGTACATACAAGTGCTTATTGCTAACTACAGGTAATTCATTGTATAAACCTCAAAGGTTTGCCAGAATCAAAGCAAGTGAATGTGAATATTGTGACATTTAACTCCAAAACATACAAACCACTTATCTTTTTTTAGTTTACAAAATTGTAGCTGTGTGATTGAAGCAATACTAATGCAAAATCACTATAGTTATGTTCTATGTCATTGGATCTGGAGACTGATTTCCATACGGTATGCAGATATTATTCGTCCTAGATCTTAGAATATAATGCAATTATACGTTGTCTCTGGAATTGGGCTTCATCTGGATTGCCAAAGAAAAATGTCTGGATTTGATTGACTGATTGACTAGAACCTAATAATATACTGAAGTAATTAATATGGATTCACAGTGACAGCATCAATGTGCATTTTTGGTAATACAGGTGCAAGGCGTTCTAAATTCATGTGTATCAGCATGGGACTAAACCAGCCAAGAGCTTTATAATCAAGTGAAGCTTTTTCTCATTAGGTGGCACATTATTCCTGGGCAGTGAACTGGAGGCATGCTGTTATTTATTATTAGACAGTGATTTATAAAGCACCAGTCACTGAAATGTAGTCGTCTTTCTTTAAAGTGTGATAATCTGGTATTATTCACTTATTATTTCAAACTCAATATGTTGTTCATTTCTGCTCATTCTGTACCTTCTTTTAAAAATGTTCAAATATCTGCATTTTAGATTACTAACTTCAGTCAATTCCACTGCATTTATTTTTTTTTATTTTTTTTGCTAATGAGTAAGCAAGTAATATTGATAAGTAGTTTCTGGAAATAAAGATAACCTGAAATTGCAGTTAATCAACTATTTGATTAAATTGATAAGTAATAAGGGTAGCTCCTCTTTTTAGTTAGCTAACTTGAGTGATGAAATATATTATTAGTTGAGAAATACCAGGTGATAGAAGTATAGCTAATAAAGTGATCAAGTAATACATTTAGTTAATATGGAACAATTAACAGGACAGATTACCATAATTAAATTCCAATGTAGTTAATACTGACAGGACATTAAACTTAATGTCCAATTAATAATGTCTGAAATAACTTGATCCCATAGATCTTTTGAATATCTAAACTCTATTAGGTTCACATGATTCTCCATTTAACAAAGATTAATCTCCACATCTTATCAGAAATATTTGAATTTAGCCAAACTATCTTGAAGACCATAGTTCAGCAGCTTATAGAGCCAATTACTTGAGCGACTATTATACTTAGTTCGAAAGAACCTATTTTTTAGTGGACACGTATAGAAAGGACTGCACTGTTAATCTCTAAAGTGTGATTCAACATTATTGCATAGCAAGATATATTGTTTTATGAACAAATGCAAGTTGTAATTTTAAACAGAAATTTTGAGGCTCGAATGAATGATTCCCTTTTTAACACATGCCAGGTTTTATATCATCTTTTAAAAGAAAAAGAAAAAAGAAGAGTCCAGATGTGAACCATATCTAGCAACAATAAACTAAATATGTAGTGAACACATAGCACTCTAATGTGACTGGTGCATTATCTCCTGTTGGGAAATAGCCTAGCAAGACTGCCAAAAGCTTACTTAAATAATTCCACAGGGAATGTGCCAACAACTTTTGAAGGCTGTTATCCAGTCTGTTTATACAAGGCACACATGCTGCTAATAAAGCTTGAATGCTCACTGCAATCCAAAAAGCAATGAAATGGAGTCAGCTTCAGCTCAGTTATATATAAATAATGCATAGCAATGTAGAATTAGTATTAGTTGATAGTTTAAAATAATAGAAAAGGATTCAGAATCCTTTGAACTATGGTGCTAGAGAAGACTCCTGTGACTTCTCTGGACTGCAAGGCGATCAAACCAGTCAGTCCTAGAGGAGATCAACCCTGACTGCTCTTTAGAAGGCCAGATCCTGAAGTTGAAACTGAAATACTTTGGCCACCTAATGAGAAGGAAGGACTCACTGGAGAAGAGCCTAATGCTGGTAAAGATTGAGGGCAATAGAAGAAGGGGATGACAGAGAATGAGGTGGCTGGATGGAGTCACTGAAGCAGTAGGTGTGAACTTAAATGTGCTCCAGAAGATGGTAGAGGACAGGAAGGCCTGGAGGAAAGTTGTCTATGGGGTCGCGATGGGTCGGAATGACTTTGCAACTAGCAACAACAACAAATGCTGAACTGAGAGATACTACAATTGTTAACAGTTGTGGTGCACCCTTTACTCAAGAGGCCATTCTTGGATCTGGCTGAACAAGAACAATTTATATAGGTAGTCCTCAATTTATGAACACAATTGAGCCAAACATTTTCATTGATAAGCAAGACAGTTTGTTAGGTGAGTTATGCTCCATTTTACAATCTTTCCTGCCACGGTTGTTAAATGAATCGCTGCAGTTGTTAAGTTAGTAACACAGTTGTTAAGTGAATCTGGCTTGCCCATTGACTTCGTTTGTCAGAAGGTCACAAAAGGTGATCACATTAGCCTGGGCACTGCAGCCGTCATAAATATGAGTTAGTTGCCAAGTGTCTGGATTTTGATCATATGACCATGGGGATGCTGCATGTGAAAAATGGTCAAAAGTCACTTTTTTCAATGCCATTGTAACGTCAGTCATTAAGTGAATGGTTGTAAGTCAAGAATGACCTGCAGTTGAATGGATATTTTGCCTTTATGAAACCTTGAAGTTTTATCTTACCTTCTAAAGAGCAGATTTAGGAGAGGATTATGAATGAGAAAACTGATGGTTTCAGGATTCAACATTTGAGAATGAGATTATTTTTACATTAAAATTTACTTTTCTTCATTTTATAAGTATTGAGACAACTCTTAGCCAGATTCAGTAAAGGAATTATAAACCTCTTGCTCTTTTCTATATTGTTTTTGGGATTAAATTTGGTATTAAAATTCAAATGGGATGTTTTTCAAATTAAATGGGAGTTAATAAATTAAAAAAAATAGATTGAAATATTAAATTGCACCAACATCTCATTTAGTGACTATATATTATTTGCCAGAACATGTCACACCTACAGGAACCAGTTCAGCCAAAGAACCATGTGTGATGTGGTTTTCAAACACTCCAAAGAGTATTTGTGCCTGATGATTTTAAATCCTAATATATTTTTTCTTTCATTTTGAACATTTTCAGCATGTGAAACTGGAATGTATATTGTTTGTCTAGTCCTTAGCAAGCTAATGTATACTGTATATATTTAAGCTATGTTTTGTAAACATTTACTGACATGGCTTAACATTTCACCACACATTCTAAAACTTAATACTACATTATAGTGTATGTGTTTTTTCAGCTTGACTTTGTGGCATGTCCCTACAGTGGCTAACACAGAATACAGAATTTAAAGAAAAAAGGCCTCAAAGAATTCACAAGCTTTTGCTTTTGTTTCATATTTAGTATTAATATTTTAATATTATTTTTCTATTATTTCACACAAGTTATTCATCATGAGAGGAGCAAGTGTTCAGAAGCACCAGATGTGTACTAAATATGCAAATTACTGGATAATTTATTTCTGTAGAAACCAGATGAAAGTCTTTCCAGAGACTGAGGGTTGTTTTTTTTTTTTTCACTTTAGCTTACCTGAACAAGATACCCACTTATGTGAAGATTGCTAAACAATATTGCCAGTTTTCCTTTAAGTATGGGGAAAACAACATTATCTTTCTCATTGATTTGATAATTTCATATCCTTAAACATGTATTTTTATAAAGACTAGATTACTTTTCACATTTGACTTGAATGTTGTTAGTGTAGAATTTATTTGATGTCTCATTTAACATGTGCCTAATATCAATTTTCACTGGATTTCTACATGTATTGCGGATATTTTCTTATTTTGATACTTTTGATTCAATGTAAATATCATTAATACTTAAATGTTCAGTGTTATATCAAAACTACATAGGAACCAGCATTGTGTCTTATAGGGCTTCTGCTTTTTTAAATAAGGGTTACTAAATGCAAATTTGTGGGCCCACCTGGGATAGAAGATACGTTCTTTATCAAAATCACTGTTCTTATTTCACCTTTATCTTTGACTACTGTTATACTGCCGTCCCTTGAAGCACCACTTTGACAGAGTCCTCAGAGCTGTGGCTGTGGCCACCTACAGTATGTATTAGATCAGTGTCTCTCCTGCCTGATCAAGGGTAATAGGGAGGAAGTATGTGGATGGATTTATAGGGTGATAAATGCCTCTTTGAGAGAGGAGGTGGTCCTATCAGTTCTGAAAGAGGCAAGACTCCCTATTTAAGAGGATATTTTTGGATCCAACTGATCTGGACAATTTTCATCCAATCTCCAACCTTTCTATTTTAGGAAAGGTTGTTGAGAAAGTGGTAGGCCTCCAGCTTCAGAGAGCCCTTGGGGAAAAAAAAGATTATCTGGAGCCTTTCCAGCCATGATTCAAACCTAGGTATAGTGTGGAAACAGCTTTGGTTATACTTGCCAGATGGTGCATCCACCCTGATTCTTGATGAACGAAGTAATTTGGTAACATATTACACTAATTCATGATTTGTTTAACCATGATTTAATGAAATCACAATTATGTCAACATCCAGCTCATGAATCCAAATAAAATTCCAGGTTCATTCCCTTTCTGAAAATCTTATAGTTTATTGTATATACTGCATGGCTTTGTCGAAGCAAAACTAACTCTGAGGTTCCAACATAGACTTAAACAATAATTTTCCCAGCCATACCCCCAATGTTTTATGTAATTCATATCAACAAGTTCACTTTGTTATGGGAACCGTCTGCTACAAATCCACACTTGTTCTAGTGTCCTTGACAAGGCTTCAGGCTCTCACAGTCTTCAGCTGAATTGAAGAGTTTCATTTCTTCATTTAACCCACTTGAAAGTAACATTTCCTTCCCCAATCTAAAGACAAGATAAAACACAGAGGCACATAGCTGCCAAAGTTTCATCCTTGATAAATTAGTTGGTTTCACTGTATACTAAGTGTTCATGGATACATGACAGAATTCACACAGTATTCTAACAATATCTATTGTTGTTTCCTTTCCCATTGTATCCTACATTTAGTGAGAGTATTGTTTAATACTGACTGAACAGTATTTGGGGAAGAGGGGGCTCTGTATCTCAAGCCCAGAAAACCAGTGATCAGTACATCCAAGGATTACCTGCTGATTATGGATAGGAATATTTAATTTCAAACCAATATGATATTTAGAAAATTCAATACAATGAAATATTCATGTATAAAAATCACAAGCAAACTTAATGCAGGGAAACAAACAGTAGAAGTTTCTTTCCTATTAATGAGAAGCTGTTATCTGGATTAGCAAGTATTTGCCATATTTCTAATTAGCTTTTTATTGTATTAACATAGTAATGTTAATATGATACATTAATTTTAGTCACGCAGGAATAAAGCTAAATTTTAGTGAGCTGAACCTTTAAAAGAACAAAAACAAAAAGAATAAGTAATTTACAAAACCACTCAGCCCAACTCTGTATCATAGAGAGAAAACACACAATCCCCACTTTTTAAATACACTGTTGTATTTAAATAATGCAAGTTTCATTTTTAATAAGCTATGTTTTGCAGTAAAGACTGAATGTTTGTATTCTGAACCGAGTCTCATAAAAAAATTACGGGAAAATATCGTAGATGTTATGGAGTGGATGCTGCATTGTTCTACAGTAGCCAAAAAGACTTTCTGAGATTATTCATCTCAATGATGACAGTAGTGTTTCTCCTTTGCATTGTTTTGTTGCGTCCCGAATAGCAATAGCAAATAGCACTTAGACTTATATACTGTCCCATAGCACTTTACCCCACTCTCTGGGCAGCTTACAAAGTCAGCATATTTCCTCCAACGATCTTAGAAGGATGGAAGGCTTGAGTCAATCTTGAGCCCCATCAAGATCAAACTCCTGGCTCTGGGCCTACAATACTGCATTCTAATCACTGCGCCACCTGGGCTCTTCAGGAATCTCCTCTGGGGAATGGAGGCTCCTGTAGATCAACAAAAAAAAGAGGTTTTGAGGATCTGCAAGGAGAAGGCTTTCATGGAAGAACAGTCTATTGGGAAAATGGTGTAACAGAAGCAACTCTGAAACCCATCTTACGAGTTTCCTTTGATCCTTGCAGGGTGTCCTGTTCTTTCTGTTCTGTAAAACGTGAAAAATAAAGGTCATAATGTCCTTCACCAATCCTTCTTCAGGATCCTTTTGAGTTTAATTCAGGAGAAAACTCCCATTTCAAATATTCAGCAGAAAAACAAGTAAATTAAAGTCCCTTTTCACTTCTGAAATTTCTGGTCAAATCACTCACAGTCGTTGCATATTTTTTTTAGTAGTCTTTCTTGCATTGTCTTTGAAGGGAACAAAAAAGAACTTTTCTAAAATATCCTGCATGACATATTTTACATGAAATACATTTGGACACAGGACTTGGGGTTTTCTCCTCTTTTCTTCCAGGGTAATTTTGTTAGTGTGTTTGCTTTTTCCTTGTTTTGTTTGTGAACACATGCACACTGTCTTGAGTATCTGGAAGTAACAAAATCTACTTTATTTAACTTCCCTTGTAATTCATGAATAGCCATGCAACTACAATTAAAATTTACATTTTTTGAGCATCAACCTTTTTCTCCTTTGGAACATGTTGATATTTAATAAGATACACCTAATTTAATGTGGACATTAATCATCCAAATAGGATGGATTAGGGAATTTGTCCAAATTCTTTGAATTTTGTTTCTTTGTTCATAACTATAGTTCACATTCTTTGATCTGTCTTTCTAGTTAGAAGCCAGATAGTTCTTTTTCATTTTCTTCTGGACATTTGTCAGTGAATTTTGATTTCTCAGTTTTGATTTCTCAGTTTTGACAAACATGCTCTCAGAATAATAAAAGATCTTTAATATTTGAATTACCATGTATTATATTATTATCTAATAATAAACAAAGATATTTTGATATTGTGTATTAGAAGCATTCTTCAGTTTCAAGATACTAGTTCAAATACTCTTTACATGGAAATATTGTAGTTGTTTTTAATTTTAAATTTATAATATTGATTTATTTAAATCAATAATACTTTCACTGTATTAGTCTTTGAAAGATTTGGTCTGTAATTGCTCCTAATCTGAAACATTCTTATTAATTTTAGTCTACAAATGATTTCCATTAGATATGTTCCTTAAAACTATTTAATAGTGCTTTTTTCTAAGCCAAATTACTGTTGAATTAATTTTGCTTGAACTTCTTTTATACATGTATAGATTTCTGTGATTCAAATTTCTGAGTAGTTAATTGGATATTTTTCACGTAACTACTACATATTCTTAAATATCTATTTAAAATACATATATTATGATTATAAGTAGGAAGAAGAATTTTCATTTCCCAATCTTAAGACAATATAATAACATCACATCACATGACATAATACAATACAATACAATGCAATATAATGCAATAATTAATATTGATACTAATATTTAAAATACACTATGTTATAGTCATTAGAGTATTGGATTTCAAATGGTAATATCAGAGTTTAATCTTAACTCCTAGGTAATTTGGTAGCAGTCATTAAGCGTTTGCATCCACAAGTTTATTGTGGCTTGCATAATATAAACCCTATGATCTGCTTAAAAAAAAGATAAAGTGACAATTAGACCCAAAATGAAATACCTCATACAATATAATTCTCTATGAATTCCACAAAAATGGAACTTCTTAAAAATTGATCAATATCATAATTAGCATAATTGCATGATTTAAGAAACCTTATATTCATTAACCTTTTAGAAGTCATGTTTAGCATTGCTATATATTTTTCTTAACTTTAAAGCTTTAATTTGTATAAATCATCATAGCATTAACAGTTTGTAACTTCTATAAATACCACTGTACACAGTTTTTATCTGTATCCTATAATATATTATTCCCATTTTATAATGCAATAAAACGATTAATCAGGGAAAATCAATAATTAAATCTGGAAAACAAAGTTGAATTTATTAAGCATACCATGCCAAAGTAGGACTGAACTCAAAGCTAGTCTTCAAAGTATCCATATTTTTCAACCATAATAGTTTTGACTGCATTTGCTTGTTTTCAACAGCTCTTCTCTTTTAGAAAGTAAGGAAGAGGAATGTAGTCTTTATTTCCAAGATTAAACTCAAGTTATTATAGAATTGCTGCTGTAGTTTAGCTTCTTCTTGTACTTTAAATATCTTAAAGGAGAATTATATCCACACAAATATAACTGAAACCCCTTGAGCAGTCATAGTTATCCCATACTTCATTACAGAGCATAAGTACCACCTAACATAAAGAATTCAAAATGTAGTACAGAGGAGGGAATATAGTTAATAGGGACAGCATTGTCCACTGTTCCTTATCCAAAAAAGCTTTGATATAAATTGTGCTATGCAAATCTGCCTAAAATGGAACAATCATTTTTTTTTCTCTTCTGAAGCCTTCTCACCATTTCTCTTTCTGTTATCCTTTTTATCTTCTTTTTCTTACATTTTAAGCTCCTTGGGTTATGACTTCTCAGATCTGTTTCTCTAAAACAACATCAAAGGTGTTGTAGACATTTTGATAGTTATAGGCAAAAATAGTTCATTTTAAGTTGAAGATCTCAGTTTCAGAAACTTTATAACTTAGCATTCTTCATTTCCCCCCACTGTTTACATTTATAATGGTATCTATCTAGTGTGTTCTTTGCCAGCTTAATCTTCTAGTACCTGCAACTGCTTCTAGAATAATTGATTTTTCTAAGCATTTGATCACATTACATTACCAAAATAAGACCACTTTAGTTTAGTAATCTTACCTTCAGAGATTATTTTGGTTTGAAGTCTAAAATCTCCTTATTCATTATTTTCTGCTAAGATATGTTCCTAACATCAAATACATAACTGAATGAGTCTATTTTTCTGTTTATTTTTACAACTGCAATTAGAATAAAAAACAACAATAGCATATAATATTCTGTAGCTGATATTAAAATTGATATCCTTGCATTTCCAAATATTCTCTATGCTAGTCTGTTATAATGTATTAACAAAGGAGATCAGGGCAGCAAAGAGAAACTATTCTGAAAAGCTGAGGAATCAGCTCTCTGCAAATAACCACCAAATGTGTGGGAAATCTTGAAGAATATCACTGGCTACAGCAGACCTTCCTCCCTTGAGGAAGAGAATCACAAACTGACAGATGACTTGAATGTGTAGGTTTGAGAGGAGACCACTGTTAACTATTGCTACAATACTTTCTCCATCTCATACATCAACAACAGCTAAGTCTTCTATACCCGATTCCATATCTTTGGGTCCCACACCTCTGGTGACCACAGAAAAAGATGTGTGAGATCTATTTCACAAATAAAAAAGTGGAAAAGCACCAGGGGCAGACAAGATATCTCCCTCTTGCTTGAAAGTCTGTGCTGATCAACTCCCCACATGTTCACCCACATCTTTAATAAATCACTGGAGATGTGTTTTGTTCCTTCCTTCTTCAAACATTCTACTATCATTCCGGTGCCCAAGAAACCCTCCATGAAGGAGTTGAACGATTACAGACCAGTGACTCTAACATCCTTAGTTATGAAAACCTTGGAAAGGTTACTCTTGCAATTTGCCTCCTGGGCAAATAGATTGGAAGATGATGCTGTTCATTTCCAGCTGTTTGGTTTTCTTGATGTTTACCTGTAATCTAGCTTTTTTTATTTTCACCATGTGCTTTGACTATTAAGTTATTTTATGCCCTTTTCATTTTCTTTCAGTAGAATGGTATTATTTCCATACCTTAAAATGTTAATGTTACTGCTGCCAATTTTTATCCAGTTTTTTTTTTTTATTTATCTAATTTAAGATTCCTCAGAACTGACACTGCATATATAAATTAAACATAAATTTGGGAGACGGAGAGCAAAACTCCCAAATGGTTTGTATTAATACCTCTGGATTGATATAAATAGAAACAAATTGTATATAAGAGATTATGAAATAATAAACAGTGCATTAAAGTTTGGAATAAATATTGGAAACAAATGAGTCCAGATTGATCCCTTCTTATTTGGTTATTAAATGTTTACTTTCATGAAGTAGAAAGCGCATGAAATTAACTAGTGAAAAAAATAATTTGTATAGATTTAAGGTTTATTAATAAGACAGAGATAAAACTTTTGAGACTTTTTTCACAATGGCCAAAGTCACTTGTATAATTAAATGGAGGTGGTAATAGATAAGCAATAATGGGCATTTACAATCTCTCTCCGAAAGAATCCATCAAGTGGAGAAGATGAGATACACATCTCTCTTCTTTTGTGAGACATGTCATACAGTATTATTCTTCAATTCCACGCAGTAGCTATAAGATTTTGCTCACAACTGATATCTGACATAACCAGGGTCTTACCAAATTCATAACATCTTCCCAATTAATTGTCTAATTTGTTCCCGTAGCAACAAATATCGATTTACTCATTTTTATTACATAAATATCCAAATGGATTTAGCAGTAGTCACCATTTTATTTTATTTTTTCTTAAAGATAAATAACAACCATTTAATTTAATTTTAGGTCTAGGTCAGGTGACATGCTTTAGATAACTTATAGGTGCTCGCTCTTTTAAATAATTTGTTATGCTATGTATCTGATGTCTTTCTATTTCTGGTTGTTATACTGACTGGTTATAGACTTAAAATAAAAATCAAGCTTATGTTCCTATCTGATTTCAGACTGATATTTAAGAGGTCACATGGATGGTAGCTTGATTATAGAAGATGCAAGAAAGCACTTTTTCATTTAGAATTTAGTTCACATAATAGGAAAGCTGGCTGAGTAATGTTGGACCAATTAGTCTCTCTAAGCGCAACCTACTTCATATGTTGTTAATTGTGAAGAAGGGAAGAGGTAGGAGCACTATGTATGCTATCTCGATTTGTACAAAAATGACCAATCAAATAAATATATATTTGAGTTGGCATATTGTATTTTGTGAAAACCTTCCTATTTGTATGAAGAAGCCTTCATATTTTGTTTCTATAATATAATTTCTCATACTTTTGTTATTATGAAAAATATTTTCATTCAATCTTTTACACTCAGAGCCAGTGTACAATGGTGGTTAAGATGTTGGACTAGCAGTAGGAAGATCTATGTTGTAGACTACTGTTAGTCATTGAAACTCACTGGGAAGCTTTGGGACATTTTCACTTAACCTAATCTACTTTCACAGGGTGGTTGTTGCTAGGATAAATAGGAGTAGCAGCTGTACATGCTGTCTTGAGCTCCTGAATGAAATGTTGAATAGAAATCTATTAGTCACACACATACACACACAGAGAGAGAAAGAGAGAAAGAGAGAGAGAGAGAGAGAGAGAGAGAGAGAGAGAGAGAGAGAGAGAGAGAGAGAGAGAGAGAGAGAGAGAGAGAGAGAGAGAGAGAGAGAGAGAGACCTACAGACACAGACATACATGAAAATATTAAGAATTACCAAAATGGAAGAAGGCTTCAAGAGGCCCATAACTATATAGCCATTTTAGTGTCTTTTTTGTTCAGAAAATCATAAGATCTAATATTTCTATTTTATACATTAATGAACACTTCCTTGGTTCTGTAAGAAAATAAAAAAGTATCCTAGTTAGGCAGAATAATGTATCAGTATGATATGATTAAGAGATCCAATTATTCAATAATTAATTTTAAAATAATCAAATGCAAACGATTAGATATTTTTTTGCCTTTAGGAAAGCTACTTATAATGATCTTCTGACTTCGATAAATTTTACTATTCCAATCCCAGGATTAGATTGACATACAATTCCATTTTTGCATCCAGAATGTATGTATGTATGTATGTATGTATGTATGGATGGATGGATGGATGGATGTTTTTATTGGCATTGTTACATTAGCCAAAAGACTACAATGCTAATGTATAGTTTGACTGCCTGTTTACCAGCTCTGTTAGGTACCCATTTGTGTGTTTCTCACATCTCACATGAGGGCACGCTAGCTTCGCATGAGAAAGGAAGACAAGTGGCATTTCTTGCAGCATCAGCCAAGGCCCTCTCCATCCACCAAAGCCACCTCAAAAATGGTTTTCGCAGTCGGCAAGATTCAGTGCCAGTAGGATTATAATCACCCCACAAAGCGCAGGCCCGTCTCCCCACTGAAGTGGTACCTATTTAATCTACTTGCATGGAACATGCTTTCGAACTGCTAGTTGGGCAAAAGCTGAGATGAAGGACAGAAACTCACCCCACTATGCAGTGCTAGGACTCAAACTGTTGGATCAGAGACCATCTCCAGCATCATTAAGTCACTGAGCCACCGTTCCTCTGTATCCAGTATTCAACTTCAGTATATACTTGGTGGATTTCACACATTCTTGGATAGATATTTGATTCTGACTCTGCTATTTAGTGTTAACTTGTTTTCACTGCCTGCACTTCAGTTTCCAATTGCTTCAAAATACATTACTATACGTTGGAGTATAAAAATATAATATAAAAAAAGTCAAGTTTTTATTATCTCTGGTTTTTGGAATAATAGAAATATGGCATTCCTAACAGTCTTCTTGAAGATAATACATTTTGAAATGCTGTAAAAATAACCTATGACATCAGAATATGTTACAAATGGCAGGCCTATAATTTAGGAGTGATCAGAATTTTAATTTTGTGATCTTTTGAATCCTAATGCATTTATTGAAGTCAGATTATTTTATTAAATGCCATTTATGAGCTAAGAGGCAGCAGAGACAGTTTTGTTAATTGTTTTTGAACTCTTCTAATCGACATAGTTAATTCTGCACCTCTTATCCATTCAGACTATCTAGCTATTTTTTGTGCACATTATCTATCCATAATCTGTTTCTCGTTTTAATTTGATGAGTTCAGCGATTTAGAATTCATGGCTTTGGCTACAGCTCTGTATCTCATTTTTGTATTTGGTGTGTATTTTTGATTCACAATTTTCAAGTAGAAGTCTCTACAGCTATTAATCAAATGATTAATTGTTCTATGACCAGCTAGAACAACTTTGTTTCTATTTGGATAGCCTGATTTCTCTTTTCTTCATTGCAAATATGACCTTGAAAATCCCCTGGGAATATAAGTCAAAGCATTGAGGTGGGGGGAGAAGCAGTTGAGTGCAGTAAAAACACTAATCCAATGTTATGTTTATGCCTCAAAGTATTAATGTAAAAAAAACAACATCCTAGAGTTCTAATCAGATTCACAATAAATGTATGTGGAGGGGAGGCATTGCATCAGCTAGCTCAACTTACATAGGTCTATTTCAGCAAAAAAAAAAGGGGGGGGTTGTCTGTTATTGAAATACTTGAAACCTGATATTTTGGATAATATTTTTTGCACATAAACAATCCTATAACCTCATGCAGATTGAAAATACATACCTGCAAGAGAAAGAATGACAGAGCCTGAGGACAAAATTAAAAGAGGAATCAGCCTAGAATCCCTACATAGCCACAAACAAATTAAGTCCAACCTCCCTTGAATTTTACTGAATCTAACTCCAAGCAGATGCTATTAGTTGAGAAGATTCCTATGCATAGTCTTTGTAGCAATAAATTGGTTTAATTGGACCTTTGTGTGTGAACTTAATCTTCCGTGCCTGTTAGATAACACAAAACTCCAGTTCTTTTTATCCCACTTTTTGTCATTTTTCTGTCACTAACATTCACAAAAATTGTTTTTATTATGTCATTATACAAACAATTCTTTTTTAAAAAGGCATTAAAAATAGGAAGTCTACCTTTTGGATCCATTGGAGTGGATATTTCTAAATATGAATGCCATACAGCTAATTAAATACATTGCACAGCCTAAGGAAGATATTCATTTTTGCCTTTTACAAATTGACCTTTCAGTTCTTTTGGATAGCAGTTGTCTACAACCAGCAATTTCCAAAGCAAAAGCAAAAGCTTTTGCTTTCAAAGCCAGAAACCATATTTCTTTTATGGGAAGTACGAGAATGAACTTCAATTTCATAATGATATCCCAGAAACAGAAATAGCATTTTAAAAAGTCTTCTGAAAATCTCTATGTTTCTAGTATCTGATGGGTGTTATCCTTTATCTAAAAGCTTTCGAACTTTGAAATATTTTTTTCACTATTAAAGTCCATAAGATGTCGTATTTATAGGAACCATTTAGACTGCATTTTTCTTTTACTCTATTTATAATAGGACTCTGCATGCTACAGGGAAATTATTATATCCTATCATTTCAGATGTAACTGGATTTGGAGCAATAATTCTTTTTGAAGATAGAAATAATTACTTTGGTAAAGGGAATAAGATGAGACATATTGATTTTAGGAGACAAATCATAAATCAAAGAATTATAGTATGTTTTGTTTATAAAAGCATGAACTTGTTTTCCTCTTTTTGGGAAAATATTTTAAATATTAATAACATTTTTAGAAAGTAAAATTAATTTCATATTTCAAATAATCATTAAATCATCAAAATATTTGAAATGAAAATGCAAATATTAACGCACAGAAGGCTGTTATCTTTATCTCTGTATGTGACTATTTCAGTGAGTAGTGCAAATATTCTAGTAGAGAATTTAATGTAGTTCATTTGTATTTTCTGCTGTATTTTTCTGTATGATTTTTTCATACAGAACTTCCTTAACTTCTATTGATCAGTAAAGTTTTTGCTTTGTGCTTGTCTCTTCACAGTTCTTCTCTCTATCCATCTCTTCATCCCTCCCTCTCTCTCTTTCTCTCTCTCTCCCTCCTTCCCTCCCTCCCTCCCTCCTTCATTTCTTTCTGTATTAAATTACGTATATCTCTTCCAGGAGCTCAAGATGGCATACTTATTATCCCTTTCTCCATTTCCCCATTAAAACAACAAATTATTTGAGTTAGATTGGGGTGCAGAAAGGAGACCAATCCAGTGTTCCTCAATAAAATTCCACTGCTGAGGATGAAATGCCTAAGGGTAAAAAAAAAAAAAATGAAATAGAAGTCATAAATACTGTGAGAGTTTTGAAAAATAGTAATATTTAAGTGGGAAATTATTCAAATATGAATATGTCAACTGAATATCTGTACAACTTGTTTAATGAATATGTGTGAAGATTGCATTTTTTATGATGGGAAGAATGTGATTATTATTCTCTTATGCAAAGGAAATGTAGCAACAATAATATAAAAACTGCAGGGACCTAGAATATAAAAGGTATTTGAAAAAAGAATTTCATAGAGTTCTGGTTGAAGGGATATAAGAGAGGACAGTGACCCAAATGTGGAAAGTATAATGTAGCTTGATGCCAGGTAGGGGATATGCAGACCGGAATTTGAATTTGAGAGATAAAGTTTGCTATATATTTATTGATAGAGAGAATGACTATAATAAAGTAAATAAGCTTGAATTATGGAATGTTTTACACAAATATGGAGTTAGATGGGTTTTAGATGTGACAAGAACAATATATAGTGGAAGTAAATGATGTGTGAGAATAAATGGAATCTAAGATAAGGATGTATGGTGTTACTTGGTATATATTTCATCATCATCATCATCATCATTATTACTACTACTATTAATTGTTTTATCATAGAGAATAAAATACAAAACAGCAAAACAAATAAACAAAATGAAATGAAACAAAAGCATACCTTCAACTCTAACAAAAATACAAAAGAAAAAAAATAGTGCATAAAAAAGAGAAAGTGATCAATTAAATTTAACATCTAACATGTAGTATCCACCCTGCTGAAAAAAAAGAAAAAAGCAATAAATTCTCCTCCACTTTTACATACATATATATATATATATATATATATATATATATAGAAAGAAAGAAAAAACAGTCAACAGGTTGAACTAAACATTACACTAATCTTCAAATCCTTCTGTTAACCATCTGTTATTATATTTAGCACGTAGAAAGTCTACAAACGGTTTCCAGTCTCTTCTACAGCTGTCTAGCCCATTATCTCTAATCAAAACACTTTGATTTTGCCATTTCTGCTAGTTCAGTCAAAATCCATTCTTCAGCAGTTGGCATCTCTTTATCTTTCCAATGTTTGGCAAGTATCACCATGTGAAAGAAAACACCCCACATTGTTTTTCAATTGGCTTGTCCATCGTACCTAAAAGAAAAGCTTCAGGTTACATTAATATTTATATCTTAAATATTTTTTGCATTGTCATTGTTATGTTTATCCAGTATGTTTTCCATATTTGCAAGTCGCCACATATGATAAAATGAACCTGGGTTCTGACTATATTTCCAGCATTTATTAGAAATCCCTTTATACATTTTTGCTAGTCTTTCTGGGGTTAAGTACCGACAATACATCATTTTGTAAAAATTTTCTTTCAAACTATAATTGAATGTGAATTTTAGTCCACTTGTCCATACATTCTCCCATTTATCTATCGTTATATTATACCTAATTTTTTTTGCCCATTATACCATACACTCTTTAAAGTAGAATTTTCCTCAGCGAGAGTCATGCCCAAGTACTGTATCTTTTTCACAACTTTATTTTGTATATATTTCTGTGTATCTCTCTCTTGATGAATGGGTAATAAATGCTTGCAGTAATGGCAGAGTCTTGTTGGTTGAGGATACGAATAAATGCTTCCATTTTACATGCAAAATGGGAATATTCACATTTTGCATGCAAATGATGCTTAGTTATTGGCTGAGAACCTGAATGGTTTACAGCAAATGTTAGAAAGATTGTATGTCGGAATAAGGAGCATGGATTTGAAATTTAATGTTCCAAAATCATGGCTGTTGTTCTTGACAAGGAAAATTGAGTAATATGATTGCTCTACAAGTAGATATATTTGTGTACCTTGCTTGAATGCTTACCAAAGATGGAAAAGTGGATAGAGAATTTTAAGCCTTGTGAACGTTGATAGAAAGGTAATTGCTGAGATGTGATCTGTTGCAAGTAATGAACAGTAGTTGAAAAAAGCAAAGTATAAATAAACACTTTGTAGTATGTGTTGAGTCCGTCGCGAAATGGTAAAACACGAGAAGCAGTTGTAGTTCTCAGGAAACCTTTATTCTTCAGTTCAGCTTACATTGGAATATGGCGGCAAAAGCCCACAACTCGCAGCCTCCTTTTATAGGACTTTCCCGGGTCAATGTGTTACTTTTCGCGCACCAGCACTTGTGCATGCGCACAAGCACTGGCGACAGCCTGTCTGGTCCCGGGCAGCTTGCACCTGCCCGGGACCGCCTGCAACGCCCCGAGCCCGCTTGCAAGGCTCAGGACATAACACCCCTTTCCCCCGGGCTAAAACTACGACCAATGCCAAATAATACACAACCCACTCTTAGTACAATGCTCTGCTCCCCTCCATGTTCGGAGTTCCCCCGTTTCCATTGCCTCAGTGTTTCTACCCTTCTACTGGCTCTGTTTAGCCAATAGTGTTATGTAATCCTCTAAGTACTTAGGAGATTTCCTTGCTCTCTGTGACCTCCTAAGCTCTGGGTGTCTGACAGGTACCCCCTGACTGAGGGGTGATGTGTGCCTGTTCCCCTTGTTATGCCTTGGTGACTCCCAAGGACTGTGCTCCAATGCCTGGCCTGCTTGCTTGCCCACCGGGCTCGTCAGGCCAGGGCTTCTTCCAGTGTATGACCTGGTTGTCCTGCCTAGCTGTAGGCTCTCTGGCCCTTCTAAGTGACTGTCACTGTTGGGCGTTTCTGTAGAACCTCCTAGGTCCGTCCAAGACCTGTCAGGAGGCTGTCTATCCCCTGAATCCCATTCTGTGTCCGGGCTTGTGTGGGTTTCAGTACTGTCCCAAAACTCAGTTGTCCCCTGAGTGTAGTCAGAGGTGTTGTAGTCGGGATTTGGTTCCTCGACCACCTCCCTGTGTGTTTGCCCCCTTCTAAGGACAGGGTTGAAATCAGGCCAACTAGGAGGAGTGTGTGCCAGCTCTCTTGCAGGGAATGGATTGTTGGGATGCTCCCGGGTATTCTCTCTGACTGGAGTACTGGGTGATGCGGGTGAGAAGTGATCATGTCCCCGGGGTGACTCCCTGGCTGGAGTAGGCATTGATGCCTGGGTTCTAGTTGGGCTCCCTAACTTCCTGTTGGGAGCAATTGCGGAATCTCGGGATGGGCTGATTGTGGCTTCCCCATTGATAATGGGCATCATTCCATGCCCCTCCCTTTGCCCAAAGGGCTCCCCCTCCCCCCCTGGAAAAGTCCCAGGAGTCTCAGCGGGAAGGTCCCGTCTAGGGCGAAGTTGGTCAATGTGCCGACGCAGGACACGACCGTTGTCCAGGGATACCTCATACGATAGAGGACCTGTGACCCTGGATATAGATGCGGGGACCCATGTATGACCAGGCCCGTAATTACGAGTCCAAACCGGGGCACCCACAAGTAGTTGCCTAGGTGCCCTGGGATGTGAGACAGAAGGAGGCAATCTGTCCGGATGCAACCGGTCAAGCTTGGTAGTCAGTTTGCGCCCCCAACGAAGTTCAGCTGGGCTTCTCCCTGTAGAAGTGACGGTGTGGTGCGATAAGAAAGGAGGAAGTCAGCCAACCTGTGATGCCAGTCCCTGTAGGTGATCCTCTTCAAGGCGTCCTTGGTGATGCGAACCATGCGTTCAGCCATACCGTTGGTGGACAGGTGGAAAGGTGCAGAAGTGGCATGACGAATCATGTTAGCCTGCAAGAAAGCTTGGAATTCGGAGGAAGTGAATTGAGGGCCGTTGTCAGACACAATGATGTCTGGGAGCCCGTGTGCAGCAAAAATCCCCCTTAGTACCTGAATAGTCTTTGCAGTGGTGGTGGAAGAGACAGGTACAACCTCAAGCCATTTTGAATGGCTGTCAACGAGGACCAAGAAGAATTGACCCTGAAAGGGCCCAGCATAGTCAATGTGCACCCTAGACCATGGAGACTGTGTTTCCTCCCATCTATGCACAGGAGCGTGGAGCATTTCAGGGCGTGAGCGTTGACAAAGGTGGCAAGCATGCACCTTAGCTTCTATGTCTTTGTCTACACCTGGCCACCACAAGTGGCTGCGTGCAAGAGCCTTCATTCGTACAATGCCAGGATGACCCTCGTGGAGGGAATCTAAGACCCTAGTCCTCATTGAGGTGGGAATGACAACTCTGCTTCCCCAAAGCAGACAACCCTGAGAGGTGGACAACTCGTTCCTTTTAGACCAGAAACTCTGAAACTCAGGACTAGGACAGTGCTCAGGCCATCCAGACAAAACCCAAGAAAGGACACGTGAGAGTGTGTGATCTGTGCCTGATTCAGCGGCTACATCCCTGGCATTCAGGGGGGACTCGGGCAAGGCTTGAATGGAGAGAATATTGATGGCTGGCGTGGGGTCAGCCTCTATTACCGGCAGGGGTAATCTACTGAGGCCATCAGCATGGCCCATTTCCTTTCCAGGCTTGTGAAGTAGGGAAAAATCATATGCAGACAAAAAGATAGACCACCTGAGCATCCTGGGGGAGATGATTTGGGGAGTTTGTTTACGTGTGGTAAACAGTCCCAACAAAGGCTTATGGTCAGTGAAGACCGTGAAATGCCTTCCATACAAAAAATCATGGAATTTTTTAATTCCAGCAACAACAGCTAAGGCCTCCCTGTCTATTTGAGCATAGTTGCGCTCAGCTGAAGACAATGTCCTGGAGTAATATGCAACAGGAACCTGAGTTCCATCAGCCCTGAGGTGGCTCAGTACAGCACCCACCCCATAAGGGGAAGCGTCACAAGCGATGCACACAGGAAGGGACTCATTGAAGTGAGCAAGTACACTGTTAGAAGTGAGCAAGGCCTTGACCTCATTGAAACTAGCCTCATGTGTTTGAGACCACTGCCACACTGCCTGTTTGTCTAATAGCCTGTGAAGAGGCTCAGCTACACTGATGTGGAAGAAAGGAATTGTAGAAATTGTAGAAATTCAGAAGGCCCAGAAAAGCCTGTAGTTTGGCCTTAGACTTTGGCCTAGGGGCTTGCATAATGGCTTTTAGTTTGGATTCAGCAGGATGAATCCCAGCAGCATCAATTTTGAACCCCAGAAACTCAGTAGAAGGTACCCCAATTTTACATTTGTCCTTCTTGAGTTTGAGTCCCGTTTTCCTGAACCTTAACAGGACAGCCCTTAGCCTTTCAGCTAGAATGTGTGTGGAGTCTCCTGCAATTAAGACATCATCAAAATAGGGGCAAACCCCTGGTATACCCCGTAGTGTGTTTTCCATTACGCTTTGAAAAATCCCAGGAGCGACATTTACTCCAAATTGAAGTCTCTTTACCTTGAAAGCCCCTCTGTGGGTTACAATAGACTGAGCTATAGCAGCGTCATCATCAACAGGCAGCTGTTGATATGCTTGAGCTAGGTCAAGCTTTGCAAAAATGCGCCCCCCCTTGAGGGAGGCCAGGATATGACTGACCACAGGAACAGGATAGGCATGTTGCTGCAATGCCTTATTTAGAGTGCATTTGTAATCAGCACAGATGCGAATGTCCCCATTTGCCTTAAGAGGCGTGACAATGGGGGTCTCCCATGGACTGGAGTCAACAGGTTCTAGAATTCCTTGTTGGATCAGTTTGTCCAACTCAGTGTCAATTTTACTCTTTAAAGCAAAAGGGACCCTTCTTGCTTTAATTCTAATGGGAGTGACCGTGGGGTCTAACTTTAATGACACAGGGGGTCCTTTGAATGTGCCCAGCTGGGGGCTGAAAACGTCTGCAAATTCTTTGCAGACTTCCTGTAGGTCGAGTGTTTGTAGGCTGTTGAGCCCTGTGATGTGTATCCCCAAGGCCTCAAACCACTCGAGTCCTATGAGACTCGTTCGTTCACCCTCTACTACTAGTAGGTCTAGTGGACCCTCAAAATCCTTATACTGTACATTAAGGGTGGCCTCCCCCTTAACACACACTCTGGAGTTTTGAAAATCCATTAGCACAATGTCAGAAGGCCTCAACTTGGCCTGGGTTCCACTGCCGGAACAAATCTTCCTAAATGTGTGCATAGAAATGATCGAAAGTGCAGACCCCATGTCCAGTTCCATAGTTAATGGAACCCCTTGTAGCTTCACTTTAAGTGACAGCTTTTTCTTAATGGGCTTGTGTGTGCCTGTCCTGTAGATGCTTCTTCGCAAAGCGCAAAACCCCACCCTATTCTGGCTGGGGACCCTGGTACCTTTCAGGCACAATTCTTCCTGAGGTTGTACCTTCTGACGGCCCAGGCACACAGCTGCAATGTGTCTTGTTTTCCGCACACCCGGCAGATAGCGGAGCGGAACTTGCAGTTGGCTCTCTTGTGGCGACCTCCACAACCCATGCACTTGGGGAGAGCTAAAGAGCTTCCTCTTGGTTTTCCTTCCTTTGTGGGGTGGAGACGGTCCACTTCCTCGTCCGGATCCTCCTCGGAGTTCCTTTGGACTTCTTCCTGGTGCACGGATGCAGCATCTGGACTGTTTCTGATCGGCCGCATGTTCTTGATGGCGCCGCCCGCTGCTTCTTCTGCGGTGACCTCTCTCAAGGCATCATGTAAGGACAAGTCCTCCTTGGCGAAAAGTCTCTGTTGCAACTCTCGATGCCTTAGCCCGCACACAAATCGGTCCCTCAGTCGTTCTTCGAGGTCCTTGAACTCACAATGTTTGGCGGCTTTCCTCAGTGCGGCGATGTACTCCTTGGCCGATTCTCCGGGTCGTTGATCCCTCTGCTCGAAGGTGTGGCGCCACGCGATGACGGACATCTTGGGTTGGAAGTGCTCCCTCAGTATCTTCTTTAGATCTGCGTAGCTGACAGACTCTAAAGGAACAGGTGCTGCGAGGTTCTCAGCGATTTTGAATGCGTCTTGACCGCAAACGCACAACAGGGTGGCAGCCTTCAAGCTCTCTTCCTTCACCTGGTTCACTTTGAGGTAGTTTTCCACCCTGGCTACGTAGGACTCCCACCCCTCTGGATGTGAGACGTCGAATTCCGAAAGCCTTCCAATCTTCGCCATTTCGTATCAGGAAGGGTCTATCAGCCAGCCTACCCCCGAATGCACGCTGGATTGGCGGGTAGCTGCCGAGTCAATGCCGTTCCTGCCACTCCGGACTCACTCGGGTAAGCTTACACCTTCTCTTCTTCAATGTAAGGCATCCCACCTTCGTCGCCAGTGTTGAATCCATCGCGAAATGGTAAGACACGAGAAGCAGTTGTAGTTCTCAGGAAACCTTTATTCTTCAGTTCAGCTTACATTGGAATGTGGCGGCAAAAACCCACAACTCGCAGCCTCCTTTTATAGGACTTTCCCGGGTCAATTTCGCGCGCCAGCACTTGCGCATGCGCACAAGCTCTGGCGACAGCCTGTCTGGTCCCGGGCAGCTTGCACCTGCCCGGGACCGCCTGCAACGCCCCGAGCCCTCTTGCAAGGCTCAGGACATAACAGTATGGAAATGAGAATTGGGTATATCAGGAGAAATGTAAAATTGGGAATAACTGCTTAAGAAAAGTATGTGGAATAATACAAGAAGAGATAGGGACAAAATTGAATAGGTGCTGAATTTATGTAGGCTGAATTAAAAATGATTAACTAATGTGAAAGAAAAACGTTGAAGTGGCTTTGTCACATAAACAGAATAAACAAGGAATGCATAACAAAATAAATATGTGAAGAAAGATTCCTGACTGGATTACAGGATGGGGAAGATCAAAAAAGTCATGATTGGATGAAGTTGATAAGATCCTTAAAAGGAGCAGCAACAAAAATAGAAAGCAAAAAGCAGTATTTTGGAGCAGTTTACAGGCATGGAAATAAGAAAGGTCCTCAAAGAAAGTTTGCATGGATGAAAGATATAGAAGATATAATAAATGGGGATATGGAAACTAGTTTTATCTATATCTCCTTTTCAGCTTTCTTACTTCATGCATTTAATTTGTGTAGCTTACCATTCTTGGTCTTATTTTCACACTAAGTATAACACTACTTATCCCCAGAGAGAACATTAGGAGTATTAAAGTATGTACAAACCATAGAATCATTTGAATGGCAAAATATGAAGCATCATTAGAATCTTCATATCACTTTTCCCTCAACTTTTTTTGAAAAGACAGTATCAAATATTGATAGGATCCTTTTTTGTTTACCCATTTTCACTTTTTTGTCATTTTTTTTTAAAAAATAAGGATTTCATCTGTATCTTAACTAATCGGGATTACATTGGGAAAAATGTGATGCTGCATTTCTTGCTGGCATTTTAATTTGGATGTACAACATAAAGTCAAGAGAGAGTAAAATTAAAAGGCCTGATTTAGCTACAAGTGTATTATTTAGAAAGCCAAATTAACATGAGGATATTCTTTTATTTTTTAAAAATGAATACCTTGCCTTGCTTTGGACTAATGTCTGAACCATTGTGCATGATATCTTGTGAGAATAAATTTTTCATACAACGTGCTCATCTTCTATTTTATGGCATTTTGATTCAAGGCTGTTTACCACAAAGTTGCTTTGTAGATTGCTTTGTAGATTATATGGGCAGCATATAAATTGATTGATTGATTGATTGAATGAATGAATGAATGTATGAATGAACGAACAGATGGATGAATATAATGCTTTCATGAGGCTTAGAAATATACAGAGCCCTAATAAGTACATTCTCAGATTTCAATTCCAATCAGATTTGATCCAATCTGATCTCAATAGTCTGAAATCAGAAAGGAATTTCTGTGTATTAAAACAGACAAGTAATTGTGCAAGCTATTAAAAAGAGGTATCATTCATATGTGTATATAAAACACATGTTACCAACCCAAATTTTTAAAATAGATCATGGAGCTATGTTAAAGCAACAGCATTTTAGTTATCAATTTGATTTTTATTATATCCTAAATACATACACTTTCTAAATTAGTTTTAAGTATTTTCATTTTCAAATTAGCTTTAAATGCCCAGCAACATCTATATGTTGTTTAAATATTGTAAATTATGCTTGTATATTATATATGTCTATGGTACTAGGCATACCAAAGTAGACAATCCAGTCACATATTTCTTATAAATAACAGATTTCCCTTTCACCGTTTCCCCTCTCTTTTGAAACATTTGACAAGTAACTTTAGTTTGATATCCAGAGTTGATATCAACTACAACTCACCATATGAAAATGTGCATGCATGTGTATACATGTGCATAGTTTATAAACAAGATATGACATCTGAATGAAAAAAAATAATTATGGTAATTTTCTAAGGATGATTTCATCATCCAATGCTGTAGTCATATCAAGACCATATGCCTTTTAAAATAGAAGCTCCATTATGTGGATTTTAAATATGTCTCCTGAATGCTTTTTCTCTCAATTTTGGCAGCAGAGATAAATGCCCATGAAATAATATGTGCCAGGCAAACAGTCTTTGTGGATAATGGACAGTAAACTATCTTCAGAACCTCCCCCCCACACACACACAATCTTTGTAAACTGGTGCTTGATGTCAGTTCTTCCAGCCAGTGTACTGGAACAAATTCAGCCAATTTAATCAGGTGACACTGAAAACACAATTTGTTGTGATATTTGGTTTTGCATTTGCTATTTGGATTGAAGCATTCAGCTTTTTGCAGCTCTCCACTGGACCTTATCAAAGAACACACTAGCTGGAGGGCATCGGCTATGCAGATCACTCGGAAGGAAACAGAACAGCTGTGTCTCTGAAAGCTGAAGGAGACATGTTGTCCATCAATGTATACTGGGAACAGTTAGAACAATTATCCTTAGCAGGGAGCTCTAGAAAACCTAGTAGGTAGTCGATAGGAAACATTAATGACTACAAATTCCAAATTATTGTTTTTGCTAGAGATGGTCTTTGCATTTATAATTTTGAAAATTTCTTACAAAACATGTCATTTAACCACCAAAAATAAACTGAAAGATTTATACAAGAAATCGGAGCATACCAGCAAAAGTAAACTGAAAGGAAGCCCAAAAACATTGTATCAGTTATTGGCTATCAATTAATTCCAGGAAGGAATTTTGTGTAATTCAAGAAAACTTGAAGAACAATGCAGAGTAGCCCAAAGACAAACATAACGACAAAATTTCCAATAGAAGATCAACCATCCTCCTGCCCAAAGCCAATTTGGCTTTCATTCCTTGCATGAACGTGGCAGGTAAGGGGATTGTTCTTCTAAAAAAATTCATCTTGCAAGAAGGTAGGTACTCTCTATAAATAGTTCAATGTGAATTAATATACAGTAGATGGAACCAAACAGAGCAGATAGAGCAGTGCAGAGGAAGACTTAGAAACATGCAGAGATATGCAGAACAAAAGAAAGGTTATCAGCTTTTTGTGGACACAAGCAAAACTGATAGTATAGGCAGGATGGGAGGTTATGTAGAAGTAGGTTATGTACAGTAGAAGGTAAATTAGGTAATGTAATAAAGTAACTTGCTGTAATTCAGATTGGACGGGGCTTTTTTGGACTGAATGAATAATCCCACTTGCAACATAGGGGATACAAAGACTGTTGAAGGGATTAATGAATAAAAACATATCTCCATGTTGCTGAATAGCATTGCGTTATCACATGCATGTGAAACAATGCCCCAATGTGTGGTTCCTCTTCCCCCCACTAAAATTTTCTTTTTATTATTACCAATAATCTAATTCTAAATTGATATTTAAGATTAAAATCACTTTGATTGGAAACCCAAGAGAATCACTATGAGCCTAACTTATCCTCCGCCCCCCCAAAAAAAAAACCAGAGAAGGAAAACTTCCTTTCTTCAGCTTCCTTCCACTCATTGTACTTGGAAACTGTAAGGACCCCCTCACCTAACTACTCATGAAAGCAGAACTCTTGATACAGGCATAGTCCCAAAAGGAAACTTTTATTAGTGGTTAGGGACAGTAGGAAAGTCAAGGCTAGATCTGGGGAAAGTCCTGCTAAAACGGTATAGTTAAACTAGCAATATTTCTCTTCCCACCAGAGTCATAGCATCCATTTGAAACCCAGCCAATCCACAGGTGGCACGATATGTGGGTAACTAGCACAGTTGGCGTACATCTCAAGGACTTCTCCAGTTTCGTTTCTCTGCAACCGTCTCCCTGATAAGGGAGACACATTCCTTTCTCAAGTGGAGAGAGGCGGGAGAGGAAAAGTAGAAAGCAAAAGTTATCCCAAGTGAAAACAAATTCCCCCCTCCCCCACAGCAGAATGGCAGGCCCCAAAACAAGGTAATATATATGCAGGGAAAACAATAAGGATTTGGGGACCTGACAGGAACATTTGTTTATATTAAGTTCAAAGCCTTTGTAATTATGATCTCATACTGGGAATTTGTTCTTCCAAGATAAAATTTGGAAATGCTACTCCAAGTTAGGAGACTGAAATCTATTTAATAGTTTAAGCTTGTAACCGAAAGCTGGCATTTGTGACTGAATAATATAATGTATAGTCTGTAGCTGGGCCACTTCAATGAGAATTTGTAAGATGAAAAATCTGAATTACTTATTTATACCAAGCACATACAAAAAATAATTGATTGAAGGTCATTTAGAAACAGCAAGATTCCTCGGTATGTGCTCAGTCAGTAAATATAAGTCAGATACTTCCCACTTCTTATATAAGTGATTTATAATCTCAGTGGTTGTAATTTACTGTAAGCAAAACATAAGATTAGTAATGTGTTTAATATGAATTATTAAATTCCCATTAGAATAAATTACCACCCAGGGAGACGTGCAAAATTACATTGAATTAATTTATATACTTCAATAACCTTGTTTTTAAACCTGTTCTTTAAAGTCACTGAAAATTAATATTTGGAATTTGGTACAGATATACTTCACAGGGGCTATCTCAGAATGGAAGAGCCCTACAAAACACTCCCAACAGTGGAAGGAAGGTGATGTTTAATTCAGCTTCCAGCAGCAGCTCCCCCTCATAGCCAGAGAATCCCCTTACTGATTGGGAGGATCCATCAAGACTACAACCCAAGGGGAAATTAATCAAAGTTATCCTCTCCATTCATGCGAGTTATTTATTGTATCACAACTTTCTACAGATGAAAACATTCTTTCCAACCATGCAAAATCAGCAAAGATCCAGCCTACTGACTGTAACATTTTGCACTAAGATCAAATTATTTCTTTTTTTTTTTACCCAGGTTGTGATGGTAATGGAGCTTTTCACATTTTTTACAAGAAGCCCACTAGTACACTTCTGTTTAGACAGATACAGCTACCACCTATTCGAATAAATGTTATCAATACTGTAACACACACACACCAGCTCCACCACTTGCTTCCAGCCCCTGAATTCTGCAATGCACCTCATTAAAGCCAATGCTATGTCAGGGTATTTTCCTTTACCATGCTGACATTTTCTTCTGATGAATGCATGACTGCATTCAATAAGTTCCATGGCTTGCATATATTGATTTCCATTTGTTGGTTTTGTGCAAATGCTTAGGGCCTTTGCTGAATCAGGACCTCGGTGGGATGTATTTCCTGTCAGGAGCAAACTGTGCCTATGATTTTTATTTGAAAACAGTCAACCTGTGTGTTTCCAAGAGACACTGCCTACCCTACAGCACTGAGTCAGAAATTGGGCCAAACCTTGCAGTGCAGTGGCATAAAGTGACCCGTGTAAGCTGTCATTTAAAGGCAAAAATGAAAGTAGGAAATAATATATAATGGTATAAGCAGATTTTTGAATTTTGACTTTAGCAAGGAAAGGCTTACTTACTTTACTCAATTGATTTACAGTCAGAGATTAAAAAAAAAAAAGAATATGTAAGAGATTGAAGACTGAGAAGGGAAAATCTGAAGGCTTTCTTCTCCTGCGGTGAGAATATAGGTAGGAGACTCTAGCCTAGAGGCAAGAATGGGAGGATATCTTGGAGTGTGGAAGGAATTAGTTTTATTTTATATTTTTTCAGTGGGTGGGAGTTGACAGAACATGAGACTGAAGAGTTTTGATGCTGTGGATTGTGATTATGGGATCTGTTATCCTATCTTCAGTAGCATGGTTAATTAGTGTCATTGGGCACACTAGGTTTGTTTAAATATATAGGTGTTTGTGTGTGCTTGGAAGATCAGATTCATTAAGGTTGTGTGTGAAACATAACCATGAAATTGGAGGAAAAGATAGGAGAGTCAGGACAAGGGAGATACGATATGCAGCACCATGGTTGCTGTTCCAGGGGAAGGGTGATTGACAGTCTGTTACAAATCTTGACTTCTAATTCAGCTGCTCCTTCCTGGAACATGGGCATTTTGTTACTGGTAATATTTGGATGAGACTCCTGCTGGAAAATGCTAGATCTTTTGTAATATAGCCATGTTCATGTCCATATTTGTGGATGAGTGGGTAACCTGCTATACTACCAAAATCTGGGTGACATCATTCTTTCAGAAACCTACCTTTTCAGGGTTTTGAGTTTACAACAGTCTTGAGCCCAAGTTTAGAGGAGGAGTTGTGACATTAGACTTATGTGTGACCATAAGTCCTTCTGCTATGGTAATGGGGTAAGAATGCTACGTTATATTGGACTCTATGGGCTACCTGGGGATTGTGATGTTTTGTTGGTTTGTTCCCGGGTTGGATCTTATTCTCAGTGAGGCTAATAAAATGCTAAAGTAGACTAAGATTTGCTCTGATTCAACAAGGATTCCCTTAGGGAACCTCTTCTAGAGGTAAACCCTATTATAACTAATAGACTTCTGGATAAAAATACATAATTTATCCTTGTGATCTTTATTTGTTGCTATTTTCTTCTCAGAATGTTTCTCATGCTTTGTCCTGATAATCTTTACAATACTTGTGTACAGTTTTATATCCATTTTGTAGATTCCAACAGAAAAATAGAGGTGATAGTTTGCCGAAGAATTCATTGTAAAGTGATTTGAACAGACTTCTACACCTCGCTTAGGCTTGAATGATAGCATTCCTTAGCACTCAACAATATCAGCAATCTTGTTTAAGTCTCTTAAAGTCATTAATTGAAATTATATTCAATCCCGATGGCACCTCTAAATCTCCAAGTATGATACAGACATATACACACATAGATAATTTATCTGCTGTTCAGTTTTGCTTGTTTATCTTTGACTTTTTTTGTCTGTCATTAATTTTGTCATCTAGCAGCTGGGACATTGCAGGTGAAAAAAAAAACGCACTTTGTCTTTTTTTAAAAAAAAAAAAACACTGAACCATATTTTACCTCAAAGGCTGGGATTGTGCAAGTTTAATCAACTTTCTTTCACATCTGTGCTCTGTAATCCAGCATGTTTGTGGAAAATGCTTCTGCTCTGACATTTCTTATTAATAGTAGAGTAATAGCAACTGCTTAGTGGCCTTTGTGCTCTCAGCTTCATGCTAAAGAAAAAGGAAAGATGCCAAAGAGCAAATAATAAAAAATATAGTTATGAGTCTCTGTGTGCGTGTGTGCGCACACCTGTGTGGGTGGGTGTACACGTGTGTGTTAAGGATAGGCTAAATGTAAGCAGAGAAATATAAAACATTTCATCAAATAATAGTCATCAAATATTTTTTCCAAGAATTTTATTTAGGGTATCATGATATAAAACAAAAATGAAAATAAAGATAATAGGAAAATGGAGAAGAGAAAGAAAGGTGAAAGAGAAATATAGGGTAAAGTGGGAAAGAAAGAAAAAAGCATTGGCTTCCAACTTTTTTTCCAGCATATAATAGAATGACAGCCTCAACATTTTACTTTACCATAAAACACTTTTCAGCTTTTTTGGCTAAGATCAAGTGCAGCTTCTGTTCTTATCAGTTTAAAATTACAAAAGTATGAAGACCTTCCACCTATCACTAGTTAGCATTTTGTTTCCAGTCGCCATGGTCCTGAGCAATGTGTGAATAGTTTTGGTCCAAAGAAGAATGTTTCATGTGATTTCATAATATCAAATAGACTTTATGGACAATCTTTGATATGTCATTATCCAAATTTAAAAAAGGTTAAGAGACTTTATGGTCAAATTCAATCCCAAAATTGACCAATATTTGTTGTTTGTGGTTGGAGATTGGAATATCAAAATTAGATATAATTTTTAATAGAATTTAATCATCAATAGAAAAAAGCCAACTACTTTTCACAATATGAATTTAAACCACTCTTTGAAACTGAATCATCTCCTTAAGGAATTAGAGAAACTGTCGAAGGAATTTACATGAGTTGTTAAGAACGAATGTGAAAAGAGGCTGTCAAAAACCAAGAAATACAGAAGCAAATTTCAGAACAAAACAAAACAAAAAAGGACAAATGGTAGAAATGGCTAAGAAGAGAAGACAATGTTCTGGCTTTGGATATTATTAGTTTCTTGTACCAACGGATATAAGTGGAAATGAATACCTTCAGAATCCTTACGGAAAATGCTAGAACAGGAAAACAAAAATGAGAAAATATCAACCCTTTAGAAAGGCAAGCTTTGTTAGACTTTGCCTCTTCTGGAATTGTCTACAGCAGTGATGGCGAATCTTTTAGAGACCAAGTGCCCAAAAACTAGCCCCGCCCCTGCTCCACCCCCTGCCCCACCCTGCTCTGCTCTGCCCTCCCATCCCCACCCCACCTGCTCACAGGACCACTCACTGCCTCCAGGGCCCGCCGCAGATCATCCAGGCAGCCCAGCAGCACTGTAGTGGCCACACCCTCTGTCCGCGCTCTGCAGCAACAACTGCATGATGGGGTGTGAGGGCAGAGTGTTGTCTACACTGCCTGGCTGCCATGTCCTTGGCTGCGCTGCTCCATGTGGGCCACTCCCGGGGGTGATGTTCCTGCATGGGGGCTCCTGGAGAGGAGGGGGTCACAGGGAGAGGCGAAGCTGGGGTAACAGCACTTGTGCCCACAGAGAGGGCTCTGAGTGCTGCCTTTGGCACCCATGCCATAGGTTCGCCACCACTGGTCTACAGCATCCATTCCATCAGATTGCGACAGAAAAAGAGCCACTAACTCAGTTTAGCAAGGAAGCTCTCCATTTTTTACTCCTCTTCTCTGTATGCCTAATGTATATAAAGTATATGCCAATGTATATAAGTAATGTTAGAGTAGACTTGTTTCCCTTTTCTTGTTCCTGTGTCTCTTTTGTGTTGCATTTGTAGGAGATAAAACTGATTATTTTTTATTGAATGGTAAGTTTTTTTCTGGCAAAAAATGTTAATATACATGCTGAAATAATGATAACATATCATTATGATTGCCATCCTTCTCTTAAGCAAAGTTGATACAAAGTGGTTGTTGTTTTGCTGGCTGTTTTTAATACTGAAGGGCTGAAATTTATTAGACTTTGCTTTTAATGACAGAAGTATCATAATAATGATTTCCCTGTTCAGTCCATTCTGTTTTGAAATACTTTACGTGATCATGGTTTGTATCAATGAAGAAATTGACACAGAAGAGACAGAAAGGAAATATAAAGAAGAAATTGCATGAGTTGGAAATTGACTAAAAAGCTTCAATAAAAATGTCTTAAAATTCTGTGCCAAGAAAAAAGGCTTCCATTGGCCTGTATGAATTTTATTCAAGAGGAGAAAATTTGAGATTGGCAGGATTCTTAGAAGTAGGCCAGTACTGCTGACTGTATATTTTAAAACAGTTGATAGTTAATCAAGTTCCCCATCCACCAAAGACACAAGCTTCAATATTGCTAAACAAGCAAGGATTAAATATTTGAAAATGGCTGCACACAGATTTGAGAGAGGTCCATATTACTGCCAACTTCATGTAGGATGTATTTAATATGATAGATCCTTAGTTTAACAGCAGATAAGTCCTGCTAATTTGGGGGCAAGGATGAAATGTATAATTGTTTCTCATAATGTAATTAACAAGGCTTCAAAGTACTTGTACTGTACTCAATGAGTAGTCCTCAATGGTACTACATCCACATGGAAAGAAGTAAGCAGTGGTCCACCTTAGGCCTAGTACTCTTCAATATCTTCATTAATGACTTAGATGAGGGAATAGAAAGGGAACTCATCAAATTTGGAGATGACACTAAATTGGCAGGAATAGCCAACATCCCAGAAGAGAAGCTCAGGATCCAAAAAGATCTTGAAAAACTTGAGCAATGGGCCCTATCCAACAAAATGAGTTTTAATATGGAGAAAAGCAAAGTTTTACATTTAGGCAGGAAAAATCAAAGGTTTAAGTACAGATTAGGCAAGACCTGGATCAAAAACAGCAACTGTAAGACGGACCTCAGAGTCCTAGTGGACGATAACTTCATTATGAGCCAGTAGTGTGCAGCAGCAGCCAAAAAAGCTAATACAATCCTGGGTTGTATAAACAGAGGAATAGAATCAGGATCACACAAAGTATTAGTACTGCTTTATAAAACTCTAGTGAGATCACACCTGGAATACTTTAACCAATTTTGGTCATCATACTACAAAAACAATGTTGAGACTTTCGATAGGGTACAGAGAAGAGCAACTAAGATGATCAAAGGCCTGGAGACTAAAACATATGAAGAATGGCTGGAGGACTTGGGTTTGGCCAGTCTAAAGAAAAGAAGTAATAGGGGTAACATTTGAGGGGCTGCCATAAAGAAGAGGGGATCAGATTATTCTCCAAAGCACCAGAGGGCAGGACAAGAAACAATGGTTAGAAACTGATCAATGAGAGAAGCAACCTGGATTTAAGAAGAAAGTTCCTAACAATGAGGACAATTAACCAGTGGAGCAGCTTGCCGTCAGAAATCGTGGGTGCTTCATCACTGGAGGTTTTTAAGAAGAGACTGAACAGTCACTTATCTGATATGTTATAGGTTCTCCTGCTTGAGTAGGCAGCTGGACTGGAAGACCTCCAAGGTCCCTTCCAGCTCTATTCTATTCTATTCTATTCTGTTCTGTTCTGTTCTATTCTACTTTTGGACAAGCTTTTCTGTAGAAAGTTAGCGACTAGGTTTATGAATGGTATAAATCAGGGATGAGAACCAACATCCCTTTAATCAGTGGATTCCAATTCTGACAAATACAGCCACTGAGCATAAATTAAAGAAATTCCAGTCTAGGACCTCTGAAACTGGGTTATATATTCCAAATAGCAGCTGGATGGAAGTAAAGAGATACAGAAAAGTCTAAATCTGTTTTGTGATCTAGTCCACCTGGACTGTGTTAACCCAGATCTGTAACCCTGATAATGATGACTTACAAAGAGCTATTTGTTCCCTGCAGGGTTATATTAAAATGTATTTTATTTAAGATATTTCTTGTTTAAGAAAAGCAAACAAGCATATTCACATATTACATTATTTTGAACAATGTGTAAAAATAATTAACTTTGGTATCAGCTCTGATTTTCCTTTCTTTTTAAAGTCTTAAGGGTCAATAAGAATGAAAACCATGGCTGCATAAGAATTATGGCTTATACCTGTTAATCAGAATTCCTGGTAATCCTGAATTCAAATAAGCTTTTTGTTATGGCTTTTAATATACAGAAATACTTGTACAGAAATTATTTACGGATTATAAGTCACCTCCTTTATTGGACTAAATTTCCTGTTCGTGAAATAATTGCTTTGTGTGCTTATAGTCTTTATCTCTTCTGTTTCTTGATCCTGTGCTTATCTTCTCCCTGCCATCTTCTTTCTTCCCTCCTTCCTATTTTGAAAATCTGTTTCTACCAAGAGTTTTACTCTGATGAAGGATGAGCATGTGAATCTCTCTCATTTGCTCTGTCTTTCTCCCCTCTTCCCTTTACAAACACACACAAACAGTCTGTCTTCAGCCGTATCTTTTCATCAGGCCAGTAATCTATGGCCTTTAGCCTTATTTGATGAAGTGCACAATGGACTCAGCATGTTAATTTACACAAATGACACTCTTGTTATTTTGGGTTCACTTACTGCTGGAGAGAATTCATAATGTTTAGTCAAACTCCTTTGAATTTAAGCGCAGCTCAATAAAGCTGTCATTAGCCAGTTTTCTCTGCCAATTCTCTCATACTTCTTTCCCAAGCAAGGAAAAAAATAAGTTAGTTTTTTTTGAGGAGGGGGGAGAAAAGTAAAATCAGTAGGAGGCAGTCTCTAGGGACATGTTCTCAATTAGGAATGAGGCTGTTAACATACAGGCAAACCTTATTATTATTTATTGGAGATTGTCAGATTTATAATTTTCTCCAGCTTTTGAAATGAGTGGGGCAAGTCTGTTTTAGGGATGTTCAGTAAAAACTCTCTAGTAATTTTTTTAATGAAAAAAATATGTTTCTTAATAGGTAAGAAAAAATAGACAGCTGTGACATTGTAGTATTCCTTTAGTTCACAAGAGAGCAAAAGAAATTCCAGCAATTCTATAAATCTGGCACTATTGAGGAAGAAATAGTGATCCTGAGAATGTCAAGAATCCTTAAAAAGAGAAATCCACACACCCCATTTTTTAAGATATTGAGTAGTTTTGAAGAGTTTTCATGATTTATTTGCGTTTTAAACACTGTAATCAAACTAAAATAACTTCATGGTATGTATAAACTGTTCTTTGAAGAAGATTCATAAATAATACTAAAATTGCAAATGCTTTGTTATCTCTAATGAAAAACCGATAAAAGCAAATGAGGTGATGGTACCAGCTTCTTTCAATTTCGTATCAGAAGCCCACTGAATTAGCTATTAAATCTTAATTCATCATTGGTGAGATAACATCATCTTCTACAACACTTGAAGTCAGTAGATAGTTTGGGGTCCCATGGCATTTAGAGCTTTAGTCACTATTTCTTTTCTATATCCTGTGACCTTTCAGAATCCAGGATGAAATTGCCTAGACAACATGGAGCAGACTTTTTTTCTGAACCTATTGATGATCTAAAACCAGCAAAGAACACCAAACTTTCTTTCACTTTTCACCATTAAGAGAGTCTTGGAGGCGCAGTGGTTAGAATGCAGTATTGCAGGCAAACTCTACCCACAGCCTGGAGTTTGCTCCTGATGGGCTCAAGGTTAACTTAGCCTTCCAACCTTCTGAAGTCGATAAAATGAGGACCCAGATTGTTAAGGGCAATATGCAAATAAAGCTGACATTGTAAATAAGCCAGAGAGTGCTGTAAAGCACTATAAGGTGGCATATAAGTCTACATACTATTGCTATTACTATTAAGGAAGTTTCATATTGTCATATGACTCAGGAAGGATCTTAAATTATTCATAGCCACAATCTATTTATCATGCTTCATGAAAACTTATCCTAATTTCAACAAGTTACCTTATGTTCTTATGGAACTCCATCTATATATTAGTACTATTACACACTTTGTTTTTTACTTTGCTAATGACTTTATTACCAGATTCTGTATGGTTTTTGTTTTGTTTTTATGGTAGAATATCCAGCTAGACTGGAGGGAGGCATTAAGTGGGTGATGAGTTTAGAATCTTTGCACTGCAGAAAATGGCAGAAGCATGACATCTCCCAGAATTCCTGAAGCCTTATCTGACTATTCCCAAGGGAATGCAGTTAGTCTGGTAAGTCACAAAGATGCTTTTTCACAAGGCAACTGGACTTCCTTGTTTTTTCTTTGAAGACATTTCGCTTCTCATCCAAGAAACTTATTCAGCTCTGATTGGATGGCAGAGAATGGAAAGATTTATACTCCTTGCACACAGCTGAACATTTGCATTCTTTTAGAGAGTTGTTGAGGCCACCTGGAGGTTCATTTGTGTTGTCAGGGTGGATGACCTGGAAAACTGAGAATCTCTATAGACATTAGTCTGATGAGATTCTTGTAACATACTTGACTAGCAATAAATCTTCTATTGAGACTATGTATGAGTGGTTCTGGTTGCTGGCACCTGACAGGATTTTATGCTTGTACACTTTTTTTAATACTGTTGCCCATGAACTGGAGACAGATGGCCATATGAATTGAAATAATAAATAAAAACAGTTCCCCCAATCCTAAATAATTACAGATGTATGATAATGTAGCCCATATCTTTTAATAGATATTGTCTTTGTAAAAATAGAACTTTTGTCTTTAGGTGGCTGTTCACAGAAGGAGCATCTGGTCAAAGGGATATTTTTAGTTTCCCGATTGATATATGAGGATTAGGCTTATGAAATTTTACTGGAGTTTGAATTTAAACCATTTTAATAATATAATTCTAATTGTTCCGATTATTTTGGATAACATTTGAAATCAATCTGAAAAACAGCTATAATTTTTGAGAGGGCAGGAAATACACTGGATAAGTCCAGGTGCTTCTGTTTCTCCAGTGGAATATATAGATAACAGTATTCTAAGATATAGCATCAACCACGTTTTAAATCTGACCTGTATTAAAAATATCTGCAGCTTATCTATTTTATGAGTGTTTGGTTCCTTGTTTTTAATGTATTAATAGCACTTAACTGCTGTTCTTCACATTCTAGGTGTTCATAATATCATTTAACTATTTTAATGTGGGTACCTGCTTGATTTTGATTATGGCGTTACATGTTGCATAATAATGTCAAGCATGCTTGTTAAAGGAAAAAATTAAGTGACCTAGTCAATTAGATTAGATCGCCGTCTTCTTGAACCAGTGAAGGCCAACGAACAGGAAGAGGAAAATGATGCCTTCCATGACAATAATCAGAATGAAAAGATAGGTATTCTCATCAAAAATGTGGTAAACTGTATTCACAAAAGGATCTGAATGTTAAAAAAAAGGACATTCTGGGGCTTTTTAAAGGGGGAATGGGATTTATTAGCTACTTTTAATCTGTTTGAATCTAGACGTATATGAAATATTTTGCATAATTATTTCACACTTGGAATTCAAAGGCATCCTACCCCAGTAACATAGAATAGCCATTAATGGTGCCAAAATCATTCTTAGCTGCATTATAGTGTGCATTTTCCTTTAGTTATTTTTGTGGCTGTTTCTGCAGAGAACTTCCTATGTAGAAGAGGATTCTTGACAATTGGATCTTTTGTACAAATGTATAAAGGGGAGGAGACAAAGCAATGAAGGAGACAGTAGGAAGAAGGAGAATGTAACGTTGTCTCCTCAGATATCTAGTTCAGCTTCTATCCACTGCTTCTAAACTAGTCTTCACAACATATTCCAACGGTACATCATTCATGGTTGTGAACATGATTGGGCATCTTGGGAAGGCTTTGTCCTTGAAGTCTTCCATTATTGCCCATACAACATAATTAAAGAGGACTGTGTATGTATCCAGGAACACGGAACCAGTTTATCGGGTATTTTGATCCTAGGCAATACAATTTAAGGACTTCAGAAAATGTAAATGATAATTTTTATAGTCAAGGGAAAATCATTTAAGCAAAGTATTGTTTCTTTTAAAATAGCTTTTTTCTTCCCCTTTTCCCCTTAATTCAAGCCATTCCTCCTAATTTTACAGGGAAATATTCCATAAACTGCAAATCACATTCAAGTTCCAAGCTTCTTGTTTAATAAAAAAGAGGTTAGCTTTGTGATCTTTTCATAATGAAATATGGATGCCAAGATAATCCTCTTTTCCCCTGATGGAGGAGAACATATCTGTTTTAGTATAAAGATATTTTTTTACACCAGTATGTTTAAACTTGCAAAGTCATGGGCTGTTTGCTTTGTTTTTTCAACCATGAGCATTTCAAATTTAAGGGGATATGGGTAGCAATTGTGTCCCTTAGTAAAAAGCATTTTACAGTTTTATTTCCATCCTGTTTGTTTGTTTTTTTTCTTACTATTTTTGTAATTTAAAGTGGGCCAAGGGGCAATCACTGTTAATGGTCCCAAATTATTATTTATTTTTATGCCACTGCAGCTTCCCAGTGCTTGGATCAGACACCTTTAAGTAGGCAGGCAAAACAGAAATGGAAAACTGTTGACAGGTAAATGTGAATCATCTTGCTTGCATTCAAAGAAAAATAATCAGGCTCTTTTCAAATAATGTAAAATGTAAAATGATTGCCTGCCAGAAGAGGAGGAGCTCTTATCAGCCTCTCTTCTGTACCAAATGATTCCCATTTAATAACAGGAGAAACATATGCAGCAGTTTAACGTGCCATTTGACTGCAGTTTCTGATATTTATTAACAGTTGATTTCCTGCAGCAACTGCTGTTCTAATTCCTCCACCCCTTTCCCCAGTCAATTATTTCCTTGCAAACTGCATCTGTCTTCCTTTTCATTACCATTTTCTTTAAAGAAGATTATTATTTCATTACTGGTCTTGAAGAGGCATTCAGAGCAGGCAGCCCAGCCCCCTTTCTACTTATGGTAGCCGCCTCGCCCACCCCACCTCCCACCATCTTCTCCTCATTCTTTTTATCAAAGCCTGCACAACTGAGCCTTTTGTAGCCGATGTATGGAAATGCACAATTGTGATGGTACGAGATTTTAGTATTCACCGAGAGTTGGCTAGGCAGGTTTCAGAGCCACAGAGATCATGGCGTACCTCAAGAAAGAATTGGTTAAAAAGCTAGAACACAGTGGGGCAAAAAACTATATTAGCCTGAAATATTGGCAGCAGGCACTTCCTGCATCTAAAGTCTCAGTTCATGAAAGTTTATCTTGTAAATTGTTGTCCCTCTCAGCACTTGATCCTTTGATCAATGTGTAAAGCCACATCATTTCATTTCAGAGAGTTTTGACTGGTAACTTTCTCAGATCTGCTTCCAGTGCGGTGTATTTGATTTCTTCTCTACAGATCATAATTCTCACCATGTGTTTGAAAGTTAAATAGGGGATTGTATCCCTTAAAAGAAAAGACTTAGTTGCTAATGCATCCAAACTTTGTGCTCACAGTAAGACTAGTGGTTAGTATAAGGGACTTAACACAATAGTTTTGGGTGATTAAATAGGCCATCAAGCTGTTGATGAAAAATGAAAGAACAAAAACAGTGCTAAAAATGAAGGCTAAAGGAGTTTTACCTTCCTTTGTGGTAAAGTGTTGAAGACACATGCCTGTGTTAAGTAGTTAAATCAAATGATTTGTGAAGCCAAAGGATTACAGGGATTACCCCGTTATCTTTTAGAAATTAGCATCCAGATAACAAATTGTATGATATATATATATATATATATATATATATATATATATATATATATATATATATATATATTACTCAATGCATTTTTTCTAAAAAAAAAAAGAAAAAAAAAGGTGCTGGAACTCACACAAGTCATACAACCCATCTTGCCTACCCTACAAGGTTCCATCCAAAAAAGGTGCCAGAACTCCATTCTGGGCGTTCTATGAGAAAAAATGCCTGATATTACTCATTAATATTGTAATATTTAATGAACTTGTTAGCTCAAAGAATTAGATTCAGTTAGCAAGAAACTAATACTAATTAGAAATAACTGTAAAATTAAAACCCTTGCTTGTGAATTCTATTCCTAAAACAGTTGGAACCAAAATAAGTGTACTGAAAATTAATAATATTAAATTGGACTAAAACCAAGTTGTCCAATATAATGTATGTGTTTCTTGATAGAAGCGTGAACATATAAGTAAAACAGTAATATTCTTCACCAGACTAAATTTATATACTGAGGTTTGGAAATAGATAATACATCACTTTCTGAATTACTTTCTACAGTGAAAATAAATTGTTGTTGTTGTTTTTTTAATTCCCTCATGTGATCTTCCAAAATCTACTCTGGACTTTCCAGAACAAATTTGTAATTCACTTCTAAGTCACTGGCTGTTCTTAATGAACTACAATTCAGAAATTCTAATTTGAAATTTAATTTAATCAATGCCTGATTAGAACTCCCATTAAAATCAATGAAACAAATAATTATTTGTTGGATTGAAATGTTTGCTTCTAATGTGCTGATTCCATTCATGGACTGTATATATAAAGATCAGGAGAATTTTTGGGTTGTGTCTACAAACTTAATTTTGCAAACAAAAAATAGATAGATAGATAGATAGATAGATAGATAGATAGATAGATAGATAGATAGATAGATAGATAGAGACAGACAGACAGGCAGGCAGACAGACAGACAGACAGACAGGTGACTAGAGAACAGACATTACTGTGAAAATAAATAAGATAAAATATCATTGATTCATTTTAGTGAACAAAATTGGAAGAATTAAAGTTTCTTAAATTAAAAAGATTCTCTTTTGAGATAACTTTTTCGAACTAGTGTAAAATGAGAAAATGATAGCCTTGTATATGTTTATTTAAACATGCAGACTTATATTTATAAATATGGGCTTTCAAGCATTTTATCAGGCTACTTATAGTACTTTTATTCTCAAAGAAGCTGCCGATTGTTTTTAAAATACTCACTGAAGTTTCTACCTTAAATCCATTAACCGCCAGAAAATTTTCCCAAAGCAGAAATGTCCACAAAAAATTGATTTGGTTTTGTATCACATAAGTATTAAAGTCTATAAACTATGTACTGAGCTTCCTACCTTCTCAATGAAAAATGCATTCTTTCCTCTAAGGCTTTTAATGAAAAATACACTCTATGATAGTTTTGCTTTTGAAGCTATAAACTGATACTGTAATGCTGCTAACAATAGATTCTGAGCAAAACTATTTCCGAAACTCATATATATTTGTTGAAGTGTTTATATGTTATGGAAACTTTATTGTATTATTTAGTGATTTTACAGACAGATAGTATGTTTTTCATTTAATTTTAAAAATAAAATATGTATATATATATTTTTAAAAAATTCAAAAACTGTATTAATTTTATTAGGCCAACTCCAATTTTAAAGATGTGTACACTTTTCCAAATGTTGTTGAAATTTGCATCAAGTAATATAAACCAAATAGGAGAAGAAGGGCAATTGTTCAAGACATGAACCTAAGTAGAGTTTGGGCCTGAATAACTCCCTATAGTTTTAAAGAGCAATGAGGTTTAGCTCCATAAATTTCTGCTAGATAATAAAATTGGTCAGTTGTCCACTTTTTAGGTATAAAATCCACTTATGACTTTAATTACTCTTCATCCTTAGATAGGTTCACTGGTAGCAATGCAACAGAAGTAGAGAGGTTAATTTTTTGATATCAATAAAGTGTGAAATTATTTTGATTATTATATTATTATAGGATTTTACTTAGCATTTGGAGGTAAAATTTGATGGAACTATACTTTTGCATACAGGGTGAATTCTCTCTTAGATAGCTACATTCCATATTCTATAAATTACTCAAAAAAGCAGAAGTATAGTGTTGTCCATTTAGTTAAATTATTTACAATGCACTGTTATGCATTGAGTATCATCTTTTAGGTTTATAGACTTATGTAATACTTAAATAATTAATATATTTCATGTATTTGGGTGTTAATGTAATCTATGGGATATTCAGCAGAGAAACAAACTCAGAGAAGAAGGATAAGTAGTGATACAGATAAAAAACCCAAGTTTTTGGAGATAGTGTGACTCAGGTTTTATATCTGTGTTGTTTTTATAGTATTAATTGCACATTAGGGTTCCTATAATATGCAGTAGTACATAATGCTCTCTAAACTTTTAATTTTTAAGCCAGAAGTACAATACTTCAAAGCATTCAGTTAAACTGAATTCCAGGTAAGTATGTAGTACCAACTCCTTCCAATCTAGCAGTTTGGAAGCATTCAAATGTGAGTAGATAAATAGACAACACTTTGGTAGGAAACTAACAGTGTTCTGTGCACTTGGATGTATAGTCATACTGGCCACATGACTGCATAAATGTCTTTGGACAATGCTGGCTCCCTTGACTAAAAAAAATAGAGATGAACACTGCTCCCTAGAGTCAGACAGGGGAAATCTTTGCCTTTATGTATCCTAAAAGCAGTATCAAGGAGTAGCACTACTACTTATGAATGCTTCAGCTATTATTGCTACTACTATTACCAGCATCACTACTTCTACTACTACAACTAATATAAGCATTGTTCAATAGCAAATCAAACATATGGAGGGACATACAATCTGATTTTAGAAGAGCATTCATTTTTATGTAACATGCTTGTGTTAAATTATAAAAAAAGAAAAAGATTGTAGCATTTTAACACCCTGTTTCATGAACATGAACATGAACATCCAGATGTGTGGTTTTGAATTTCTAAACCAGCATGGCCCTTGCTGCGAATTCTGGAGTTGGTGTTTTGCGTGATTTGAAATATTGCTTTAGAAGGTTAATGGATGGGCTGTAAGAAGATGTTGAGGGTGATGGAACAATTGAGTTCATCAGTAGATATTGCTGTGGAACCAAGCTATGGAATCAGGTCCAAGAAGCACACAAAAAGTTAGTATAATCAAGACATCAGTATTTTGACCTTTTATTGCAAGTAACGATTATTAAGAAAGAAGGCTACTGTTCTGCATTAGATCATGTGGTGAATTCCTCATGAAGTAAAAGTTAAAATGGTGTTACCATTTAACTTCTCTGTTATATGCACTGCAATGTAATTATGGCAGTAACAGATATGGCACAAGAAAAAGAAGAATGGATATTCTCAATCATGCAAGTCATGGTTGTCCCAAAGGTGCTTTTCTTTTTTCTTTTTTATAAATATTTTATTAATTTTCTAGTTTTACAATCATAAGTACTTAATAAACAACATGTTGTCTGGGTCCATTCGTAATTCAGTGATACATATTAACTTCTTCAATGGGGCAAAATCGAATGCAGAAGATGTAGACCCGTCTTCCTGCGCCTGTTACACCACGACGTCAAACCAGAAGTCTCCAAAGGTGCTTTTCTAAAAGGGAACTGGATTTGGGGGGGGGGGTTACCCTTGAAAATGTTTTGCTTCTCATCCAAGAAACTTCTTCAGTGAGAAGCGAAATGTTTTCAAGGGAAAAAAAAATAAGTCCACTTGCCTTTTGAAAAAGCATCTTTGGGACTCTGATGCAGTTAAAGTATTTTAAACAAGGCATGCATTAAAGGGCATTATATTTCAAAATAATCAATAATATATAAGGAAAAGTGAATATAACAATAGAGGAATGTATACAAAAGTGTGTACAAAATGACCCCAAAATACAAGGGAATTTTTATGCAGACTTAAAATAAATAGGATCGAACAAATGAAATAACAATTATATGAGGCATTTAATGGAACAAAATATGAAGATTCATTTATCCTCATCTAACAATATGAAAAAATAACCTTTATTTATGATCTTTGAACTTCAAATTCTTATATGAGCTTAAACCTGAGAATGAAGACTTACAAAAAAGCTAGCTTATCCATTGGTTTGTGCAGTGGAGACATTTAAAGTAGACTCCATATGCTGGTTAGAGATTATTATTGTTCATTGACCTTTACTTTGAAGAATTATTCATAAGAATAAATATGAAATTTCTATCACTTTTCAGAAAAAAAGATTCTTTGGCAAGAGGACAGTTAGAAATTGGTGTACAGAGCTATGGTAATTTCAAGAGAAAAAAATCCCATTGAAGGAATGGACAGTACTGGATTTAACTATGATTGAGCTGCTTTTATGAAATATATTGGCCTTAGGAATTATTCACTGATCTTTATTTGAAAGACAGTTCACAGGGATGCGGCCATCTTAAGGGTTAAAATGTACAGTGAAGTAATATTGAATTGAATCAACTGATCATTATCACAATAATATATCTCTGTTTTAATTTTTTTAATTAATATCAAATGTTTTCCAAATACATTAGACAGTTTTATGTTTAAAGATGAGGGGGGAAACCACTTCTTGTCAAGATAGGATGTCTGAAAAATGGGTTAGCAGAAATAAAAATAGATATGCCAACAATTTAATAATGCCTGGCTTTTCATGACATTATCTTAAAGCTACCTGCAACATTATAGTGAATTGTTAACAATACACAGACAGTAAAGTTTTACAGGCCAATCAAATGTTACAAGAATGATTTACAACAAAAGTCGTGTCAGAGTTAAATGTTCTCTCCAGATAGAAATGTCTTCCAATTTTGCAGCCTTGGCAAGTAGGTGGTTAGACCAAGAAAGTAGCTAACCAAAGGTCATCTGGTGAGCTATTTTGCTATAAAAAGTGATTAAGTCATAACTCCGTTTCGAGAGAAGTGTTAGGATAAAATAGTATGTGGCATTAGAAGCAAAATAGAAGGGTTTTGGTAGAAGTTGGTTGAAAACATCACAGGATGTCAACTATTCCAAGTAAAGCTGCCTTTTGCAATTGATTGATGTGACTTTGTCAGATCCAGTGGTGGTCTAGATGTTTTGGAATTGTACCCAAGGTGCCTACATTTTTATGCTTTCTTTGATAGTTATATTCAGAAGTCTTCATAATTTGTGCTTTTCTTCAATTCTTTTTTCTTCTCTTGGGCTATCTCCAGGTGTTGCAGTGTCCAATATCTAGATTTTTTTTTGTCTTTTGTCATTTTCTATTAATTTGTCTATTATTATCTTCAAAACTGAATGTTTGGGACTTAGTTCATAAGAGATAGGGAGAGGGAGAAGGAGAGAGAGAGAGAGAGGGAGAGAGAGGGAGAGATTGAGAGAGAGATTGAGAGAGAGAGAGAGAGAGAGAGAGAGAGAGAGAGAGAGAATTTTCCCCACATCATAAACAGTAAGTGCATGTGTTGCTTAAAATTGTATAAATGTGTGTCTAGAGTTTAATCAGAGTGAATGTATATGTGCATACTCTCATAATTAGGAAGGAAAAAGGACAGCATCTTAGAATGAAGCAATCAACAACATTTTAAGCCACTATCCAGCTATCCCTCTATAATGATTAATGGGGATTATTTTTCTCTGTAGGCCCTTGCCTCATCCAGTTCATTTTAAAATTTAATCTTTTGTTTTGCTAACTTCTTCCTTCACATCAGGTGTGAGTAATCAGTGGGAGGCTTATGATGGGTCTTGTGATGTGGTGGTTACATCATATAAGGGTCATAGGGAGGTGAATTGCTGGTGGGGGGAGAAGAGGGGCTTGCGAGAATTGATTGAGGGTCGATGCTGTCTCTGGTTGGCTGTGTGGTTGATTTGGATTCTGAGGGGTTCATAGGTCGATGTGTTCTGTTAATGGAATTGCTTGTGGAGTGCCAGGCTTCAATGAACTCATGAGCATGGTGGGTGGTAGGGTAGCCAATGATTTTAGTGTTGCTCCAATCGAACTGGTGTTGTTTGGTGTCATTGTGGGTAGAGATTAAGGATTTGGGATCGTGCATTTGATTGCCGGCTGGTTTTTGTGGATCCTGGTTTTTAATTGACGTGATGTTTGCCCCAAATAGAAATGGTTGCAATCATTACAGTTGATTTTGTAGATTATGTTGTTTCTTTCATGCTTCTGTATCTTGTCTTTGGTTCTAGATAATTCCTAGCAGAGTGTGGCTGTGGGTTTGTGGGTTATTGCTATTCCTAGGGGTTGGAGAATTCTGGCTGTCATTTCCGACACCCCTTTTGTGTATGGTAGGGTTAGTTTTTGCGTGGTGGTCGGCTGTGTGGTGTGTTGTGATTTGGGCGCTGTGTGTTGGAATATGAAGTTTTTGGGATAGCCGTTACAGAGAAAGATATCAAGCAGCCATTTCTCTTCTGCTTTTCTTAGTGTTGTGGTGCTACAATGTGTCCTGGCCCTTCTGAAGAGGGTCTGGACATTTTTTTGTAAGTGGTGGGATGGTTGCTTTCGAAGCTGAGCATCTGGTCCATGTGAATAGGTTTGCAGTAGATGCAGGTTTCCAGTTCTCTGTTGTCCAGTCTCCTTTTGTGGATGTTGAGGAATGGGAGTCTATTGACTGTTTCCTCTTCATGTGTAAATTTGATGTTAGCTAGCCTGGTAACGAAATGTTCAGAAACCAACCTCATCCTACACCTGAGCTACAGATATTCACCACTATATTTATTTATATTGTATATAATTTTGTCTTGTTATACACTTAGTAATGAGCAGACACTACTACTAGTAGTATAGTTAGGATAGAGATCCAAGCCCAAGAACTTAAACGGCCTTCCTACATCTAAAGGTCCTGTGCTCATCTTTCGTTCCCTTCTCTTCTGTCATAATTCTTATTGTTATTGTTGTTTAGTTGCTACATCATGTCCATTTTTCATGACCCCATAGCCCATAGCATACCAGACTCCTCTGTACTTCTCCTGAAGTTTGCCCAAATATATGTTCATTACATCATCTTCTGCCATCCCCTTCTTCTTTTGCCTTCAGTCTTTCCCAACATCAGGGTCTTTTCCAATGAATCTATCATTATTTATTACTCCTCTCTTACTTAACAGCAGTATGGGACCTTGAAAGAGAGTATATGTCAGAGTATATGTCAGTATATGTTAAAAAGGAGAGGGAATTAATTGGGGTGGGGGTGCCTGCACAGAGGGCATCTTTCCCAAAGTCTACTTAATCTTAAAAGAGAAATAATTGAAAGAATTACTGGGAACACAGTTGACCAAGTCATCCAAGGTATTGATCAGTTGATTTGCATTTTCCTGTTTGCAAGTTAGTTTTATTCCCTGAGAAATCCTTCAACTTATTCAAGTTTATTTTTCCCTACAAAAGGGAGATTTCAAAATGATACAAATTCTGCATGTACAATAGTGCAATATTGATTTTTATGTCCAAAATAATAAAAAATTATACGCAGGCATATCCACATTTGTTATAAACTGCCTTGTACTATTTTGTTATCCTTACTGCAAAACGTGCTCCCGCTTCAGTGACCTTTCCTTCTTTTATGTTTGATGATTTAAATTTGATATTTTCTGCTGAAAGATGCCTATTCCCAGGTGTATAAGTTTGGAGATGCAGCTTTAATGACATAAGTGCATTTGGACTTGGATTTCTTAACACGTCTTTGAGTGCAACACCTGCATAAATTAAAGCATGTAGAGCAGGGGTCTTCAAATTTGGCCCCTTTATGACTTGTGGACTTCAGCTCCCAGAATTCCTCAGCCAGCATGCTTGGTGAAAGAATTCTGGGAGTTGAAGTTTACAAGTCATAAAAGGGCCAAATTTGAAGATCCCTGATGTGGAGGCTTTGGGTTTGCTTGCAAGTGAAATACCTGAAAAATACCTAATTTCCTCCTACCCAGGAATTAGAATTAAAAATAGTCTAATTTTTTCTTCTTAAAATTCTGTTTGTTTTCTACTGTTTATAAAATAAAGACTAGCAACATGAAACTTGGGTGACAATAATCTTGAGTCACTTCAAGAAGCCCATGAAGATTGCATGACATCTGGCAAAAAGTTGTTGCAGACTTTTACCCAAAGTCAAGGCTACTCTCAGTCAGATGTTACTGAGAGTTTGGGTCAATATGTTTATAGGGACATAAAGCTAGTACATGCAAAATTGAATTCCACAGGCTGCAGGCTAAAGCAAGCTTAAATGGGAGTCTCACTGCAGTCAGTTGCGCTTGATTCCGGTGAGAGCTACACAGAACGGTCCTGAAAATTATTGTGATAAATATTTAAATGGATAAATACATCCATTCCTCATTTAGTGACTATCTCTGTTAGTGACCCTTTGCAAATAACACAATAATTTGCAAAAAAAAAAATGACCAAAGCATGCATTTATGACCCAAATTTCATGCATCTGACAATAATGCATGACGGTGAGAATATCACTGGTGTTGCTGCACAAGAGAACAGTTATCTAAATTAAATGGCAGCAAATCTTTGCAGCATTATCTATCTGTTTGTCTGTCTATATATATATATATAGTAATGCCTGTTCTCTAGTCACACATCTGTCTGTCTGTCTGTCTGTTTGTCTCTCTCTCTCTCTATCTATCTATCTATCTATCTATCTATCTATCTATCTATCTATCTATCTATCTATCTATCTATCTATCTCTACCTACCTACCTACCTACCTACCTACCTACCTACCTACCTACCTACTTGCCTATCTTTATCTCTATCTCTCTCTTCAGGTGTTCACTTAATGATCATTTCACTGAATGACCTGGTTACTGGAAGAGAACCTGGTCATTAAAAGAAAAGTAGTACTTTTCATATATTTTAAAAAGCTGTTGTGAAATGAAATCACTCCCCCATCTAATTACCCGTAAATCCAGGGAGTTGTCCTGTATTTACTGAGAAAAAGAGAAAACATTATTAAAATGAATAAACATGCACGAGGTCTCAATGAGTTGCAAAACATCATCAGCACAAAAGCATAGGGTATTGAAAATGCCTGGAAGGAAGGGCTTGCCAGTTTCCTCTCCTTTTTTTTTTTAATTTCTCTGTTCCATTAACTCAAAGATTTGCACCTTGGTAACCTTGGTATGGACCTTTAAGATGCATACTGGCTGGGGAATTCTGGGAGTTAAACTCTGCGTGTCTTAAAATTGCCAAAGTTTGGGAAACCCTGCATTAACTCTTCTCCTTGCCTTCACTTTATTTAGTATTTTCCTGCTTTTTTGTTCCTTTCCTAGTGCAGCTACTCTTACTTTTATTCCTTTTCCATCCTGTTTTTCGCTTGCTAGTTTATTTGCTTTCTCTTCTTTTTCCTGTTTCTGCTGGAAGAGAAGTAGGGTGTGTGTATTTGCTGGCAATGGGGCAGGATTGATTTCAGATGGAGATGATATTATAATATTATAAACATATCATATTTTACTATTAATTTGAAATACATTTTCAGTATGCATTTTTATTTCAAGAATGTACATCTCAGTTGTTTTGATGTACATTACAGAAATATTCATGTATATAGCCCAATACAAGTATTATGTATTATATGTGCATGTGTTGCATGTACATATTTACAGTGATCGTTTTCAATTTATATCATAATGTAGATACATTTTCAGAAAAATTCATATTCTCCAGACAAACTGTATATTCTATAACATGAATTCATTCTAAAGCATATTTCATTTTCTTTTATGATTTATAATTAAGAACTCAGTAGTAGAAAAAGGGGAGTTTTATTTCTATATTGTCCAGAGAGGCAGCTTTATTAAACTATATTATAGTAAAACATGTTGAAAATTAACATTTTTATTATAATATCTGTTTTATGTATTAAGAGTTCATTATATCTGACAATATGATTTCTAGTTCATAGAATCATATTTTTGAGGTATGATGCCTTGTGCTTTGGCAGCAAAATCATGCTAATTCATAATACTGCAGCAGTGTACATAAAAATAGTTTGAAGATTATGTTTTTGTCTTACAAGAAAAGGGATATATTTGTTCATTTCTTAAAATTATATATTAATTTTAAAATATTTGTATGCAGCTTTTCAAAAAAGATATAAAGTTAAAAGACAGAAAACTATTCTTTTGCATCTGCAGAAGTCACTGGTATAAGTTTTGCAATCAAAATAATCTCAATTTTCACTGAGTTCTAAGAACATTTCAGATATATTTGGATTGATAAAATTCAGTTATGCAAACTCAGTAATATTTTTAAAAATCTTTGACTTAAAAAGAGATTATTATACTTGGTCCAATACCCACTCCTGCTTAAGAGCACAGGAGACTGGAAAATAAATTCTTAATAGCTTCATAATATAAGATTGAAAGATTTTGCTGATATTTTGCTAATTACAGTTTTCCAGCTCATGGTTTTTCTTGCATTTGCACTCAAGCAGGGACATTTTTAAGCAGAGATTGAAAAAGTATAGCTTTGGCAATCAATTCTGGAGTTGCCCTTGACAATATTAATTTCTGATATGTGTACTAAACTAAAATAGAATAACAGTAAGAAAAGTCAGTCATTGTTTAGTGACTGTAACTGGGATTAGCAACTTGGTTATTAATGAAGTGGTTGCTAAGTAAAAATCACATGACTGTAACTGCACTTACAATTTCCCTTAAGTTTTTCTTTGCTTTAGAGCTTTACAGCATCAGAAGAATAAGACCCCAGGTAGCCAAATCAGCCCAAATGGCAGGGATGATTTGGGAACTCAATTTACGAAAAAGCTAAGTGAAATAGCAAATCTTACAGTCCTTTTTCTCCACTCTCCCATCCTTGGAATGCTCATCCTGGTGTGGGATAATTAGTAAGAAGGGAATTGATGTTTGTATTTACATTACTTGGAGAGGAAGGAATTATAAGAGAGTAAGCAAGCAATGTGGAATCCACATCAAAAGAAAATATCAGGTAATAATAATAATAATAATAATAATAATAATAATAATAATAATAATAATAATAATAATAATAAAGTTGGAAGGGACCTTGGAGGCCATCTAGTCCAACCACCTGCTCAGGGAGGAAATTCTATACCATTTCAGACAAATGGCTGTCCAATCTCTTCTTAAAAACTTCCAGTGTTGGAGCATTCACCATTTCTGGAGGCAGGTTGTTCCACTGGTTAATTGTTCTAACTGTCAGGAAGTTTCTCCTTAGTTCTAGGTTGCTTCTCTCCTATAAAAACAAATCCAGAAGTACTATTATTAATAATAATGTTGAATCTTTAAAATTTATTAACACATTCTTAAATCTTTTGTATTTATTAGAATAACAATTACATTTTTAAGTGAAGTGAAATTATTAATTACAACTGATTAGAGTATTATTAGAATCCTCTCAAATTATGTTGAGTTAAACATTAAAAATTATGAAGCATTGAAAACTTTTTAAAAAGTCCATACATTATATGTCAACACTTGATTAGAGTACTAGGTACTAGGATTCTTATAAATGAGAATTAGGTTTAGAAAATAGTTTTACTATATAAGAAATATTCCTATTTTCACCAGGATATATTTCAGAAATTTTTTTCAAGCAACAGATTATATGTGCTTCTTTAGAAGGTTTAAATACAACTTTGACTTAGTTCAGGTTTTATGTTAGTACACAGTTTATATTTTAGCAGGAATGACTCAGTAAAAACACACTGACATCCAAAAGTGTGACCTCATGGAGTTAGCTAATCCAAATTAATATTCTGCATTCATAAGTTTTGCTTCATTAACAGTTATAATTATTCCTAAACTTGAATGGGCGGCTGCCTTATTTGATTTTTGCAACAGACCAGTTCAAAATGCTGAATACTGTATTTCAGTGTCCCCCACCAGCTGCTTCTATATTCTTGGATCAAGTGTCTGCATCTTAAAGTATTTTTCAGAATTATATTATATTTCAGCACATGCAGTAGTTGGTTAATAAAATGGCCTATGAAATTCTATTCTGGAATTAACTTTATATATTGGATATTTGTTGGATGGCATAAATTCCGCTACTGCAGTCTAACAGATGGGATAGGAGGTAGAGAATCATATTCAGTACAGAGGGTTGTGTTGCTCAAGGGAGATCTTTGAAGATTTTATTTCAGTTTAATTATTCCCTCATTTTATGTCATCTTTTACATGGCAATCAATTGCCTTTTTACAAAAGAAAGAAAGAAAGATAAGAAAGAAAAAAAAGAAAGAAAGAAAAGAAAGAGAAAGAAAGAAAGAAAGAAAGAAAGAAAGAAAGAAAGAAAGAAAGAAAGAAAGAAAGAAATCCTGTTCATACCAACTAAAAGGATTCTTTCCATCCATGATCCTCCATTTATCAATTTAATGAATATTTTAAAATCATTTTTCCCATGTAGCTGCAATATGAAATAGACAATAACACACTCTATGTTATTCTCAGTCAGGCTGTTTGAAATGATGTCTTTACAAGTAATGACATCTGTAATAATCCACATTGGATCATTACATGGTCCAGATAACACAAGTTCTACTTGGGTTATGCTATCTGATGCCAGAATATGAGTCTCCACACTTGCTTGTTAAAGTTATAACACACATGTCATCAATGGCTCCCCTTCATCCTTCCCTGTGGCCAAATCTGACCATGGTAATCCCTTTCTTTCTGGATTTGGGTTATACATTTATGAACCTTTTAAAAGGGAATCCTGATTAATTCTTGTGTGTCACACAGTTAGCTCTGTATTAGACTAGCATGTTATCGGGTTAGTTACATTTTATTTATTTATTTATTTATTTAATTTTATTTATATGCCGCCCAATCCCAAAGGACTCAGGGCGGCGTACAAAATTAAAACAATCATCTAACAATAAAATAATACAATCATACCGCGGGTCCGATCATATCCCCCCCTCGGGGACATCAGCCCCAGGCCTGCCGGAACAGGAGAGTTTTAATGGCTTTCTTAAAGGCCGGCAGGGTCGGAGTAGTTCGAACCTCGGGGGGAAGTTGATTCCACCAGGTCGGAGCCATCACAGAAAAGGCCCTTCCCCAAGGGCCCGCCAGCCGACATTGTCTGGCCGACGGGACCTGAAGGAGGCCCAATCTATGGGACCTCACCGGTCTCTGGGAACTGTGCGGCAGTATGCGGTCCTGTAAGTAACCTGGCCCTATGCCATGAAGGACTTTAAAGGTGATAACCAACACCTTGAATTGCGTCCGGAGACCCACAGGGAGCCAGTGCAGCTCGCGGAGGATAGGTGACATGTGGGCGTACCTTGGCGCACCCACAATCGCTCTCGTGGCTGCATTCTGAACCAACTGCAGCCTCTGAACGCTCTTCAAGGGTAGCCCCATGTAGAGCGCGTTACAGTAATCCAGTCTTGAGGTGACAAGGGCATGAGTGACTGTGAGTAAAGCCTCTTGGTCCAAATAAGGCCGCAACTGGTGCACCAGGCGAACCTGGGCAAAGGTCCCCCTGGCCACAGCCGATAGATGTTGTTCCAAATTTAGCTGTGAGTCCAGGAGGACACCCAAGTTGCATGCCTGCACTGAGGGAGGTAAATTTGCCTCCCCCAGGACTAATGATGGACCATCCAGTTGACCTTTGGGAGGAAAGACCCAGAGCCACTCGGTCTTGTCAGGGTTGAGTCTAAGCCTGTTCACCCCCATCCAGACCCTCACATCTTCCAGGCACCGGCACATCACGTCGACTGCTTCACTGAAAGGACACGGGGTGGAGATATATAATTGGGTATCATCCGCGTACTGATGATACCTCACCCCGTGTCGCCGAATGATCTCACCCAGAGGTTTCATGTAGATGTTAAAAAGGAGGGGGGACAGGACCGAGCCCTGAGGCACCCCATGATCGAAGCGCCTAGGGGTCGATCTCTGTCCGCCCGCCAACACCGATTGCGACCTGTCAGAGAGGTAGGAGGAGAACCACCGCAATACGGTGCCATCCATCCCCACATAGTTTATTTATTTCATTGGGGACTTTAGATGATTCTCTTTTTTGAATAGCTGAAATAGTCTGAAAATTTTGATCATGGTACTATAAAAAATGAGAATAATGATGGAAATCAAATGCTGGATAGACAGTTAATCAAATACCCAATTCTGATGTTTCAGCTCCCTGAGTGGATAATTTATGTCAAGAACAGGACAAAGTCTTATCATCTTTAGTCCCATGAACCATAACATCCTTCTGAATTGGCAGTTATGCAACAGGTCTTCAGTGATGTCCAGTATAAGTACCATGAGATTCCCTCAGGTACACAAATGTTGAATTGAAATAATGTTCCATTGATATGTTGATCTTCTGCTCTCTTTTGAAATTCTACTGAGGCCATGAAAAGGTTGACCCAATTTCTTTAAGAACCTGAAATAATAAACCCCAGACTTCACCTATGTTCCTGACTTTGTTTTATATTTGAGAAATGGTGAACTCTCTTTTCTCCTTCATATTGATTATATAGCTTCCTCAAAGTCTCTGGATTTTGCTCTTTCTTTCCAGAACTTCACCTTAGCTTTTGAACTGTCTCCATATATTTATTTATTTATCATATTTATATGGTCACTCATTTCACACAGAGTGATTTTGTAGAAAGAATCCCAACAATTAAAAGACTCTACAAAGACCACTTAAAACAATTAGACTTAAATAAAAATAATATCACAAGACTGTTACTTGTGATGCAGCCAGTGTGTAGGGTCCTTGTTGCCAGATAATCCCCAGACCTCTTGAAAAAAAAAATGCTTCATGGGATTTCTAGAACACAAGAGGGATTGGGATATTCCAAATGACCTAGCAGTGTTTTTTTAAAGTTAGTTCATTGCAATTACAGTTCTATAATGCTCTTTTTATAAGTCCCCGTTCGCATACATGTTGCTGCAGCTTTCATTTCTATAGGTTCGTTCACTGCTTCTTACAGCTTCCTATTGTATTATTATGCCCATTGATTTTAAAAAAACCTACACAAAGCAATAAGATCTGTCAAGGAATGAGCAACTACAAATTAATAAGCAAATTAATAAAAGCTCCAAATGAAATGGTGGAATTGAAACGTATGGGAAACAGCATATTCTGATTTTGGAATCACAATAGAATCCCAAGTAGAATAGACTTTATAGTAGCATGAACCATGAATCTGGCAACTGAATCTTGGAAATTCTTAACATTTCTTAACACTTTTGCATGTAAATTATACAAGTAGTCCCCATTTAGCAAATGTTCAAAGTTACAACAGGCCCACCCAAAAGAGGGTTACTCACCAACTGGTTCCAGAGTTTCAATAGCCATGTACCCCCTCAGTGCTCATTGATTGCATTTTGGATGCTTGTTAACTGACTCACATTTACAGCTTTTTGCTGTGATGAAGTCACATGATCATGATTTTTGACAAAAAAAAATGTCCATTAGATATAATGGATTTGTTTAACAACTGCCATATTTGACCACTGCAAAAAAAAAAAAAAAAGATTATACACAGTCACTACCACATGCAACCATAATTCTGGGCTAAATTATGATCATAATTTGAGGGCTACTCGTATTGCACTCAAAATACACAGCACATAAATAAATTGGATTAGATCTTTTCAGGGAAAATATTTCAGAATGAAACAGTTGGAAGGCTGGTGATAGGGTTGAATTCTGTAGAAAATGACTTTCATGTAAGGATGTAACACTTAAGAATTTGGCAGTTCATTATCAAGGCAATACAATCTATTCAGAAAAAAAAATCTCATTAAGTCCCCCCCCCCGCCATACAAGTAGGTATAATAGCTGCTTTAAATGTATTATTGCCATTTGCATTGTTTTGTCTTATGGCTGTCCTCAAAACCAAATGTGTTCTTGACTCATCATTAGTCCAACCTTTTTGAGCTTCAGTGACCCATTCACCTGTTACATTTACAAAGCCAGTGCGATAATGAGATCAACACCACTAGTCTTCTGCCCAAAACAGATTAAAGCATTGTCTGGAGGCATCTGCATGATCTAAACCTTTCATCAAAATAATGAAAGCAGCAACATACCATTGCAATGCAAGCTTTTCTACCTTTGTATACAGTGTGTATGTGTGTATTATCATGATTTACATTTTGAATCGCTATGATATGTCTCTGCCTTTTGCCATTCCACTAACCCCCTCATACCCACCACCTTCTGGGGATACTGTGGCTGCGAAAACAATGTGTAAACATTTTAGGACGTTACAAAATACAATCCAAAACTGGATCTTATTGTTGCTTCTAATGTAAAATATATTTCAAAAGGAATTCTACAATGGCAAGAAGATTAGCTAAACTGGTACATTACTGTCTACTACTCAAAGCAGGCAAAACATTAATCTTCATAATTTCAAGAGGGGTGTAACTTACAATAGGAAACCTTACAAAGTAGACAAACAAGCAGTAAACTAGAGTTACTTTGCCAGTCTTTACCTTTATGACAAGATATCTTGACATCTATAGTCTGGTCTGAAATAAGGATGACATTTTAGTAACTGATTATGTATGCAAGTAAATCACCAATGTCACCTGAATGCAGAGTTGGGTTACTGTAGAATCCTTGTTGCTCTCAGCTTGATTGTTTGCTTGCAGACATTTCATTACCTAACTGGGTAACATTATCAGTGCTAGCACACTGTGGTTTTGGTCCCTGTTTATGTATAGTAGCTTGCACATACCTTGCCAGGTATGGCTGGGTGTGGTTTTTTCCTTGATATTTCTTTAATTAGGGTAATGCTTGATTGTTTGTCTGGTGTTAATTCCTGCTTATTTTGGTGTTGGCTGCTAGAGAGGATGTGTTCTGGTCTTTTGGTTTACTGTACATTGAATTACTGTAAGCGGTAACTGAAGGGACCTACTATGGTTCATAGCTGGTATACATAAAATCAGTCCATCTCTATAGTCTCGGTATCTTGGTGTTGACATCAATATTCACTGGTTTTCAAATGGCAGATACAACTCACCATCTGAAGCCTTATTCCTTTTTACAACTGTTCAGTGTGTAAATGTTAGAAAGAGGACCTGCATCTCTACCTATAGTAGAAGGATTGTCTCTTGCTATCTGTGAAATTAGAGTATAACTCAAATGTTTTCTATGAATACGTTTACAATTCTTTCAGCATTGTCATAAAAAGAACTGCCCTAACCGTACATGCTGTTGTTTAAACTATTGGAAATAAGCAAACATTTTTAAATGTAGAAATTACAAATGCAGAGCATTCTCCTATCTCAAAAGGGCCTGAAGGCTCTTCAAACTTAATAGGATTATTGACATTGTGGAAAGATGACAGTTGATAACAGATTGAAAGAAAACCTTGTGTTTATAATTCTGACAGTTTGTCAAGGATTGCTCAGAACAAACAGGATAGAAGAAAGATGTAGGGCAGGGGTTCTCAACCTTGGCAACTTTAAGACTTGTGGACTTCAACTCCCAGAATTCCTCAGCCAGCTTTGCTAAGATCTGACACACCCTAGGCCTACAGTATCCTGCTTTATGGAGAGTCTCGTCATCTACATATATTTCACTTCTTTCCTTCCCTTTGAAAATGTTATTTTAAGGTCCTAAGAGCCACATTCATAAAAAGGGAAGTTTTTAATTCTTTCCTGCCAAATTTGATTGCATTGGGGGAGGGGAAAGAGATTTCGACTCTATCCTCTAGGAATGAAAGATGAGATATTATGTTTGCAAACTTTAAGGTTTTTAAAAAAAGTATTCTGCAAATATGACCCTTTATGGCAATACCCATTGCTCAGAGTTCAGAGAATCTCATTCTAATTGATGTCAGTATGTGAAAACAAACACTGTTTAATCATGGTTTGATGAATAAATTGCCATTGACTGGATACCCAGTCAAAAGCAAACTACATTATCACTTAGTGTTTTGTATAAACAAAGTGAATATGTGAAACTGATACAGGTAGTCCTTGATGTACAGCAGTTCATTTAGTGACTGTTTGAAGTTACAACAGAACTGAAAAAAGTGACTTATGACTGTTTTTCATACGAGCATTGCAGCATCCCCATATTGCAGCATCCCCATTGTAACTTCCAACTGACTCATATTTCTGACAGTTGCAATGTCCTGGAATCATGTGACCCCCTTTTGCGAACTTCTGACAAGCATAGTCAATGGGGAAGTCAGATTCACTTAACAACCATATTACTAAATTAACAACTGTGGCAAGGAAGATTCTAAAATGAGGCAAACTTCATTGTCTCACTTAGCCACTTTGGGCTCAACTGCGGTCATAAGCTGAGGACTACCTGTAGTTGGATTCAGTAAATTTTTAACTGGGAATTTCCTAAATTCTTTTCTAGTACAAATTCAGCATTGCCAGAACATTACCTGGAATGACTGAAGTTCTGTTACTTAGATCTACCCTTCATTGAAAGCATCCAATATGAACAGATCCTCTTTTTTAAAAAAATCACCGTTTTGATACATTTTTTGGCTGTTTCGAATTTATTGTTTTTTATTCCGCATTATTCTGATTCATGCTTTGGCCCACCAATTTTGTAGTTGACAGAAATGTTTTGTTTGTTTTAGACGTAACATTTAAAGTGATAAATTTAGCTGGAGCTCTGGCTGCATCCATTAAATAATAAGAATATTTTAAGAGTTAATAACATTGGTTACTTATGTTGTTTAAATGATAATGTGGTTTAGGCTAGTGTTTTCAATGTTTCCATTAAGAGATATTTTAAATCACTTCAATAAATCTTCTAATGATTTTCAGGTATTGTTTAATGCTTCTCAGCTGACATAACAAATGAACCATTTCAATTTTCACTGAAAGCTCTTTAGTACATGTCAGCATTCTTTCTTGGAGTACACTCAAAAAGTGACAAATTGTAGGAAGTCACTCTGAGTTTCCTTCAAATTAAGCTTTATTCACTGCCTTGTGTATTGCTTCAGACTGCAAAGCAGCCAGAATATTTCTTTTTTAAATCACATAATAAAAGTTGCAGAACTGAAAACCTCTCATGGCAGAAAATTTCCTTTTCCATCACTTTATTTGAGGAGTTACAAAATAATGTTGTGTTTTATGTCCATAATGAAAGGAGATACTTTCTACCTTCGTTTGTCAGAAACTTGGCTGCAGAATATAATATAAGTGAAATAATGGAGTACTTGACCCCAGAGTACAGATAGCTTTTTATGAAATAGCACATCTGCTAAAAATGGGAGACATTAGTTCCATAACTAATAGAAGCTTTCACCAAACATTAGGAGCAGGAAATTTATATTCTACCCATATTCCTAAATTTATATATATATGCCTTCTGGTAATATATACACTACAAGGAAAATATTTCTAAAGCTATTTATAAAGATATAATTAAATCCATTTTTTCATATGCATACTGAAAATTCTTGCAGACATGCTATATGCCAGTATTTTAAAGATCACAATTTTAGTCATTCATTTTAAAATTTTAAAAGTTACTGAATCTGAAACTTAAAAAAAACATAGTACAATAAGACTGCGATGCTCTGAGTCCTGACCCATTTCTAAAGAAGTTTATGATTTAAAAAGCTCAGCAGAAAAATCTGGTCAATTTTCATTCACATTTTCCCTAGTTTATATATTTTTGCAAGCAATGTTGCTGAACACAGTCTATCCTTGTATTATTTTCTCCAAATATGTGTATTTTTTTGTATTTCCTAAGAACTGGAGTAATTTTTTTTAAAAAAAATGGATTTTGACGTATATGTTATTTTAGTTTGAGAAAATACAAGTTGGATATGTCATGTTATACTATGAGTCAAGATATTATCCCTCCCGCCATTCTCATGTTTGTTTGTTTTTTTCGTGTCAGAAGCATCACAATTAAAATAAGTCATGCTATATCCCATAAAATTTGAAATATAAAATACAAGATTAAAATATGTACAAGTTTTAAACAGATCTTGCCCAGAAACTAGCAACATTAATTGCTTTTTGTCGCACTGCCATGAGGTTCTCAAGTGTACCCTGATCAGGATACAAAGGGTAGCTATGTATATATTGTCTACATGTCACCACAATTGCAAAGGGCAGAAGCCAACGGGATAGCCCAATTTGTTCAGAGTGTTTCTTTTATCTTATACCCATGTGCAATCTATTCAGTGATTTCCATACTTTCCAGCTTTCTCCAGAGCTAGGTGATATCTAAGTCTTCTTATGTTCGGTACTAGGGAGAAGCAAGCTGTAGTTCCCAGCTCTATTTGTACCATAACTCCAGATTGCATAGTTGTATTCAGCAGCAAAACAAATTATTGATGTCTTAGTGAAACCACCTCTCATTACTCCTAAATTTCCAACAGTTACTGGCAGCAATATAGATGCAGAACTTTTATATTCTCAAGAATATTACCCCTACCGCTTTGAAAGCCAAGGGCAAGAATTATTAAGAAATGTCATAGTGCTTGAATGAGCACCTTAAGAAAAGCAGTTTATTGTCCTAATGAGCATATATTTCATTAATTAATATGTTGCCCATATCACCTACAGGCAACTCTAGGTTGTTTATAACAAAGTAAAATCAACAATATAAAATGTCATGGTTTTCCCAAAAGTAATTATTTCCAAAGCCAACTGGGCTCTCTTGTTTTTCTTTCAACACATTTTGCTTCTCATCCAAGAAGCTTCTTCAGCTCTGACTGGATGGTGGGGAATGGCAGGATTTATACTCCTTGCAGATAGTTGGTCATTTGCATTCCTTTAGAGAGTCATTGAGGCCACTTGGAGATTTATCTGTGTCCTCAAGGTCATCTGAGTGGTGCAAATGGGTGTGGAGTCTTCTGGGCACCACTCAAGATGATCTTGAAGACAAAGATAAACCTCCAAGTGGCCTCAATGACTCCCTAAAAGAATGCAAATGACCAGCTGTCTGCAAGGAATACAAATCCTTCCATTCCTCACCATCCAATCAGAGCTTCTTGGATCAGAAGTGAAACATCTTCAAAGAAAAATGAGAAAGTCCAGTAGCCTCTTGAAAAAGCACTGTTGGGACAACAATATAAAACATTATATTAAGATAATCAATATTAACATTAAGATTAAAAAGATGGCTGCGGAAGAGGGAGTAAGGTATAAATGGGTTGATGGTAGAATCATATCTCAGTGCATTAATCACCTCCAATATGACACGTCCCCATCAGGGCTCCAGGCCAATTGGTAATTAAGGCCTCTATAAAAGGCCAAGAGGAAGGTCCACAGCATGACCATTCTGCCAAGCATGGGTGGGTCAAGCCAATCCCATTACAATCAGACAAGGTAATAACCAACACTTTGAATTGGACCTGAAATAAACCGCTTGCTGTAGCTTGCACAACAACAGTGTTACATGGGCCATCCTTGGGGCTCCAAAAAGTGTGTGGCTGCATTCTTTTCTAGTTTCAGTGTCCATGGATAGACCCAGCAGTGGGATTCAGCCGGTTTGCATCACTTCAGCAGAACCGGTAGCTAATTTTTTGTTGCCCAGGCCCAGAATGGACTTCTGGAAATGGTGTCCACGCAGAGAACCGGTTGTTCACATATTTGAATCCCACCACTGGATAGACCCATGTAAAGCATGTTGTAGTAGTCTAGATTACTATACAGAAGTCCAGAGTACATTATTATTCCTGAGTAAACCAGTTTGTTCATTTAGCTCTGCTCTTCCTAGAAACCTTGAATTGTGTCCTATTGATATTGGACTATTTGGTTTTAATAAAGGAGACAGAACTTTATATATTGTTGCAGTTTTAAGCTTCTATGAGTCTTAATATTTTTTATCTTAATTGTTTCTCACCATTTTGGGGGAGGGGAAAATCTCAAAATATTTAGCGTCACTTCCTTATGTCATCAAACCATACTATCTTCAGTTCATAGCTAAAAGTATAGGGGGGAACTGAAAATGGGGTCTGGGCTGTAAAATAATGTCTATTTTTCCCCATATCATTTTTTCCACAAATAAATTTTCCTGAATTTCATAGGGATACAGAGCTCTTGTGTAAATTGTTCAATTTAAAAAAAGAATTTTAAATCAAATTTGATACATTCTTGGAATGTTTACCAACTATTCATTTCATCAAAACTACTGCTGTTTGTTATACAATGAATATCAGTTACTGGGCATTTTGAGATCATGAACCATATAGCAGTAAATAACAATTTAACATCATTTACTGGTTATTTCATAAACAAAAATTATTAAAGAACAAATGTATCCATAGACTCCAGATGTATCTAGAATTATGCTATTTTTTAAAAAAAGTTCATACAATGAAATTTAAAAATAATATCATAGTAATTTAACTTTCCTTAAATAGCAAGCTCCCAAACTTCAGAGTTCTAATTTGCCTAATCTACACAATATAAAGTATTTCAATTTTAATAAAAGTTGATTCTATCAAAATAATTAACATGTATCCTAGACATTAGGGCTAAGTGAACTCAGACTACAGTTCTTTAGTTATATAATGACAAAAAAATGTATTGCTGTAAAACTATTAGTTGTAGTACACAACTTTAGTTATATATATGAATAGTTATTATTTAATTTCTAGTTATCAGTGTTACATTATGTATGCAATAAAGACAGTAGCACTTCTGATCTATTGTTTATGTCTGTATGTTTTTTAATATGTGATTTTTTTTAGTTCATGTATTCTGAACAAATTCACACTTTGAAACATGGTTATTGTCAGATACTGGGATTTTCCAAAACAGAATCTCCCCCCCCCCTTCTCTCTCTCTCTCTCTCTGTGTGTGTGTGTGTGTTTGTGTGTGTGTATGTGTGTGTGTGTGTATGTAGGTCTTTGGTTATTCAGGTTTTCTCCCACATCAAATTGGAAGTATCTTGGCAACGTTTCGACAAAGTCCCATTCGTCATCTTCAGGCTGGTGTTTTCGGCTTCGTGCTTCTAGGAACAAAATGTGATCATAGCTGTATGAACTGATTGGATGGGAGCTTGGCTGTGTTCTGATTGGGTGGAGGTGTGTTCTGATTGGTTAGGGTCTTGGCTGTGCTCTGATTGGATGGAGGGTTGGCTGTGTTCTGATTGGATGGGGGAGTGTTCTGTTTGGGTGGGGGCTTTGTTGTGCTTGGGTTAGTCTGAGTTGCAGGGGGAGGTGAGATGGTGAGCTGTGTTGCTGTTGTTTGGCTTCGCGTTCATGGTCATGCCTCATCTTCATGGTGGGTGTTTGCTTCATGTATGGGTTGGAGGGGTTTAAAATGGCTAATGATGCAGCTGTGGTCTGGCTTCTGGTATGTGAAACTTAAAAAAAACATAGTACAACAAGACTGCGATGATCTGAGTCCTGACCCATTTCTAAAGAAGTTTATGATTTAAAAAGTTCCTAGAAGCATGAAGCCAAAAACACCAGCCTGAAGATGACGAATGGGACTTCGTCGAAACATCGCCAAGACATTTTCAATTTGACGCGGGAGAAAACCTGAATAACCAAAGACCTACATACAAACAACAAACACCCACGAAAACCTCAGAATGTGTATATATATATATATATATATATGTGTGTGTGTGTGTGTGTGTGTGTGTGTGTGTGTGTGTGTGTGTGTTTTCTGAGGTTTTTGCGGGTATTTGTATGTAGGTCTTTGGTTGTTCGGGTTTTCTCCCGCGTAAAATTGGAAGTGTCTTGGCGACGTTTTGACGAAGTCCCATTCGTCATCTTCAGGCTGGTGCTTTCAGCTTCGTGCTTCGAGCAGCAATGTGTGGTCTTAGCTGTTTATTCCTTTTAACCTAATCCAAAAAGAAACCCCCACTAAAATCCAAGACAAAGAACAAGAAAACGGCAAAGCCCTCCTCCCATACATAAAAGGCACCACAGACAGAATCAGTAAGATCCTCCATAAACACAACATCAAAACAGCATTCTGCACAAACAGAAAAATATCCACCATCCTTAGAAACCCCAAAGATAAAATTGAATTAGAAAATCAAGGAGTATACGAAATCCCATGCACCACTTGTCCCACCACATACATCGGACAAACCAACAGAAGAATAAGTGCACGCATTGAAGAACATAAGAACTCAGTCAAAAAAGAGGAACCAACATCTTCCCTGGTCCAACACCTTAAAGCCACAGGACATGAAATTGACTTTAAAAATACCAGAACCATTGCCAAAAGTGAACATTTTAATAACAGAATAATCAGAGAAGCCATCGAGATAGAAAAACGCCCACACAGCATGAACAAGCGAGATGATACCTCCCGCCTACCAGCCATTTGGAAACCCGCCCTTATTGACAAACGACTCCCTAACACAAAAAATGATACCAGACCCACACTCACAAAAACCACACAGGATGTCACCACCACACATCCACGCAAAAAACAAACCCAAAGCCACACCGATGACGAGGCACGACCACAAACCAGAAGCCATACCACAGCTGCATCATTAGCCACTTTAAACCCCTCCAATCCATACATGAAGCAAACTGACACCCTCCATGAAGAGGAGGCACGACCACGAACGCGAAGCCAGAAAATAGCAAGGCAGCCCAAAATCTTAAACCCCTCTGCAACTCAGACTAACCTGAGCAAAACCAAACAGAACACTCCCCCAGCCAATCAGAGCACAGCCAAGCCCCTAACCATTCAGAACACACCTCCACCCAATCAGAACACAGCCAAGCTCCCACCCAATCAGTTCATACCCCCACTGGCAGTTAAAAGGAAGAAACAGCTAAGACCACACATTGCTGCTCAAAGCACGAAGCTGAAAGCACCAGCCTGAAGATGACGAATGGGACTTCGTCGAAACGTCGCCAAGACACTTCCAATTTTACGCGGGAGAAAACCCGAACAACCAAAGACCTATATATATATGTTTGTGTGTGTGTGTGTTTGTATGTATGTATGTGCATTTGTTGTCTGTATAATTTGAAAGTCTACTTTAAGATAATATCCAGAAAACATCCTTTGTTTGTAAAACTTCACAAACTGATGTAGAAATAGGATGGAATGAACTTCAATTGGAAATTAGACCAAAACCAAAATTGATTGATTCATTTGATCCTACCTAAATTAAACATGAATTTATCTACCCAAAGATAAAAGGTCAGTGCTTTATTCCACTGCATTAAACAGATATTAACATTAAAAAACCCAAAACTTGGGATTCTGGAATGCTTACTGTTGTTTCAGTTTTTAATAGCCCAATTATATTTCCTAGGTTTTTCACAAGAAAAATGGTAGAGAAGAGGAACATTTTTTCATCCTGTCTCCTAAAGTGCCATAAAAAAAACATATTGAAATAATCCTAGAAATACCTAGATACCATATCATAAATCTCTTATTGATTCACATTAACTTCTGAACATTTGGCATTTAGAGAAGAAAAGTATGAATTAAATTACAGCAACAGCCAAAGCATTTTGTTATAGCAAGAGAACAGTAATATATTTGCTTCCTATATTATACATGATCTTCTTTCCACAGAGATGATCTTTTCTGTGCCATTCTGACTTTCTACCAGAAAGAAAAATGGTCTTTAGAGCCACTGTTTTATTGTTGTTTTTTTTAAATTTCCCATTTACAACAGCAGTGAGGAAGGCAGATAACAATCTCCGGCTGACAAATTTATCACATATTGAAGTTGAGAAGTCAAAGAAAGATGTCATACATTGTGTAAAACCCCTTTTTAAAGAATATGTTGTTAGGACAATCTTTTCCTGAACTGTAGAATAATTAAGTACGTGTTTAGTATGTATGTCTCAAAATAAATTACAATAAAATGATTAATTATATGAATCATGTAAGTTATTGTTAGTCATATTTTGGGGGCATTTTGTCTCTCCTTCCCTATTTTATTTGTATCTGTTAAAAGCTCTTTAGTGATTATTTCTAATATACAAGATAAAAAAATTATTAAAATTTGGATTCTTTAGTGATGCTAACTATGTTTAGATACAAAGTCTTTTACGACTAATGCTAGATTACAAAATTTTAAAGGTCAGTTTAAATTAGCATGTATTCATTGTTCTGAAACTCTTGAGGTCCAACATAAAGTGCTTAAAGACATGCTATGTGGATTTGTGCATTTGTTTATAGATGTGAATGAGCTCTTTGGAAGTATCTACTGTATGTGTTACTTGTAAGAAAAGGAGGATAAATAGGCAGTTGAGATGATTTCTGAATAATTTCCTTCTCAATCAATCCTTCATTGAAAACAGAATATTAACGATTATACGGATGGCAAAAAAAAAAAAGGAATATCAACCTTGTGGCTTGAGATCCTATAAGACCAGAAGATAACAGAGTAGTATAGCAACTCTTTTGTATATAATGCCAGAATTACACAATTCCAAATTCAAATCTTGGCATATTTAATTAAATAGATATGGCTTGTACCATGAATAAGCAAAGAAACTGAGAAGTTTCAAATATGAGGGCACTGCAAGGGCCATAGTTAAGCTATGTTAGTGTAAGCAGCAAATGGAAAGTGGGGTGGATGGTGTTAAGCAAGGAGGAGAGGAGACGAAAGGAAGTACAAAGAGAGATTTGCTAGCAAAAAAACGAAATAGGGACTGCCTTGGATAGTGACAGCCATCCAGGATAGACTTGTTCATGTTCAGCAGTTCCCTCCCCCATGCTTTGTATAAATCTATTTTAGGCTGAAGAACATAGCAGTTGAATGCATTCTAAATTCAAAAGATCCAGGAATAGTCTCCAAATATAATATTATTTTGTTAATATTCTTATTTTATGCTTTTTATGTTCATTCTGGATTTTAATTCACAGAGGTTTTCGTTTTTTTAAATATTGGTTAATATTATTTGAAAAGTCTTCTATGGAAGACAATAACATTGCTCCTGAGTTATCATCTGCCTTCACTTGTCCTGTAGCTATAACTTTTAGACTGAATGAAATCATGTTAAAATTCCTAAAAAGGTAAAATCTTGCTCTAAGGATATTTGTTTAAATTGAAGACAGTTTGCAAGGCTGGTGAAAAAAAAAGTTGAGTGGAAATTTAAATATATTTGGCTGTTTTTTATCTGGTTTGTCAATTATACCTATCTGTTCTCCTTTTCCAATTCAGGAGTTTATGAGATAGCTGCTATTCTCATGCATTTTTTCTATTTATTATCTTTGTTCCATTAGAGTTGAAATAATCTCTTTTGCAAACAAACTTTAAATAAATAATCAAACTGCTCAGTTCTCTTAAAAATCACAAACTTCTGCATTAATCTAGTATTTTAATCAGAAAGGTATGTTCTTTGCAAAAATATGGACCGGAGAGCTTCTTGTTTACCTAACGAACTGAAATAGTGAATACAGAGTTAAGATAAATACATGAAAGTAGAAGTTATAGGAATAGAGATATACCCTATTATATTACCCATGATGTAGGAGCTGGGTAACAGTATGCTGGTCTGCAAAACAGTTTGTAAGTTAGCTATCCTAGCTTGCATAGAATAGAGGTACATGCTTGTGGTAAAATCGGGCTTTCTATATTTATTTAATCTAAGGCTGCCGAATTCCTGAACACCTTTCTGTTGTTTGCATTAAAAAGAAATATAAGAAACAATGAAACAATAATAGATTGAAGAAACCATGAAAATCCAGATAAATACACTAACCTATCATTATACTCTAGTTCCTGGGAGAAAAAAGCAGGTGTTTTAAGACTTCCAGAACATCACTGGAATAGAAGCCTCACAGAATGTTGTTCCAGAGAAGTTATCCTTCCTGGATCCTGACAGATGGCATTATTTAATAGATGGTATCTCTACCACTTCAATTCAACCTGATCTTAGCAGATATGGAGAAAGCCTGGGAGATAGGTGGTCCCTCAGATAACCAAGCCTTATGTCTTAGGGACAGTGGTGGTAATAAAACACAATCAGATTTTCAGATTTGTTACATTCCTGTGAACCTAAGGAAGTGTTAGTCTGACCGTAAGTTTTTAAAGTAGCTGGATCTTTTTTTTTTTTTAATTATACAGCAATTATACACATCTCTGAAATGGTATAGGGCAGGGGTAGGGAACCTTGTCTCTTTTATGACTCGTGGACTTCAACTCCCAGAATTCCTGAGCCAGCATGGCTGGCTCAGGAATTCTGGGAGTTGAAGTCCACGAGTCATAAAAGAGACAAGGTTGCCTATCCCTGGTATAGGGTCTCCTGCTTGAACAGGGGTTGGACTAGGAAACCTTCCAGCTCTATTCTGATTGATTGAGCAGTTAGAGAGAAGCCAATTTAGGTCAGGGAAAATATATAGAGAGTGCAGTACTGCAGGCCACTTTAGCTGACTGTGTTCAGCAGATCAGCGGTTCAAATCTCACCGGCTCAAGGTTGACTCAGCCTTCCATCCTTCCGCGGTAGGTAAAATGAGGACCCAGATTGTTGGGGTCAATGTAAATATATATATACATTGCTTACTGGTGTATACCGCTTAGAGAGTGCTTGCACTTAAAGCGGTATATAAGTCTCATAAATAAATAAATAATATTTCTTTTTAAAAACCTGCAGGAATAGCTACATTGTGACTCCAAACCATGTTTTTTAAATTGAATCTGAACCTTTGTACAATCCTCAAATGCAGTAGATTTTCTATATGATGTGATGTCTTATCTATCATCCACCATCTATCTATCTATCTATCTATCTATCTATCTATCTATCTATCTATCTATCTATCTATCTATCTATCTACCTGTCTGTCTATCTAGCTACCTAGCTGTCAAATTTTGTTTGCTAAATTAAGACTGTAGAGACTTAATCTCCCCCCCCCCCAAAAAAAATTCTCTCAAACTTCCTCTTTCATCTATACAGTCCATGAATGAAATCAGCCCGTTGGGAGCAAACATTTCAAGTCAAGTAGAAACACTGAAATATTCCAACAGAAGTAAATTGTAATAACCCTAATACATGGCTCACAGAGCACATTAATTCAACTCCTGTCTCCACAATCAATAAATACAGTTTAGAATGATGAATCTAGTATCATCTGGAGAATGAAAGTCCATGCAGAAGATACAGAATATGCAATAGTTGTCAGCTTTATGAGGTAGGCCAAACAGGAAACAACCAGATGAGCTAATTCTACTTTAAAGCTACATTAATCCAAGTTTGCAAGTCCAAAAGTATCTCTCTACCCCCATCTCCTTAACAGTATCCTTGCCTGCCATCAGTTTGGTCTGATCCCAAGGTTATTTTGTTTTCTGAGCATATATAGTTGCCTCTCTACATTCAGGAAAGTTGCCTGATATTCTTGAATATTTTTGATAAAATTACCATTACAAATCATATTAAATATATGGGGTGAAACAAATTTGTAGCCTCAAACTTAAGGCTTCTATGTGTATCTGTATAAATATTCTCACATTACCCTACATCTGGAAGAGAATTTATGTAGCTGTGCTGAAACCTTAAAAAGTGCTCTGGTACTTAGGATGTATCGCAAAGACTGAAAAAGATTTTGCAAACTATGTCACAGAATGAGTGGAGCCTGAAATTTGACAATAGGTTCCATAGATATTTCTTTTGATGGAGAAAGATTTTCACCATATTCTATTCCTGATTAATAAATAAAAAACAGACTGGGTTTTACATTTATGCTGTCTTTGCCAATTATAATTTTCTCTGACCTGAAAAAAAAAATGCAAAGACCTGTTCTAGGGAACATGGTACCAGCAATCTCAAAATAATTGTCTATTATAAGGCTTTTAAGAGGCACTTCTGTTGAAAACGATACCATCATGCTGCCCTAAAGATTTGCTCTTTCCTTTGTTCTCCATTGCACTTTAGAAACCTCAAAAGATTGAAATGTGTACTTCTCCCATCCATTTTATCTTCTTGTTTTTGGCAAGCAGTCTCTTCTCTTCCTTTGATTGGAACTGAAAGGATGCGGCTATTTTTGTTTGACAACAAATACACTGAGAAGGCCTTATTATATATTTTAACATCTCTTTGAGCACTGGACTTATTGAAAAACATAAAGTGAATTGCATGATCCATAAGACGCTACTTGTCATCTTTGATAACATTGCACACATCAAGTATTGATGATAATAACTGGTAGTAGTTGTGGTGATATAACCATTGTCATCACCACTTGTTTTCCTTCCCCAGTTTTAAGGCACTTTTAATAAGACTTTAGAATTGTTCGATGACTTTCAGAAAACAACTATGATGCATATAAAGTCTTTTGATTCTTTTCTTCAGAAATTAGTTAGATAGGCATCTTGATATGTACATCTTTGCTTGATATACTATAAAAATCTGTGTTCAATCTTACCACACATGCTTAAAAGTATCAGTAATCATATGCTAATTGGTAATGCATATGCTATATTTCCATACAGCAAGCCACTTCATCATTTCTTCTTAGCATTTTTCATTGCTATGGAGGTAGCGCTCAACTTATAAACCACAGTTGAGTCCAGAATTTACATTGCTAAGCAAAATGCTTGTTGAGTGAGTTTGCCCAACTCTATGATTATTTTTGTCATGCTGTTAAGTGAATCAGATGGTCATTAAATGAATCTGGCTTCCCCATTGACTTTGCTTGTTGGAAATTGGCTGGGAAGATTGCAGTGATGACCAGGCGATTTCCAAGATGTTGCAACCATTGAAAATATTGTAGGAAGTCAGAAGACAATGCCTTTTATTTTCTTTTTTCCCTTTTCCACACTTCTCTTTTTCACTTCCCGTTACCTTTGTTTCTTACTACTTGCTTTTGTATTTTTGTATTTTATACTAATATATATATATATATATATATATATATATATATATATATATATATATATATAAACTAAAACTAGAACTCTGATGATGTCAGCAGACGCTGACGAAAGCTAAGTTTTTAAATAAATTTTTAGTCTCAGTGATCTGTGTTTTAGTTTTAGTTTTTGAATATGAATATACCTGAGACTCGTATCTTCAAAACCATTATATATGTGTATGTATGTATGTATGTATGTATGTATGTATGTATGTATGTATGTATATATATATATATATGCAATAGTCGTAAGTACAAGGACTTCTTTCAGTGCTGTGTAACTTTGAACTGTTGCCAAGGGAATAATTGCAAGTCAAGGATTACCTGTAAAATGAGGTTCAAGACATCATCCTGGTATTCTATATGTATTGATGCATAAGCTTTTGGAATGGAATGCTGAAAGATTTGGACTCAAATGTGTTGAGAGAATATGTCTTCCCAATATGTCATGCCCTCATTCCATCAGAGCTGTATTCTGAAGATTATAATACTAGCATATTTTGAAGATATGAATTTGTGAAGGTAGAGGAACCAATGATATAACTCAGTTTGAGAAAGGACTATCTGCCATTGATGGCAATAGAAGCTATCTGACCAAACCTCATCATAATAGGGTAAAAGTAATATATATATATTCTTATTAGAACAGCAGCAATTGGTTGTGGAATTAGAATTGCAGTTCTATGCAGACGTGCATGAGAGTAGATCCCGGTAATTACAATAAAATGAACATATGTCAAAGCATACATAGAGTATATTGTAGGACTGGTACTCATAAATATTTTTAAACTGCTTGGAGATTCAGTCATCTTTTACAACAATAAATAGGTGGACACACTGTGGTATATCAAATTACAATTTCAAAAACTCTTGAACAGATTTTGATTTGTAAGAGTAACACATGAGTAAAATGGTATTTCTGTAGAAAAGTGTTTCATATAATTCAAGAAGCAGGGATAGTCTGTTTGGTTAGGCACAAAAGAAATTTCAGTCAAGCATTTAAGATCAAACAATTCAGTAATTAAATTGGAGGGGAATCAGGGAACTGTTTCGCTTTTGATATTGTTTATTTTTTATTAATACAATGAGGATTATATGCTTTACTGAAAAGATAAACTTTTTAGGAGGAACTAAATTTTTTTATCAAATTTAAAAAACGTTTGTTCCATGAAAGCTTTCCAGAAGCTTAAAATAGTTAAAATAGCCTTGTGCTGAATATGATCAGGCAAATATTCTTGTGTTAATTCCTGGAAGATGCTGTTTTTCAAACCTTCTGCACTGAAATGTAGACATTTGATTCTGTACTGAAGATTTTTACAAACTTAAATACTAAGTTTGTATTTAAGGGAAGTAAAGGAAAATGTGAAATTTCACTATTCTCCAATAAGAACTTATAAGATGAAGGTCTCATAAAATTACAAGTAAGTTCACCAAACCTTCCCCCTTGGGAAGACTCTGGGTACCTTTTGAGGGTAAAATATTCTGATGTTCATGAATGCCATGGTACCAACCTGTAACCTAGATTAGACTAGAACTGTTCTAAAAAAGTCCCCCTCAAACATCACTTTTTTCCCCCAATCAGATGAATCCCCAATGTCTGATGATTGCAACTCTCAGAATTTCTCATCAGATGGCCATTGAACGTGACTGCTGAAATGTATCTATTACATTTATATCTTCCTTTTTGTGAGGGAGAGTAAGTTGTGGTTCTGTCCCATATCAGGTGAACAATCGACTCCTTTAGCAAACATAATCAAAGTCACACGGATGAATTTATTAGCTATTATATCTCTGTTGTTCAAAATTTTTATTCATTTATCAAACCATAAGTTACCGAAATATAAAGAAAAATGAGGTAAAGTGGGGGAGGAAAAGGGGAAGAGATAAAAGTGTGTAAAGGCGAAAAAGAAAAAAAAAAAGATTGACTTCCGACTCCTTTTGGTGCAATAGAATAAAGAACATGGTGAATCTCAACTTTTTACTTTTATGCAATAATATATACTAGCCATTTCTGTAACACTTTCAACTCAGCATCTCTATATATATGTGTGAAGTTTTTCTCTGCTTTTCCCTTCCCATTCCCTAAGAATATCAAACAGAAAAGAACTGGAACCAGGAACCAATTTTTGTTATTACTACTCAGTAACTTATCTCTATTATTCCCATTCATGTTAAGAGAGTATTAGTACAAATTAATAATAAATAAATATTTAAAGAGCGGTAGGACAGTTGTTAGAACACAGTATTGAGGGTACTCTGCCAACTGCTAGCAGTTTGATCCTAACCAGCTCAAGGTTGACTTAACCTTCTATGCTTCCACACTTAGTAAAATGAGGACCCAGATTGTTGTTAAATTGCTTAAAGAGGGCTGGAAATCACTATAAAGCAGTATATAAATCTAAATACTGTTGCTATTACTAAATAATCCCCTAGAAAGTAAAGAGGTTGTAAATATATAACTGAGTAGTCCCAGGAGGAAATTACATAGGTACCTTGGGTCAGTCTCACTGTCTCTCAGACCAAATCACCTCACAGGGTTGTTGTTATGGGGAAAATAGAGGAAGGAATATGTGTTGGACATGTTCGCCATCTTGAGTTATTTGTAAAAATAGTAAAGGTGGAATACAAATAAATAAATACATAAATATAAAATTAAATTGGATGTTTCATCTTGCTTCAGTTTCTGCACAGAACAGTCAATTGAGTGGGGGCTATTAGCTGATATTTTTTTGTGTGCTTATCATGTCATCTCTCTTTATGTGTAGTTATGACATCTGCTATTCAAACTAGCGATTGTATCTTTGGAAAGCTGGTGTGGCCTTCCATGTAATCCACAAAGTTATGTTAGGTTAATACTTTTTGTCTTTTTTAAAATAGCAATATAATTTTAAACATTGTGTTCTTGTTCTTGTTGGTCTAGATCAGGGGTAGGCAACCTTGGGAGTTGAAGTCCACAAGTCATAAAAGAGCCAAGGTTGCCTACCCCTGGTCTAGATATAGGAATATGTTTGTTTATGGGGTGGATGGGATGCTTTGATTTTTGAAAAATCATACTTTTGTTGCTAGCATTTGCATGTGTTTCTGTTTCTATCCTCTGCCCTCAAAAAATAAAGATCAAATACACAGCAATGAAAAATAATAGTTAGATATTAATAAGATTTGTCTGCTAACATCAATAATCACAGTAAGTCCCCCATTTTATCTTTCTAATATAACATATAAGCCCAAAGGACATTCTAATCTATATTTCTGTAAAAATTATGAAAAGCAACCCATAACTGTCCGACAATTTGATAATCCTCAGACCTTGCAATGCATTGTAAATGTTTTTTGTTTTTATAACACCAAAAATTGATTTATGCTTGACATATTTTGTCCTTTTTATTACATTACTTTTATTGACCTTGATGGGCCTACTCTATCAATTTCAGAAATATTCTGCTTTTCTGTTCATTTCAGTGGGTCCAGATTTTAACCAAAGAGACTCTCTGAGAAACAACTACTCAACATGAAATATAGTGTCACTTTCTAGCCTCTAAAGAAAACTGAGCTTTTAGAAAATAATTGCTTGTAGTGGAGCTTCATTTTTTACTGCCTTTGAATAAACTGTTTTGCTGTAGAGCGTAGAATTGGGAAAAAAGAATGAAGAACTACAGCATGCTGAAAATAGTGAGCAAATGCTACTTTTTAAAGGGAATTCAGAGATATCTAAAATGTGGCTATCTAGCAAAGAATAATGTCAGGTCACATACACATATACATATACACATATACATATATACATTTTTAACTTTTGCATAATTTTATTCTCTTGGTGTTCGACTATTTATTGATTTTAACATGAACATACCCAAGAGTCATATTTTTACTTGCATAGCTGATTATATATACATACATACATACATACATACATATATACATACATACATACATACATACATACATACTGTACATACAAAGAAATAAACCCAAGAATCAATATCAATACTTAAATCAAACCAAGCTGGGCCTAAGAAGAATTTATTTGATATGGGTCAAATTATAGCCTGTAGATGAAATGAAAATATTCATTTTTAAAAAAACATTGAGAAATTATATATTTTTATACTCACTTCAGTTCTTTCCTAACACGTGCCTTATGGTCATGGCATGAATTCAACACCTTCAAGGTACTGTCTGCTTTTTTTGACTCAATCAATTGAAATTTTCATGGTAATAGTTAAGAAGTAGCCAACAACTTCTAAGTTAAAGAGATTTCATTGAAGGATAAGATTAATTTTCATTTCTTTGGCCAGGATATAAAAGCCCCAAATTAACTTTAAAAACTCTGCTGGGATTTTTACAAACTATAATGCAAGTCTGGAAATATGCTTTTTTTATTCTTTCCAAGCCAATGGAATGTTGTTAAGGTATTATGCAAAGGGATTAAGTTTCTGCAAGCTAATTGTCTTAAAACTGAACAAAATGGGACCAGATTTGGTATGAAAAAAGGTAATTATTAAAAATGAGCTGGATTTGTGCTCATTCAGGAAAAACATTCCTGAAAAAATTCCCTAATGAATCTCTGAAAAAAAAAATGAAATGCTACTTGTAACCCTCCTTCTCTATTACTCAGAATGGAGACGTGCAGGTCAACTTTTGCTTCCTAGGACATAAATACACCCAGATACAACATGGAGAACAATTATGATTGCATACATATATGTTATGTTGTTACACAGAAGGAGATTCAGGGCTGTTGCTAAAACTATTGGAAAGTAATCCACCAGCTGTATTCAAGTGCCAGGGAAATCAGGAGATTCAGGTAGTTCAAATGAACATAAAGAGTTATTGCAAGCTTAAGCACTCTACAAGAATCTGATCAACTAACAGTAAAAGGAAATGCATGGGAGTTAAGAAAGGAATTCAAGGTGAGCTGGACTTAGATCTCTTGTGGGCGCACAGGGACTTGTGATTTATGACACATTTGACCCGTCCCTTGGGCTCAGGCTAGTCATCTCCTACACTGTGTTCTACATAATTTTCTTACCTTTTTATTCTTTCCAGTTCAACTAAATGGTGGAAAGAAATTATACAAATAATAAAATCAGGTTCAGCGTTCACTCTATGAAAGTAAAATAGAGGAAATCCCAATTTGATGTGGTGGGAGAAGCAAGAAAAAGAAAAACCCAACTTAGAAAATGGATGAATCTAGCATGGACCTCCAAGAAAGTGTATTAAATCTTTATTAAATAAGACACAGTATGTCATGAAAACTTACTGTACACACCAAATATAATTAAACAACCTAACTACTAAATTATCAAAAGTGATATAACCACAATTATAACACATTATTCTAGTTGAGATCAATTACATTTCCCAAAATTTCTTATATATTTTCAGTTTTGACATTTATTGTTGTGATAATAAATATGTTACATAGATTCCCTCAACATCTTAAATGGTTCGTAATGTTGCCATCAGATTTTATCTGTTAATTATTCAAGAAGAACTATTCATCATATCTTTGCATATCAGTTATCTAAAGAAATACTTCTTAATCTCTCTTTGTTTTCCCTGCCAAAGTGTGTGTGTGTGTGTGTGTGTGTGTGTGTGTGTGTGCGTGTGTGTGTGTGTTTACAGAGAGCTCTGATGTTGTTCCTGGGATCTGTTGGATCCACTCTGTCAAATTCAAATTTTGACAATAACAATTCTGCTATTCCATTTGGGACTATAAGCTGGAGCATTTTTTAAAAATTGTGCCTGATTTCCAGTCATAAACTTTTAAAGATTTGTAGTAATTTGTATCTCACATATTTGTTTACCCATAAGTGGAATATTGAATAATTTTTAATTAATTTTGTTTATTTGGAAGAAGATGAAAATAACATCTAGCTTTCCACAATTGATTGTTAAGCAGAAATATTATTGAAGGTTTCCAACTCAAGCTGTATACTAGTGTCTACTAGGTTTGATAAGAAAAGTACAAAGTTATCTGCAAAAGCATATGGTAGATAGTCTATTCTTACAGGTTTACTCCATTACTGATTTCCTCTTAGATTTAGAACCATTATTAATAGCATTGTGATAAAAAAGTAAACAGGAGAGGTTTTTGTATCTCTGAAACTATGTCAGATGTTATCTGGATTTACAGCAATAATTCAGATAAAGGCTTCACTTTTTTATTAATGATAATAAAGAAGTCCAGTTCAAATTATGCAACATTTATAAATATCCAGAACCCAATTGGATAAAGGCTGTCCTAATCCTTGCAGTAATAGATTAAATAATCTACCAACTGGATTTTGTACAAGCCTGTCAGGCATTAAATCAGCTTGATCTTAAAGTATGAATTTTGAATGTTTTAATCTGTTGTCTAAAATAGACATAACAAATTATAGTTTAGGTTTTGCTGATCTGAAAAATTCCAAGTTTCTTAATATTTTCAGGAGTGTAGAAAATACAACAATTATAGATGATTTCCACATTTTAGGTACCTTTTTTTCTTTTGATAACTGTTAATTTAAAATAATTAAATACAAAACATAGAGCACCAAGAACAACAAAAAGATACCATGAAGAAATAAAGGCTAAATATTGCATTGTTTAAAATTATCTAAATACATACCTCTCTAAAAACTAATTAGGAGAAAAAAGTTCCATAATAACTGTGATACAATGATAGAAAATTAATTCAGTCATTAAGATTAGGATGAAATCTATGCCATATATTCAGAATATGATGTACAGCGTGATCTTCTCAAGTTTAGAATACACTTGTCAATAAATGATAACATGGTCTGTGATTGTAACAGGGCCCATAACTTGATCCAAAGCAGAAATTAAAAATAAATGAATAAACTGAAGCAATCTTGAAGTGCATGTGACAAAACAATATATTCTCATTTTTTAGATTTAAAAAATATTGAATATCTATTAACTTTTATATTTCTCACAATATATATTTATAATACCCTATATACCATTCTGAGGGGGAAAAAAAGGTTTTTGAAGCATTTCTCTAAAAATTGCAAAATATTTCAGGATTGTTCCTAATGGGCACATAAAAGTTAATCAGAAAGTATCTTTAATATCAAATATATAAAGTGTCCAGTTGATTTTGTCTGTAAGGGAGATCTGAAGATTACTGACAATAGAACAGGTAATCCTCGCTTAACAACTGGTTGCTAAGTGACTTGTCAAAGTTACGACAGACTTCCCCAGAGCTACTTACAATTTGTTTTCAAAGTTTTCTGACAGCCATACCCATGCCCCATGGCCACATGATTGCATTTTGGGGTCTTGGCAACTAGCTGGCATTTATGATTTTTTGCAGCATCCTATGGTCATGTGACTATGATTTTCAGTAATTTTTTTTTTTGCCAGTTCTCAGCATTTATTTTCAGTATCTGGCATATACCTATTTAACAGCATTCACTTAATGGCCAATGGCATTTGCTTGATGACCACTATAATAAATAAGTCATAAAATCAGGCACGATCATGTGGTGACAATTTAATGACTGCCATGACTTATGACCATAATTTCAAGCTCAATTGTGGTTATAAGTTGAGGACTATCTCTATTTAACTTTATTAATTCTTGCAAGCGTACACATCACATCGCCATATTTTCATAAATGAAGCACTTATAGGGAAGATTTGGACAAATTGTAACTACATCCATAATATTTCAGTTGGGTAGCTCTCTCTTGAAAGTTTTAAAAGGTGATCTTTAATACTTCAAATTTTATCAGTTACAGGGGCCAATTTTTATAAGAGATTGCTTCTTGTTCTTAATCTGAAAACATTCATTACCTCAAATTTAAACCCAACCAGCAACGAGAAGAATTTCTAAATGCATTTTCCCATATAATTAAATCCCAGCTCTTATTACTTGGCATCCAAATGTGGATAAATTATTGTTAAAATTATTTATGATAAATTTTAGTTCAGATGTAAATTTGTTACGAGGTTATTGTTAGCATATTCCTTTCCCTCAAAAGTCCTTTCTAGTTACATGAAAATTAACAATACTTGCAACATTTGTCACATTTAAGAGCCTTGAGCTGTCATGATTTGAAGAACAGCTTAGATTCCAGATATGCTAGTTTAGAAATGATTAATAATTCAAAACTTGATATCTGATTTTAATTTGTTAATATTTACTTTGAAAAGGAGTTAAAGTATGTTATGGATTTGATTGTTAGTAGAGTTGGGTAATGTTAGTTAGATTATGATTGCTTATTTGTAACCCTGTAATCAGCTCTGGGAAGTGGGGGAGGGGGGGATCTGGGTTATATATTGTAAAAAAAATTTAAAACTTTTAATTAAAAAAAAGAAAAAGAAATGATTAATAATTCAAAACTTGATATCTGATTTTGCTGAGGTAGAGATAGATCAGGAGTTGTAGCTCATTCTAATCCAACGTTTCTCAACCTTGGCAACTTTAAGATTCATGGATTTCAACTCCCAGATTTCCCCATGGTTGGTTGGGGAATTCTGGGAGTTGAACCCCACATAAATTAAGTTGCCATGGTTGAGAAATACTGGTCTAATCCATTGGGATTTGTATAGGGAGCCAAATTTCAATAGTTTAAATAAGCTAATTCATTTTCTCTCTGTAGAGGAACTGTAGGTCAAGATGACTGAAAAGGACTCAACTTCTGCATTTTATATTGTTAAAACAATGTTACATCCAAGTTATTTAAGAAAAGCTAAAAGAGTTCAAGCATAAGCCACTCAGAATTCCACCATCTACAGTAAATAAACTATTTCATTCAGAATCTGAACAGGGTAGAGAAAGAAACCACTTACGTGATCATAAAACTGGCAAGTTGGAACTGAGCTATTTGCTTTAAAAGTATCTTACAAAAACGTAAATTCATCTGATACAGGTGATTTAGTTAAAGATTTTAATTTGTTTGTTGTATTTCATCCAGTGTAACAGGCCTTTTTATTTTTTTCTTTTAAGTACTTATATTATTTGAATACTTTGTCAATAAAGCTCAATAAAGCTCAATCTCAGATTCCTCCTCTTGTATACAATATGATTCAGACTGAAATCTTGTAAATTTATTTTGTTTAATTTACCAATGTGTATTTTAAGAATCGAATTCCTATTACTCCCTCCAACTCTTTTACCTTCTGTAGAAGCCTTGCAAAGACAGGCAGAAACCACTCTTTTTCTAAAATCAATGAAAGCGGCATCGCTACCATCACAACACAATTCTGCATCTTTCATAAATATGGGTAATGTCACAGTGGATTTAGATCAAATTTGCCCACCTACAGACCTGTTGAGCCACTAGTTCTGTTCATTTTCTTCTAAGAACCCTAAAAAGGCAAACATTGTTTGTTTATTTATCAAATGTTTAAACTCCTTCCCAGAGGAACTCTGTGCTCTTACGCTCCTAAATGCTCCTAAAATTTTTAAACTAGTTCTTACCCGTGTTAAAATATGGAAATAACAATGCAGGTCTGAAAAACATCTTATTCAACAAAAACATAATTTTTACGGAAAAATTAAATGTTTAAGGAAGAGATAGCCTAGCTATAATTTCAGTTATTATTTTTTGTATGTATACTCCTCCTAGTATGTCTTTTTAAAAGTTATATTATCCTCATCTTCTAGACCTGCATCTACAAGCCCAAGTGGCAAATCAAGATGAAGTTTTAAGGATGATTATTAGATCTCATTTGTTGGAAGCTGTGTAAACTTGGTAGGTAGCTATGGTTGTGATTGTGGTTGAGAATCCCCACTGGTGACTGATAACCGCCAAGAATATAATTATAATTCTATCCTATTTTTTTTCAGGACTAATGTACCAAAGAAATGAAAGGTGCTTTGCTAAATATAAACTCCAATATTAATCATGGAACTAAAACAGCCATTTGATTATTGAAAATCTTATCTGTATTCTATATGCCTATATTCATAATACTGCCATCACCTCTTCTTGCTATGATAAAAGTTACAATAATATCCAGAGTGAGAGAAAAAAATGCTACAGCTTCCGTATCCATTATCTTCTTTCAAAGTCTTTGCAAGTCCACTTCTTGATAACCATTTTTTTGCCGGTTAACAAACATTTGACATTGATTTTCACCTTGTTGTTTCACGAATCCTCTCCTTTTAAAATTAAAACATTTAAATCTGTTCTTATATTGCATCTCTAATAGCAGTGTTTTCCATCTGTGAGTCCATAGCGTTAACTACCAATGTTTGCGCTCCATCTAATGCCTGAGAGGTTATATGTGCAATTTTCTGTAATGTTTCACTGATCAAAGTGATTTTTGCTTCTAATGGTTTAACAGATTGATCCCATTTCTGCAGTAATTGTGTTTGAAAGGTGGTCCATTTCATTGCAAGTTCATCTTTCCAGCCTCATTGTTTCCATCTGTATCCTTTTTCAATAATCAAATGGCTATTTTAGCTCCATGAATAATATTGGAGTTTATATTCACCAAGTCTTCTTTCATTAAAGATTTGAAATATAACTATAACAACTTTCTTTTTGTTAATAACAGTTGAGAAGTTATCCCAAATATTTCACTCAGAACTATTCCTGTTTATCTACCTAGCTTGAATTTTGGAGCTTAACACTTTTACAGTACATATATCTTGGCACTTCTAAAGAAGGAACATTCTCAAGTCATTTTTCATATGACCTATAAAATGTCCCAAAGCTAATAGGAACTTTAAATTTTAATATGTCCTCTGTAATGAACTGAGACTTTGTTGCTTGGGGGGGGGGGGGAGTGAGGAACAGTTGATCTTGTTTTTAGATCAGATCATGGGCTATATCGCAATGAGTAATCTCAGCATGAACATTCAACTCTTACAACTAAATACAATAATTTTGGCCTTCATTCTGAATGCTCTGAGAATGCCTCTGTGCTATCTTCATTTTTTTCTGCACAATTATGTGAGATGGGAGAAAATAGACTGAGATACCAATATGTATCTCATATTGGTCATGGCCAAGAACAGATTTATACTCAGATCTCTTAAAACCTAGCCTGAAATATTAAATATTATAAATGCTGACTTTTTCGAATAACATGCAATCATTTTCAAAGTAAAAATCAAAACCATATATCCTTTTAACACTGTGATAATCTTCTCTAGCAAATATTAATCTTTTTCCAAAGCTCTTAAACTTTTTTAGTGTGGATAGTTGCCTAATGCTGCTGTGATTGTTGTTATGATTGGTTGTGAAGTCAGCCAGATGTTTAGACTAGATTTGGTATTTTTAACACCTACTGACTCCTTCTCAAAGAACAGGGATAGGCACATGATGTTATTTAATAATATTTAATACATTGTTGGAGGATGTAAGCTATTCAAAGTAAAGCTGCCTTTTTCAATTGGGTGATGGTAATTTTGTCAATGCCAATGGTGTTCAGTAGTTTTCCAGATGTTTTGGAATTGCACCTAAGATGTCTATTACTATTGGTACTGTTTTTTTATTTCTTTTGGTACAGTCATTATGCTTCTATTTACAAGTTTTGTGATTTTTCTCCAGTTCTTTTGTTTCTCTTCTACTGTTTTCAGGTTTTGCAGGTTTGTGTGTGTGTGTGTATTTCTTATCAAGTCTGGGGTGTTGTGTGCCAGATGCTTATCTGCTTGAATTCTAAAATACATTAGCTTTTTCATAGTATGCTGTCTTCTTTTTTATTCTAATCCACCTGCCACCTATTTTCCCCCAAAATATGACACTGAACACACCCATAAGCATCTTATGACAACATAAAAATAATCAGGTATATAGATGTCACAAATTTAGACTTAAAGGAATTAGCTGTTATACAAAAGTCTAAGTCCTGCTTGCACAAGGGGCTGGACTAGAAGACCTCCAAGGTCCCTTCCAGCTCTATTCTATTCTAGATTCCTCTGTAAACTGATTTCTCTCTTTCTTGCTGAACTGGAGAAGAGAAAGAGAATGGATAGGGTTCCAGAAATGTGAAATGACTCTCCTGATTTCTTTTAGATCTTGCCCCTTGGATGTTTTCACAATTTGCATGTGACTTTTCTCCAGCAGATTACCTTCAAGGGCTGCAATTTTTGGTAGGGAATGGTTGCCTCCCTGCTTTAATATATTAAATTGCATTTTTTTTCTCACAATAAGATTTGCTTTCAGAAGCATTCATTCACCATAGTTCTCATGGTGTGGTGCACAGTTCCTTCATTTCACAATGAGTTAATCCTTTTACTAATCTATGGGGTGATCTTGTTTTCTATGTGCACAAAGAAAAAAAAAGGCCCCCTTCTTGAAGAGATGTAATGCTTTGACAGGCAGTTTTCTATAGAGGTCTGTGAGAATGGCTTTGAGAGACAGGAAGAAGGGCTGCAGCCTGGACAACTGTGATGCAAAAGGTATTTCATCCCACAAAGAAAAATGACTCTCCCTATTTTTCAAGAGAGTAAATGGAAAGGAGGGCAGAGATAGTAATGTAATGTAATGAGCTAGTATTCATTGTTGAGCTTCCTGTTTGGATGACCTTAAAGGGCTGACAGCGTCTTAATGGCCTGCCTAAACTTATCACGTCTAGGTGGTAACTAAGTTAAAAGTATGTAGGGGTTAAATATAACAAAATTTGGAGATATGTTGAGAAGAAGGTTAAAGTAATTTTAAGTCTTCCAAATAGTTACATTGTTCAGTTACTTGTAATGTTCTAATCCATTAAAGTCTCAAAATGTTTTTCATTGGCAATTTGAAATGTTAATCATATATGGTGTGTGAGCTGAGAGCCTATTGTAATCACATCCAGTGATTTTAATGTGCTTTGAAACAGACCAGTGCAGTTGACAGTGATATGCAATAGAGAAATGCAAACAATAAACAGGTTAATACAAATACATTATAATTGTTTTTGTACCTACTGATCCGAAGTGATTTTTATGGGCCTTTGTGTTGGCAACCTGATTAGGTGCATATATTTAGCAAGAAGCTTGGAGGGGTTTCCACAGTTGGTAGTTTTGTCATGTACTTTGTTGCATTAGTAAATTAAATGAAGCTGCTCTTTGTTCTCAGAAAGAAGAAATTCCTTTCAATTGAGTTTATTTTTAAGAGACACAGCGTGCCAAACCAACATCATGATATATTGACTCTTCCAGAGCTGGTCTTATTAGACCTTGGGCAACTCTTTAAGTTTATTCTTCAAAACTAAAATAATCATCATAATTGAACCATACCTCATAAAATGTGTTCTGTTGCTCCCTTAGGCACCATGAAAGATTTAGCTTATTAACGCTTGCTTCCAACTAGGTACATTTAAATTTTAAAATGCTGGATTGAAAATACATTGTGCCATTTTACATCTTTGCAATCTTTCATAAAAATGAGGATATGATTTTGAAGCGCCTGAAATCATGTTTGAACCATTGGGAAGATGAGACTACCATCCTGTGTTTATAAAATTCTCAACCTTTTAGCTCTGCTTATCAAACAAGAGTTAATATTTTGCAAGCATTCTGAGTTTCAGCACAACAACAACAACAATAATAATAAAGTTGGAAGGGACCTTGGAGGTCATCTAATCCAACCCCCTGTTCAGGCAGGAAACCCTATACCATTTCAGACAAATGTTTGTCCAGTCTCTTCTTAAAAACTTCCAGTGTTGGAGCATTCACAACTTCTTGGAGGCAGGTTGTTCCACTGATTAATTGTTCTTACTGTCAGGAAATTTCTCCTTAGTTCTAGGTTGCTTCTCTCCTGGATTAGTTTCCATCAAGTTCCATTGAACTTGATTTCAATTCAATCTTTTCAAAGGTAAACATCATTTAAGTGCATTGGCACCTGCTTCCATGTTTAAACTAGCCAACATACACTGTATCTAGAGTGGGATTTGCTGGTGAAACAACCATCATGTTTAGTGCACTATGGGAAGGGCAGGACATGGATGGCTTTATTGAATGGAGTTCAGTGAAAATTTCAGTAAACCTGTGGATGGATTAGAAAGCAAAACAGAAAGATTTCACCACAGGTGTCTTTGCTTTACTTGATCCCTCCTGACCTCCTTTCCATTCTCTTTCTTTACAAAATGCTATTGTTCCTACTTATAACCTTATTTTAGGTTTAATTTCATCAGGAGCATTTTTTAGAGTAGCTACACTTTTGCTACACCTTTCTGCTTGATCAAGTCTGACCTTTGGTTGGAGATTGCTACTTCTAAAACCAGAATATTACACAGAGTTCATTTTATGTTGTTCAGTTATTAAATATTTAATTTTCGGTCGGCTGGGTTTTTTGGAACAGAAGTAATTCCAAGATAGGTTGGTGCATCCTGTTTATAATAGTAAGAAAAATAAAAACTAAAACTTCTTTTTTTAAAAAAAAACAACAACCCTGGGCTGTGCAACTGCTGAGAAACTGATTAATATTGGGTTTCTTGATAAGGCTACCTGAGAAATTTCAAATTTCAACTGGCTGAAAAAATGCTATTAAGAATTTCAATGGCCAAAAGCAATCATCTTTTCTCACTTCTCAGTTACAGGTGCCATGCAGATTTCCTGTGACTAGTTTTTAAATTGTTATATTTTAGTAACTTTCACTAAACTCAGAATGCTTCAAGTGGCTCCTTCCATCCTTCTTAAGAGATTCTTCAGTAATTATTTATGAACAAGATAAAATAATGGAATATTTAACTTTTTTATAAAATGAAAAAGAACAATAGGGTTCACAATTTTCTGGACATGATTATGCCTTTCCTCCCCCCCACCTCTCTCTATATGTATGTAATATGTTAATGTATGTAATATGTATTAACATATACAGAATAAAAATACAGACTAAAATATAGTGTTAATTTCTAGCCATTCAGGCTCTAATTGTCCTGGAACAAGTGCCACTTTTAATTTCAGCTTTCTGCACTATCCTCTCTTTCAAAGATCAAGTTCTTATTTGGCACAGAAAACAGCCTACAAAGAGAACATATGCTCTTCTGTGCCCTAATTCATCTGCACTTGATTAAAGTACTTGATGAACAGTTGAGCAACATTGATTATCCAAGATGCAACTAAGTATGTAAGGATTTGTGAGGTAGTTGTTGCTTTATCTGCTACAGATTTCAGACATTAAAACCACATTATATCTACTTAATGTATTACTGGAGAAGATGGGAGCTTTGATGGATGCACAACAGTAATACCTGGACATAACATAAATTCATTCAGTCAACACATTTCTCTCCTGCTGCAATAAAAAAATAATCTCTGTGTCTCATATATAATTTAAAGTATGATCTATTTATGATAAATGGGCTGACCAATTAAAATTTTAGCAAAGTGCTTTATCATTATTGAGAGTTTATTATGATAGGTGGAGCTGCCCAGAGGTACTCAAGAGTCTGAGACAGCATTCAGATTCAAAGATAAATAGTTATGCTATTGCATTTAATGAAAAAAGGAGTCCACTGTACAGAAACTAGATCTGCATAGATTTTAACCAACATCCATCTGCCTCCACCAGCTTGGATAAGGAGTGTTGCATGTTCCAAGGATTGCTACTAACTGATAATATTCTAGAGATGCTTCTAAGGAAAGTAATGCATGTTGTCTGTCTGTCTGTCTCTCTCTCTCTGTCTCTCTGTCTCTGTCTCTCTCTCTCTCTCTCTCTCTCTCTGTGTGTGTGTGTGTGTGTGTGTATGTGTATGTGTGCAAAGGATGTGATTGAAAAACAAAAGCCTTTGGCTCTTCTGTGGACAAGATTCATAATATCATAAAACAAACCTGTATGGGATATCGTAGAAAAATACTATGTCCAATGCAAATGAGAAAGTGCTGGATTCTCCAGGCCTTCCAAATCAAGTTTAATTTAAATAGATAATAAATAAATATAAATCCAAGCGATGCAGCTGTGCAAACATGAGAGGAATTTTTCCTATAAAAAGTATTGTGATCAAATTCAGATGTGATCAGAAGTCTTTCCAGTGAAGGAGAATATTTTTTTAAGAAGAGACTGGACAGCCATTTGTCCAAAATGGTGTAGGGTTTCCTGCCTGAGCAGGGGGTTGGACTAGATGACCTCCAAGGTCCCTTCCAACTTTACTATTATTATTATTATTATTATTATTATTATTATTATTATTATTATTAGCAGCAGCAGCAGCAGCAGCAGCAGCAGCAGCTCCGGGTTGAAATGAAGAGTCCTTGGTGCTCTTTGAGCTTGCTTGTTTTGTTGCAGATGTTTCATTACTCTAGGTAACAAGTAAGGAGTGCTGTTTGCTGTCAGTTTATATTCTGGTGTCTTGCCTGTCTGTCTGGGTAGCTGGGGACGCAGTCTTAGGTATTCTTTGGTTGGGCTGCTTACTAATGGGTTAGTAATATGGGAGTTTCTTGACTGGGGTATTGCTTCCTTGATTGTTGGTCTGAAGGTGGTCTGAAGGTGACCTGGAGTTAATCTAATCTGAATGCTGATTACTGGTGGAGAAATGCTGCAGTCTTTTTCTCTTTTGGGCTGGTTGATTGTCTCTTTTGCATAACCTATAGATGTTAAGGTCTATGTGGCTATTGATGGCTGATTTGTCAGAGAACCAAGCTTCTGGCAGAACTCATCCATGAACACCAACTGGCAGTCAAAAGGCAGCACAACATATAGACAGATTTAACTATAATTTTAATTGGAAAATTGTGACAATCCTAGACTAGACTAAATCCAAAAATTCCAGGGGATTTCTAGAAGCCTGGCATTCTGAGAAATCAATCATCAATAGACACATTGACCTTAACAACATCTATAGGTTATGCAAAAGAGACAATCAACCATCCCAAAAGGGAAAAAAGATTCCAGGACTTTTCCACCTGTAATCAGTACTTAGATCAGGATAGATTAACTCCAAGGTCATCTTCAGACCAACAATCAAAAATGTGTGTAATTGTATTTTTTCTTATAGTTACCTTTTTGATATTTGAAATAATGAATAAAAACTGATTACAAATCACAGATTTTTCAGTTGGAAATTCTTGAGTTTGTAAAATCATATAATTTGAAGGGGAAGGACAATTTAAAAAAACAAGCAAGAAGAAACATCTGTTCTGATCCCCCCCCCCTAAATTATAGGGGCCTGCAGCTAAAGTAGAGAAGATGCTTAAAATGGGATTTTGAGAGAAAAAATGGTGAGGATACCCACTGTGAGCGTATCAGTAGTAACTACAACATTAACTATTTCTCATGCCAGAAAAGATCAATGGAAACTGGTTGGAGGTGGAATCATTCAAAATGGCCTTAGCAAGAGGCAAGTAGGAATGAATTCTGCCTGTGAATAAATGACAAAATGACAAAAAGCAGGAAAGATTAGAAATCAAGTGAGAGACCAGCAAATGACAAATTCACGCTGCTGTGGCAAAGTTGATCGGGCTGCATTCTTTTTTGCTTTCTCTTTGACTTTCTGAAAGGCTACACATGCCCATTTGTGAAGGAGATAATACATGCATTAAACAAGAACAAACATTCTGATATGATTGCAGGTATCATATACCATTCATTAAAATATTCTGCACTGGGCTCCTGGAATATAAACACACCCAGGATTTAATCTGAAAGGAGCACAAAGACTTAATTAACTTTATATTTCATTGCCATTGGCTACCCAGGTTGTTAATTAATATATTGCAATATTTAATTGAAAAAAGGCAAAATGGGGGGGAGGAATAATAATAGGCAATACATATCTCTTGAATACTGAGGTTAAAGAGTACAAAAAGATGAGGATGGGCTGCTGAAAATGCTATTTCCTATTGACAAAATTAGTTTTGTGTCGCAGTTTTTGTTGTTGTTGTTAGTTGTGAAGTCATGTCCGACCCATCACTACCCCATGGACAACGTTCCTCCAGGTCTTCCTATCCTCTACTATCTTCTAGAGTCCATTTAAGTTCACACCTACTGCTTCAGCCACCTCATTGTCTGTCGTCCCCTTCTTCTATTGCTCTCAATCTTTCCCAGTGAGTCCTTCCTTCTCATTAGGGGGCCAAAGTATTTGAGTTTCAACTTCAGGATCTGGCCTTCTAAAGAGCAGTCGGGGTTGATCTCTTCTAGGACTGACCAGTTTGAATGCCTTGCAGTCCAAGGGACCTGCAGGAGTCTTCTTCAGCACCATAGTTCAAAGACCTCAATTCTTTGGCGCTTAGCCTTATGGTCCAAATTTCACAGCCATACATTGCAACTGGAAAACCATGGCCTTGATTATACGCACTTTTGTTGGCAGGGTGATGTCTCTGCTTTTTAGTATGCTGTCTAGATTTGCCATAGCTTTCCTCCCCAGGAGCAAGCATCTTTTAATTTCTTGGCTGCAGACCCCTCTGAGGAGATCTTGGAGGCCAGGAAAATAAAATCTGTCACTACCTCAATTTCTTCCCCATCTATTTGCCAGGAATTGAGAGGATGCCATGTTAGGACTCCGCTAATACATTTTAAGGTGTATGTTCTCATGATGTTGGTTCTCGCTCTCATTCCCAGCCTAGTGCCCAGGCAGTCTGAAGTTGTCTTTGTTTGTTTGTTTTTTCTGTATTAAAATGGTGTTTTCTCTTTTCTCTTCACACAACTTGTATTGTACATATAATCTATGGTGCCTTGATACTGAGGCAAGTCAAATATTTACCCTGTTTAGAGATGTTGAAAGTAAACTTCACTGGACATTGCCTGTGTGGCCATTTTGACATGGACCACAAGATATACCTGGCTTGACCAAGGTAGAGCTGCCAATTTTATGTTTTGTTTTGTTTGGCTGATCTCCATGGAGACTAACAGTTCGCCATTTCTTTTTCCTGTCTAAATTGGTGGGGTTTATTTATATTTTAAATGTACAAGGATGCCCAATCCTGCAGCAACTTTGAGTGGAATACAATAGCAGCATTTTAAATTAATTTGCAAATGAAATCCCAAATGTTCAGAAGAAGAAACAGCCAATCTAAAATGCAATACACATGGGCCCACTCAATATAACATAAATCCTGGGTCTTTTAAACTGTCATGCTGGGGGCTAGAGCAACCTTTAGGAAATGGGCTACAACAAAGAAAGCACATGTCCTGTATCCTATTGGATGGCACTGTGTATTGAAGGGGACCTGGAGCATGGGTAATATTGAGTCCTGAGGTACCTCACAAACTAGGGACCTTGGACTGGATCTCACACCTCCAGTGAACATCACCTTGAAGCAACTACAGAAAAAGGAGGAGAACCACCATAACCCCATGCTTCCATTTCTCGGCAGCTAGGCTTGAATGATGACATGGTCAATGCTATTAATAGCAAGGAATGATCAAGGAAAACCAGGATGGTTGCACTAACCCAGCTTTTCCAAAGTTTATCAACAAGCATGGCCAGCAGTGACCTTGTCTGGAACATCAGCCCAACCACCTTCTTTTAAAAGAAAAGGTTGGAGATCGCAAGAAAATTGTCCACTACAGTTGAGTCCAGCAAAGAACACTCAGTTTCATCCTTCAAGGCAGCAAAGATAAGAGGAAGATGAAACGAGAACTTTTCTGAACCAAGGAAAGCAAAAGACTTCAAGATGAGTGGATATGTCTAAAAAGATGATTTAAAAAAAACCCCACAATTGCAAGCAATTCTAGTGAGGAAAAATAGAAAACAGTAGAAATATTAATCAGTGTTCGAGTCTATATATGTATGTTATTTATCAGATGAAAAGGATTATTTTTAATTCTATTACTTTTGCAAGATGATTATTAATGAGGATTGCTGTTTGCACATTGTTAATGTGCCTTGCATTAGTTAATTTTCTATATTCCATTACAAGAATGCTGACAACCTAACATGCCTTAAATTATATAAGAACATGCCGTTCACCAAGTCAGTTCCTATACGTGGAAAAAAATATGGTAAGAGTTAGTGGCAGAAGATATGTTTTCTTGTGGTTTTTCTTCTTGTCTTGGAAAAACCCTTGTGTTAAGTATCACAACATGTCTTCTGTAGTTGTGACCATACACTGCACAAATATTGCATACATATGGGGAACTATGTGCAACTTTTGTTTGAATAAGCCATGCTGAATCTGAAATTAATATAGTAAGAGTGTTTATAAAGAGAACATTTCTATATGTTGGACATTAAATGCAATTTATGTTTCTTTTTGGAAATGGGTGAACACTAGCAGCCTAGGATAAAAGGCAATACTTCTTTCCTTCAAATTTGCTTTGTTTGTTTGACCTAGATAGTAGAGAACCCAAGACAAAAATATACTGGAATAAATATTCTTCCATGATACAAATAGAACTAAATACATTTCTTATAACCATATATATTTTGGATATGTCTTACATTCTACTCAATCCACCCTCACTTCTATTAAAAATAATTTTTTAGTAGATATCTAAAGATTTTATAGGTAGGTACATTGAAATGTATCTTGGAAATAAGAAAATAAATTGTCACTTTTGTAGTTTTTATCAGGAAAGCTAAATATCTTTTTTCGTGCCATATCTATATGATAGGCAAAGGAAGTTTTGATGAAAATAAATGAAATGAGGATGGGCATGGTATTATCTTGAAAAAGGTTGTACATTATGGTTGGAATTTATCTGATTTTCAGTTGGGTTGGAATAATTCATTATGTGCTATCAAGTTTGGTATTGACTCTTAGCAACCACATAGATAGACCTTTTCTAGGATGATCAGTTCTAGCATGATCTGTCTCCAACCTGGTCTTTCGTGTCAGCAGTGTTGTAATTAAGTCCATTCTTCTTGTTGGTAGTCATCCTTTTTATTCTTTTCTTCCAACTTTCCCAGCTCTCTGTAGATTTCTTGTATCCAAAATATATTAATTTGAGCCTGGTCATTTGTACCTTGAGAACTTTGGGTTGATTTGTTTGATGTTCCATTAGTATTTGGAAGGGCTTTACGTGTTTTTGTTGTTTTTTGTTCGTTTGTTTTGGCTGTTCATAGATTCTCCAACATCAAAGTTCAAGCCATTAATACTCTTTTTATCCTGAGTTATAATAATTCATTACACTAAAATATAGTTGGCTAGCTTGTGGCTCTGTGTAGTGTAAATCTAGTGTAGTTAATTTGTTTCAGTATTTTGTATGTTCCCAGATAATTGTATTAGTTCAGCGAACCATAATTCAGATAACTTTATATATATATATATATATATATATATATATATATATATATATATATATATATATATATATATATATATACATACACACACACACATATATATATATATATATATATATATATATATATATATATATATATATATATATATATATATATATATAATTTAGTAAAATGTCAATAAAATTACAATAAAACCAATAAAACGCCTAGCTTTCATCAGCAACTGCTGACATCATCAGGGCTCAAAATGCCAGTCAGTAGGAGAGTCCTCTTTACAGATTGGCCAGAGTCTGCACCCGGCTCCTAGATCTTGTCATTGGGCCTGATGGAATAGGCTGTTTCCCGGTTGCCGGTTTCTTATTAGCAGTAATTGCTTTCTTGCATTTCTTGCTTGTGTAACTGTCATCGGGTGTTTTCTCTTTGCCAAATTCGGGGTTTGATGGAACGTCCCCCCTCTTTTTTTGCTTTATTGCCACACCCACTTTGTTTAGTTGCACACCTCCATCCCCCCTTTTTTTCACTCCGTTCTGATTGCCCCGTTGCAATGCACTGTCTCTTATTATCTTTGTGTTTTCCCCAGTCATGGTCTCCGCAGATGTTATTCAAGTTAATTGCCATCATACCCCCTGTTTCCTCCTTGCTCCTTGCTTGCACGGTGCCGCCTTGAGGGTTCTTCCGTGTTGCCTGTTGATACGGGCAGATCGGCATTGCGAGGTGGGGTGGGTGGGTCGTATTCACCAAACATGCTAATGAGGCTGTTTCTCCCCTTTTCGAGTACGATCTGGTAGTTGTTGCTCCCAGGCGTCTCCTCTCTTTATCTCCGATCTTTATACATTCCATCCTAGTTTTAAATAACTCGCCCTGGATGTTCTCTATATGGCAATCAGTTTTAAATAACTCGCCCTGGATGTTCTCTATATGGCAATCAGGAGCATCAGTCTTCACTACCCTCTCCCCCCGACTCTTGGTATTCCTCCCCTATGCATCTTTATCGGAGTCACCCCATGCTTCCCGTTGGCGCATTCGGGTTGGTACTGCTAAACGGGGTGATTGAGTTGTTACAGGCAGTGGGGCTGGAGAAGCTACCCTTTCCCCTCCCAAATACGGCAGGCAATTCAATGCCCCCGCCAAGGGTATTTTAAAAATGAATTTCTTATCAGGTGATGCTCTCCCCTCCGGATGCCCCGGGGGGTGTGTGCAAACCCCCAGTCCACATGTTAATGTTCCTGCGTCTCTCAATGCTCCTTCAGATGCTCAGAGATGTCTGACCATTTTGGGAGGGGAGGGAAGTCTCAATCGTTGTTTGCGTTCCATCTGAATACTCCCGAAGTGGGTGTGGCAATAAAGCAAAAAAAGAGGGGGGAATGTTCCATCAAACCCCGAATTTGGCAAAGAGAAAACACCCGATGACAGTTACACAAGCAAGAAATGCAAGAAAGCAATTACTGCTAATAAGAAACCGGCAACTGGGAAACAGCCTATTCCATCAGGCCCAATGGTGCCGGGTGCAGACTCTGGCCAATCTATAAAGAGGACTCTCCTACTGACTGGCATTTTGAGCCCTGATGATGTCAGCAGTTGCTGACGAAAGCTAGGTGTTTTATTGGTTTATTGTAATTTTATTGACATTTTACTAAATTTTATTAAATTTTTTAGCACTCCCTGGTGCTCACATTTATTTGTTTGGTTTTAAATATGGATATACCCAGGGATCATATTTTTAGTGTAATTGTTAACATATATATATATATATATATATATATATATATATATATATATATATACAGTATATTCAATGATGCAATCTTCGATCTCCGGGAAGAGTATACTCCAATTATTTATTGTTAAAACAATATTTAAAACAATAAAAACAGTTATATACAAGGTTAAAACAACTTAGCTTTCGCTGGTCCTCTGCCAGCGTCCTCAGAGTGGGGCGTAGGGGGTGGAAAAGTTCTTTTTATCCCCTTGCTGATCCAACTGCCTATTCATTGCCCACGTAATTGTCCGCGTATGGGGTGCGCGATGACTTATTACAGTCCGTATCCGTATCGGCTCAGCGTCTGAAGAGCGTTCAACCCTCCCCCCCGGGTATGTTCCGAGGAAGCCTCAAGTCTGGTCCTCACGCTTGCGCTCTCCTGCATCCGTCGTACTGTCATCCGAGAGCGCGTAACCACACCCTCAATGGGGCGGCTGCAATTATTATCTACTCTGGGAGCTCCGATGTTCAAATAAATGCCCAAACCGGTCATAACAGGGGCATCTTCAGGGGCATGAGCGCTAGTACAGTTACAAGGAGAGCGGTCCTGCTTCATATCAAAGGACCGTAATAAGTCATCACGCACCCCATACGCGGACATGTGACATGTTGGGGGTTGCGGGGGAGATGTGGGTGAAGACATGGACATGGCTGTGTGTCCCCGGAGAATAGGGCGGCGAACACGGGGGAAAGAGGTGGCCAGGCCGAAGACCCCACCAGATGATCGGTCTAGCATCACACAAGTTACTTTGACGCAAGGCGATACGGGATGTTCCCCCCCCAACCTAGGAGTCATGAGTAGTAGAGAAGAAATCAACCATAGGAGCGCAGAATTTGAAAGCACGTCTTACATGAGTAATGCAAGGATCAACTGACTGGGCCCCATCACGAGGTCTATGAGCTGAATGCGGGCGCGGTTGCGCTCATAAGCGAGCTTCCCCACCCTCTGGCTTTTACACCCTGACGATGATGGCAGTGATACAGCCATCGAAAGCTCGGTTATTTATTTATTAAATACTTGATTGCTTTTACTTCCTGGTGGTCGTCTTTTATCTGTCAAGTATGTATATACTTAGGAATTGACACTCTTCGGTTTTTAGTTTAATTCTTAATATATATATATATATGTATATATGTATGTATGTATTCATTTATTTATCTATATATGAGCATATCATTTGAATAAAACCTCAGATAGTTGGGAAGTGCTAGGTAGCCCAATCTAATATAAGTAAGCCCTTTTGGCTTTCCAAGCTACTTTCAATATGTTTTATCTGAAATCCCAAATAAGTATGGCAGCAATCAACAACTAAAATACCCATTTTAAATTTTTAATGGTTCTTCTGTGCTCTGTCCTATGATGCACCCTGGGTAATTACTGTTGTACTGAACCAGTTGTTCTGAATAAGTAGTGAGCAAATATATTCTAAAAGGAGAAATCATAAAAGGTGAAGACATGTACTAAAGTAAATCCGCATGGGCCATTTCTTCCTCATAGAGGTGTACAAGTTGTGACTTTAGACCAGGGGTCTCCAACCCACTACTGGGCTGCAGCAGCTTGGCCACTGTGCTGCATGAAGGAATGGCCAGTGCACGTGCACATGTGCGTGCACTCACCCCCCCACATTATGCTAGCACCACCCTGAGCATCCCAACGGTGCTAGCACCACTCCACCCCTGAGTGTCCCATGAGCACTAGCCCCACCTTAAGCATCACGACAACGCTAGTGCCGCCCTACCCCTGAGTGTTGCATTGGCACTAGCACCGCTCCAAGCATCCCGTCAGTGCTAGCGCCACCCCTGAGCATCCCACTGGCACTAGTGCTGCTCTGAGCATCCTGCCAGCGCTAGTGCCGCCCTGCCCCAGAGCATCCCACCAGCATTAGCGCCACCCCATTTGTAGCACTCATGCCCCTGCAGTCCCATTTGCACATGCACATGTGCTCAGGTGCGGACGTTTGCATGTGCGTGGGTCATATTTGTTTGCGCACGCACATGGCCCATTTACACATGTGCACATATTGGTGCCTGCTTCTCTTTCCGGGCCACCAAACAAAAAGGTTGGAAACCTCTGCTTTAGATTATATGCAGCTTCTATAGAACCATAGCTATAGCCTGCAGAGTCCCTTCAAACTGAACTTTTCAGTTTGAAGAAAAGGGAAATTATTAAACATTTTGGAGTTTAATTTACATAATTTAAGTAAAAGTAACTTAAATAAAATTTAACTCAGCCTTGACCCAGTTTTCTTTTTCTTTTGTGGAGCTCAGCTGAAATATTATGTAAGACTTTCTCCTTTGATATGACAAAAGATGCTATCCATTGTGGAGTCTGAAAAAAAGATATTATCAATACAAGAAGCTTTATCTCATCTGCTGCCAACTCTAACATTTCTTGGGTCAACCTTCCTCTTGATATCAATAAATGAGAGTGTGGCAGTAGCTAGGAGTGGATAAATGGCATGAAACCAGTTCAAAGTAAGTTATATAAGCCAAAAAGAAGGGATTTTTGTAGCCATGTTAGAATATTACTATTTCCTGTGGATTTTTCTTTTTTTTTTTTAACAAAATTTTATTAAGTTTATATAGATGAGGAAAAATAGGAATAATGCAGGTATAGTAAAGGAAAGGGGTGGGAGGAAAGGGGAAGGGGAAGGGAATAAAGGATTTAGGATAAAATAAGGATAGGTACAATCTCATATTTCAACAAACAAGCTACCGTCCGGATCATAGTAATGAGTAAATATCATATTCAACCATTTTTACTGAAGCTTAGACTATAACATATTTAAAACGATTAGTAAACAAGTACGTTAGTCTATTGTGTAAGCACTACTAATAAAATCTCAAAAAGTTCTAACAATCAAAACTAACAAATGAAAATATGTAAATCAGGAAAAATAATCATATCATCAAAATGTTAGTTAGAATTTGGTTAAAATCCTATGGATTTTTCAACGAAGGATCTCCCTTTTCTTAAAATCCTTTTCCATGCTTTATGCAGAATTAATACTGTAAGCAAGTTTATGTTATTGGATCACAGGTTTCAAAGCAAGAGTAACTTTTCAAGTCTTTTATTCTTCTTAATATAATTTCTTGGAACTCAATTTCATATGCACTTCAGAATTATAAGGTTAATTCTCACAAATTATTGGCAAAACAACAAAGAGAAAATATGCTAAAATAAGATAATTCAAACAAAAGTATTAAAGTAATCCCAGAAAACTACTGATGAAATAAACCAAGCAACAACCAAATTTGTTAGAAATGAATGAATTACAGAAAAAAAGTTGGCAACTGAATAATTTTACACATGAAAATACACCAAGAAAATTTTTAGCCTATTAACTCAGGGAAAAAAAAACCAGAAAATATCAGCAAAGAAGAAAAGAAATAAATTGCTATAGTCAAGATTGGAGTGTAATACTGTTTTGGTAATATTGACAGAAAAGATCCAAGTTGGGAAACAAATCCATAGACAGGAACATAAGCTTAGTTTATGCAGACAATGTAGTATTAATTACCACAGAACCACAAAGGGCAATAAGACAGTTGATGAAAACAATCCATAGCTTTGGAAAATTTTATGAATATAAAATCAATGTCCCCAAACCAAATTTAACTACAAGATACTAAAGACAAGGAGAAGAAAATCTCTTGTGGAAAGATTCTGGCTGTCAGATAATCCACTCAATAAAATATCTTGGTTTGCATTTGATGAGAAATAATTAAGAAATATATCAAAATAACTATGCTAAGTTATGGCAAAGATTCAAATGAGATTTTAACAGTTGGAAAAAAATAAAGCCTTCCTGGTTAGGGTAAATTGCAATCATCCAATCAAATGCACTACCCAAGATAAATTATTACTTCAAATGGTGATCATTTCAATCTCATTTTATAAAAATGACAAAAAAATGTCATCAAATTTGTGTGGAGCAGAACCTAGAGCTAAATTCAAAATTTTACAAGATTTAAAACACAGATGGGTCTTGGACTCCCAAATTTTAAATTGTATAATAAAGCAAATTGCCTGTCATTTTTAAAAGAGTAGTTAAAATTACCAAACAGCAGAATGTCATTGTTAAAAGGAGCAAGCCTAACTAACTGGCTCCATGGATATTTATGGCACAGAAATACAAAAGAGAACAGAATGATAAAAGGACATAATTTAAGTATAATAAAAGTGTGGAACTCCATAAGAAAAATAAGAAGCCCCAACAATTTCACTGTTAGCTTATCCTTTAAACTCTTTCCATGCTGGAGATAATTACGGTAAGACAAACATAATTGCATATGCAGATAAAGTCCACCCAGATTCCATGAACTGATTAAAGACACAGCAAGAATTATACAGTGAAGGCAGAATTATCAGATTAGTTCCACAACTATTATTAGTCTGCTAGCCAAACAAAAGATGGACAGTTAGTTCAAATAGGGCAAAGATTGGCCACATCATTACTAAAATGACAGGGAAAGGAAGGACTTCACTATCTTAATCTCCAAGGGTCGGGAAGATAATCAATGCTGATACATATAATGCAACTCTTTTAATCTATTTCCATACCTTACTGACAAAGAGGACATTCTGTTTTCTCTGAACAGAACCATAAATAGCCAGGGTTTTGTTTATGACCCTGTAATTCCTTCTATTGGGGTGGAGTCAGGGAAACTGAATGGAGCTGAACATTTACTGGCCAGATGCCCTTCCTGACACCTATGCAGTGTTCAGAGCAGATAATTTCTCTTTCTGCCCTGATAGAGAAACATCTGATGCTGCCTAGGATTGAACTCTCAACCTGTGGGAGTGGGAGGTGACCGTCTTCACATCTAGGGTATCACACCACACAGATTCCTAAATAGCCAGTGTTACATACATTTATAAAGGACTTAAGATCCTGAACTTTGGAAATATGTAAAATATTCTAGATACAATATAACTTCTATGTTTTTTATCCAACCTAGATATTTTTCACTAATCATCTGAACAATCTTTGTACAAACATATCCATAAATGGTTAGCATTAGATAGATTTCTGAAGGACTTAAGATTCTGAGCTTTGGAAATAAGAAAAGCATTCTAGATATGATAATCTTCTATGATTTTTATCAAACCCAGATTTTGTTCACTAGTCATCTAAAGAATGCTTGTACAAAACATTGTTTGAAGGTTTAGTTGCTGTGCTTAGTTAACTGAAAGCCAGATAAACCACATTATGCTTAGTATGATATACAAGCCTTGCACTTATGATCTGTAAATTATGGTTTCTGATCAATAATCTTGTTCCATTACATAGTTACATATTTATTATGATCCTTGAACATGCAATCATAACTCATAAACATAACTCATAAACAAACAAGCAAATAACCAACATCATCAATCCATACCTCACAGAATATAATTCCATGTGTTTATGTATGTAAATATCTTCAGAAATCTATTGGCCATCATTGCAGTAACTGACCAACAACATATGTGTCTATAGTTTGCCAAAAAATAAGTTTTGAATAACTGCAGTTTTTGGGTGGGCAGCCCAATATTGTAAAATTGGCAGTGGTGACTGGAGCTTATTATCATTCCTTGTCTGCATTACTTTAGGAGATCTTTCTAGAACACTATGGTGGCTGGGGATTTCTGGCAGTTGAAGTCCACACATTTAAAGCTGCCAAGTTTAAAAAACTTCAGACATACTTACTCTCTGATACGCCGATTATTTATTTATTATGGTATCATAGCTTATAGGAACAAAGTTAAAGGAGCAGGGATGCAACTCTATGTATATTTATGTAAATTTGAATATATACATGGCATTGGATGCAATAACATAGGATTTGATTAGATACAGTGGTACGTTTTATTTTAAGTGAGTGAGCTAGTGGAACTATGAGATATAATGAGGTCAATATTACAACGACAATTGTATATTTTGAGGGAATCAAAGAGAGTTCATGAAGATAGTTTTTGTATTGAGCTACTTTTATAAATATAGCTTATACAGCCTCACTTTCCAGAAGTGGTTTCTTGTAACTTGGTTCTCTAATCAACATTCTTTGGGTCTAAATATTTTATGGCTCAGCTGACAATTTATTTTCCCTGCCAAAGTAGTTGTGAAGGGGGAGTAAGTCACATGTCTTAACTCAGGTGAAGTCCACAAGTCATAGAAGGGCCAGGTTGGAAGACCCCTGTCTTATCTAATATCATGCTTTGTAATCCATTACTGCAATTTATTCTACATTGAGATGTCATTTAAAAACTTCCCAGAAAGGGGTTCAAAATACAGCAGCCTGCTCTTTGGTGCATCTAAGTCATATGATTTGAACATACAAGATCAAGAGTTGATGACGTTAAAGTCTGGCTTTAAAACTGAAAAGAAAATTAAATCCTTTGGAATCATCTTGTCAACTAAAAATTATGTCATTTCAGAATAATTATATTAAAATATGAAATGAGCTAAAAAGTGACTTAGGTGGCATATACCAAAATTCTCATTATTAGGTAGAATTTCAATCATAAAAATAAATGTTTTCCTGAGAATGTTATTTTTATTTCAAACAATGCTGATATTGTTCCACAGTATTCGGACTAGGGTAAGATCTTTCTGCTGGCCTTCTAGAAATTATTTAAGACAGTTGTTCCACAGGGTATTGTAGAATAACATGCTCACCTTTGCATTCACCTTATTATTATTATTATTTTTATTAGCTTTTATCCATGTAAATGACTTAGATTTTGAAAAAGATCCATCAAACTATTTTTTTTAAAAAAGAGAGAGAGCATGCAAAAACACAATTAGCTAATTGGCAAGGAAGCAATCATGCAGCCAGCTCTCTGACTGTTTGCATTAAATGTCACCATTGCTTAAAGAATGTAATTAAATAATTATCAGAGTCCAGGATCTCCAGCTCTGCAGAGCATTATTTTTCTTTTTGTGGATAATTGATGGTTTCATTTCTGTCAAAATAAGTGGATATAAAACTCATCAGGCCCACCTGGCCTGTTCATTTAAAAGAGGGCAATGAGAACAGAAACAGATTTTTAGGATGGAATGAAGTAGGCAAAAGCTGTGATTCGTTTTATGACTTCCCCTGTTCCATAGAGGCAAAGGAGAAGGCTGACGTATCTTTCCTGTAGCCATGAAAGGAGAGTATCCTGAAACAAGCCGCTGCAAATGCAAAAACTCTGTGTCTTTTCAAGCTCAGAAAATTATCCCGATAACTGGTGGCATTGAAAACATTCTGAAATTCTTCTAGAAACTTGATATGTGACAGCGAGATTCAATTGCCTTTCACTATTTAAAAAAAAATGTTATCTGAACATCTGTTTAGCATTCTCATATCCCTGGGAGATTAGAAAATTAGGGAACAAGTATACAAGCCTAATTTCCTCTCTAAGTGCCTGTGCCAGTTAGACTGAAAATTTTCAGGAAAGATAGAAATGGCCAGTTCTGGGGAAAGAAAAGTAGAATTTTAACCAAAAATTAAGAAGCCAATGGCAAGCTTTGGCCTTAATTGTAACTGGACTTTATTTTTTTTTTAGCCACAGGACTGCATGGGTCACTCCCATAGCTACAGAAAAAACAGTTTAATATATTTCATCATATCATTTCCAATGTGCAATCTGATGTAGACAGCTCTGAGAGCTATAATAAAGGCTTAGTCTAAATACCTGAATGGGTGAATGTCTTCCTTTATGCCAGCGTTTCCCAACTGCAAAAACTTCAGGATGAGTGGACTTCAACTCCCAGAATTCCCCAGACCATCATGCTAACTGGGGAATTCTGGGAATTGAAGTCCATTCATCTTAAAGCTACTGAGGTTGGAAAACACTGGTTTAAACATTGCCAGACATTTTCTACTACTTATAAGGTAAATACTTTGGAGTCAGATATGGCATACAAAGTCAACTGGTTCCAAAAACAAGACTACAAGTAACTTGGGACTATGGATCAATTCACAATCCCCATATCTGTGTTATTCTACAACAATAGCTTTAAGATATATGGTCTTCAACCTCTATAACAGCATGTCAAACTGCCGGCCCACGGCCCAGATGCATCATGCCGAAACCATGCCCACCCCATTGCTGGCAATGGAAAAAAAAGGTGCGATACGTCAGGACACATCACATGACGTTGCGGGTTTGACACCCCTGCTCTATAACATGTGCCTCTCCAAAATGTGTTGCTATTGGCCATGCTGTTCATACTTTCCTGGAAAGCCACCCATGATGTGACGGTGCTTGCTATACATTGTTGAATGTCTCTTTGGCCCTTTGAAATTAGTTTAGCTATAAATTTGAGCAGGACACTTGAAGCTATTTAAATAGTTGAAGGTATCTAAGAAGACTTTGCTTATCATGAAGAGTTTTCCCCTTTTTAATGTCAGGCTCAGGGCATTTTCTTCCAGCTCCTTGAAGTGTTCATCATCTTCACTTTTTGTTCATCCCCCTCATTAATCCAGTGATGCACTGTCTCTTTTAACATTACTCTTGACTTCATAGATGGTGATTCATGAATCATAGCTGTGCAGGTGGCTTGCTTTTCTCATCAGCTTTGGCAATGTTTCTGCAATGCCCTTCAATTCTTCTAAGACTTTAATTTGGTCTCATCTTTTTAAAGCTGTAGATATTTTTTTTTAAAAAAAGGAAAAGTGCACTGGAATGCACTTAGTGATAGAGTAAGCAATTATCATTTATCTTTGCCTGTTGTGATGATTTCAGAAGGAATATACCAGTATCAACCTGAATCCTAGCATTTTACTATACTGTATTGAAAATCCTTGTCATGCAATCCATGTCATACAATTTCCCCCTTTCCCATATTTATTTAGACATAAGGTCCTCTAGATTTTATGTAGCTACACTTTAGTGTACTTGGTTCAAACTTGGGAAACTGAGACTTCTAGTCCTGTTTTAGAGATGAGAGCCAACTGGGTGATTTTGAGTCAGTCGCGCTCTCTCTCTCTCAACTGTAGAAAGAAAGTGATGCCATAAAATCTAAACCTGGATGAAAGTGTACATTGGAAACTGTCATATACTAAACTGAATATGGGAGCTCAGTCAGAAAGTTTCTATTTGTTTTCTTAAGATGCCCTTCACACTAATAACTCTCAATCCATTGTATCATATTATACAAATTTAAAGAATCTGTCTCTCTTAGCCTACCCACCTCGTAGGTGGTTGTTGTGGGGAAAATAGGAGGAGCGAGGAGTATTAGGCATGTTCGCCACTTTGAATCATTCCCCAAAATTAATAAAGGTGGATAAAAATAAATAAATAAAAATTCATTAAAAATAAAAAATAAACTGTAGAATTATGAGAGTCCTTGATAAAAAGGCACCATTTAAGTTATTCAATTCAGTTACTCTCTGGATTTAATGACATAGTTTTATCAAAGGCCAGTATTTTCTGCCTTGGCTAAATTGGCCAATTTTCAACTAGCTGCATATATTTTATTAATATCTTAATTAAATACCAGCTGACTTATGAAATAATTGTTTAATCTATGTTTATTTCCAGAAAATGATCAGAATAATGCCTTAAGAATAATATTTAAGGAAAATAGGCTAAATAATACAATTTACTGTCAGCAATCTTTTTTTTTTACTAGAACTAAAATACCCAAAAATAATTAAATAAAGATCCCAAGATGTCCTGCTCCACTTCCCTTTCTGAAAAACAGAAACTTCCAAAGCAATTCAATACTATTGTTACTTTGTTTTGTTTATACCTTCAGTCAGTTTTGGCTTCTATCAAAACTGGGTGGACAAGTCCATAAAGTTTTCTTAATGACATTTTGGGACAATTTGGCCATTGCCACGACAGCTTCTTAGGAGAGGGAACGTCTAAAGCAGGGCTAGAACTTATGATTTATATCCTGGTATCTTTAATGACTATTTCACACTGTCTCTCAAAGACAAAACACAGTTTCAAATGTAGAGCTGAGCTTTGATTTTTACTTTTAAAAAGTTCTGATACACTTTTCTAATACACTAACCCTGACAGACCTTGCATGGAGACCATTTCTGAGCCAGAAACAGTGGTGGGATTCAAATATGAGAACAACTGGTTGTCTGTGTGGATGTCACTTTGGATGTCACTTTCGATTCTGGGCCTGGGCAACAAAAAAATAGCTACCGGTTCTGCCAAAGTGGTGCAAACCGGCTGAATCCCACCACTGACCAGACTGTACCTATATTCATGAAGTCTGTGGTTTTTATACTACATAGGGGCTGCAGAAATCACACAGCGCTAGCTGTCTCTGAATCAGCAGTTAAACTGTCTACTCAGATTTAGAAAGAAAAGTCTCATTCTGAGTTAATGTTGTGATAAAATGCAAATGAACAAAACTATAATTAACTATAAAATTATAAATTATGTACATTTAAAAAACTAAACCTATAAAATCACATTACATTTGCATTTATAAAAGATCCAGCTAAGAACGTAAGATCTTATTTAATTGCATATTTCCAGTTTCAAAATTAAATACATGCAGAACACTTCCTTTCTTTTTGCTTCATTTCCCACCTACCTGAAAGACTTTTTGGTGGATAATAAGTACCACATAAAGTGAGGTTTTAAAACTTTGGTTTTTTTGAACAAGCCACAAGAGTAGCAGGAATGACACGGTTCCTCTTTACATCAAACAACATTATTAATTTCTTTGTTTGTCTTGCTAAGACAAACGCAAACAAATCACATTGTAAGGTGGTTCATGAATGAGATAAATAGGACTAGTAGAATTTCTAACAGAAATCCCAGTGGAATTAGTATTGTTCTGGATAGCAATTTAAAAGGCTTATTTGTAGATAGATGAAATTATGTAAGCCATTTTAAAGGAGTCATTTACTCCTTTAAAACCACTTTTATTGGTAGTTTTTTATGATTTTATGATTATTCTGTTGCTTTGCATTGAGAACTTCTGCAGACAAATTCTTTGTGTATCTAATGACACTTGGCCAAATAAATTTCTATTCTATTCTATTCTATTCTATTCTATTCTATTCTATTCTATTCTATTCTATTCTATTCTATTCACTCTTTTTTAATAAAACATTTACAGGTGCTATTTTGCCTACCATATCTACAGTATATCTCAGATTTTCAGCTAATTAAATTTGTGCACAAGAGACTTATTATTTTGGTCTATTGGCCTGAATGACACAAGGTTAGTGCTATTGCTTCCAGAGAAAATACTGACAACCTTCTGCTCCTTCATTACAAGTTCATACTACTGCCAAAGGGAGCTGTATCATCATTACTGAAGCACGTGCTGTTGGATTAAGTTTCTAAGCTACCTGTCTGATTCTGATGGTTTTTATTTCAGGTTTGCTTTTCAGTCCAAAATAAAATAAACTAAAAAAGTGTCAGGCTTTGAATCATATTTGGGAGAGGATTGTTTAAACCTACTGTTTTGTTATATCCAAATAATCTGGCAAGAACATATAATTATATGATCTATTTGCAGTGTGGGTAGAAAGCTAAACATCTCCCTTTGTTGATCTGCTAAGGACACAATCTCTAGGGGGAAAAAAAGCTCTTTCACAACCCCTGAATAAATTGATTACAAGATTTTCAACATATTATAGATTGTTGGCTTATTTGTCCAGAGATCTTTATTGCTTGAATAAAAATCTGATCCAATTAAAAATCAGAGTGGTGAAATATAGTGTTAAAAGTCTGGCAGTACAAATTAGCTCTGGAAAGGAGGGGAAAATGGAATTTTACAACTTTATCTTAATAAGAAGAGAGATCTCAAGGTTTTTTTTTTTACTATGTATTAGTCTTCTCCACTTGATATTTTCTAGAAGTGTTGGGATGATATCTGCCAAAAAGTTCAGCCTGCCTATGCCCAGAAAGTTGGCAAAAGCAGCGACATATTATTAAGCCATTACTTTCAATGAAGATCCAGAGTAACCACAAGAGTTTAAAATCAAGATTTCTAGCAGGGAATATAAAAATTTTGGAATCATGGCATCTGTAATTAAGCATTAATATAAAGTTAACAAATTTCCAGAAAACAAAGACTTATGTGTTTTTTTTATCTCTAGTCATGTTGCCACTACACATGTGTGGTATGCAACAAAAGCCAAACAATTAACAGAATACTTTTTAATTAGGCATTTTTTAATAAATGAAAAAAGCAACTTGTATTAACTACAAATATCTAACAGAACTACACCCAGAACTGATGAACATATAACTGAAGACACATAGATAGTGAAAGTGCAGGTGACATATATTTAAATTTGAGGGGGGACATGGAAACAAATGTAGTGGCAATGCAGAAGACTTATATTTGAGGAGTTTAATTATATATTTTGATTTCTCCGTATTAAGAAAAGTCTAGAAGTTTAGATATCTTACGGTATCTCTGCTGTTGTTATTAAAGAGTACCCAGCTGTAAAAGATTTGGGTATTATCTTGCTTGGTTTCTATGCTTTTTATGTTATGCTTTTAAATCTGTTTGCTTGAGTTAAAATAAAGCTTTAAATCTCTTTATTCACTGGTGTGCTTATTGCTTCTGGATCCAAAAGAACAAATTGCTTGAGCACCAGATCATTGTCCTGACACTTGACAAAACAACAAATTTCATAAAAAAACAAGTGGAGGCCAAGTACCATCAAATAACTTTCTTTAATAAGATGATTTTCAGAAAGAAAAACTTTCACGGAAAAGTAGCCACATGTTTTGGAAGGATAGAAAACTTACTGAAAAGAGACTTTTATGTTTTTTTATTTCTTGCCATCAGTTAAGACTTGGTAGTTTTATAAGCAGCTTGCACTCATTTGCTCCCCAAAATATCTCATGAATACTAATCTACTATTATTACTGGGAGAAAAAAACAATAGTGGTCACTAACTTAGGCACTCATAAATAGCTTTTCATGAAGACTTTTTGTAGGAATGCTGTTCCTGGATGTTGAGAAGTTGAAAATATTGGGTTTATAAATCTCCTTCTCAACAGAATGGTCTGAAGCTCTAATTTCAGTATGTTGAATCTTTGGCAAGAAGACCAAACTCTATGACGTTGATCGAAGCACAGCCAGCTCTCCTTTCTGATTAAATTCTCCAAAGATGCATTCAATCCTGCCAGTTTGAGACACAGAAGAAATCCATTTGTGAAACTAATCCTTTCCCAATATGCTTGTGCTAAACTCAATCCAGAAAAATGGAATACAGAAAGCTCCTTTTGTCTTTACTACTTCCAGACCCTTTTAATGTTGCTTTAACCACAGCTAATGAACTCCAACTGCAAGAACAGCAGGGTTTGATCTCAGTGGGAGATGTCACAGCAACTTTATAGTTTCAGTGAAGTGAGACTTGGTGCCTGATTAATTCTGTCCATGGAAGCTATGTCTACTTTTTAAAAAGGTAATCCTCCTGTCCAGTATGCAGCACGTGACAACTATGTCCTTCTCTAATCCAGAAAAGTACCAAGACAGTACAGCCTGATGTATAAATAGCATTTTAGAACTATTTCACTTGTCTGTAGAAGTTGAATCAGTTTATTAATAAACAACTTATTTGCATGATGACTTTGGTTATCAGGATCATATTCAAGAAGGTTCCCATCTCAAGTGACAATATCAGTGGGTGCTCTAAATCCATTGGAATAGTCTTTCCAAAACACTGCCCTGTGTCACCTTGATCTCAGCTTCAGATTTCCTGACAGGTAGATCCTCCTACAGCAGTGGTTCTCAACCTGTGGGTCGGGACCCCATTTGTGGTCGAATGACCATTTCACGGGGGTCAAAAAACAACACAGTCTGCCATTTTTTTCCCCTTTTCCTTAGCTGTGCTACTCCCTTTTATTCTATTGGCTTCTGAAAGCCAATAGAATAGACTCTCTTGAATAGAGTCTAATTCTATTGTCTTTCAAAAGCCAATAGTTATTGTCCAGGCTGTCTCTGCCCGCCAAAAGTCCCATTCTGCAAACGGTGCTGCACCAGTTGAGTAGTCCTCGACTTAGGACTGGTTGAGTAGTCCTTGACTTATGACCAGTTGGGGGTTGTGGCATTAAAAAGGTTGAGAACCACTGTCCTACAGCTTACTAGGCCTGGGGAAAATGAAGCTATAAAATTTCCAGCCTTCTGTAGATTCCCTGTCAACATTTTGGATGCCTTTTATAGTGGAGAGACTATGCACAAGGCCGAACAGCCTGGTGGCCTTTGTTTTTTTTTTGGTACATCCTAAGCTTGTCATAAGCTGTTTCTCACTGCCATCACTTGGAGAAGGAGACATTAGTGGTACACCTCATTCCAACAACACAAAATACAGTGGCTTCTTTGGTGGGCTGAGGGGGTAATGCCCATAATGGCTTTCCTAAAAGCATTCCTGAGACTTGCTTTGATATTACCTAATTCCAAATAGCCTGGTTAACATTTACAGAGCTTTTAAAGTCTTTTTTAGTAATGAATAAGCACTTACAGATATTACATATGCCAGTGACCTAAATACTTTGAAAAGATACTTTGAAAATATGGCTTATGAATGAATCTTCACTTGCATGATTAAATCAGGAGTTCTCAAAATGGTCCTCTTATTCCATGCCTCTACGGAGTTATTAGAGGCTTCTCTGGAAACTGTGCTTTTTGCTGTATTTTGTAATACAGCTTGTTGTTCTCCTGGGTTAGAAAAAAAATATGGATGAATCCATATTTTCAAAGATAGATCAGAAGAGTAGATACAAAGTTATCTTGCAGGCAGGATGTTCCACTGAAAGGGCTTTGATCTGCTCTTCTGATCTGTCTTTCAGGTTAGTGAACCTGCATCATGTCAGTTGCAGATTTGGCAGCTGATGACAAAAATGCAAGACATTCTGAATTCAAATAGTTTGTAGGTAGATTGTCTATGTATGGACTGTGAAATCTGCCCTTTCTGTGAGGGTGATAAACATCTGTAGCTTGGTTTTGATGTGTTGCATTGTCTGAGTTTTCTGAGCTTAATTTGAGGGAGAAAACGTGTCATTGTACTCCTAGGGAACCATTATTAAAACAAGATTTTGAGAGAAGCTCAGAACAGGCAATACAGAATAACATATGAGCCCTTCCAAACAATGAACTGCATTTCTTCTGCACTCTTGCAACCATGATGTTAGTTAGTAATGGAAATTTCTTTAACTTCAAACCAAGTTTAGAGAACAGCAACAACAAAGTTCTTTTTTTATTTTTTTACTAGACATTTAAATATTCACTATATCAGTGAATATTTGTGCTGTCAACCAAAAGAAAATAATGTACAACTTCATTTGTGTGAGGGGTTGATGGTAGACTGTTCGTGTGAGCGTAGTAAATAGTCCCATCAAACAGTTGGTTTAATCTGTGTCAGTTAGGGCCTATAGAGCAATTATTTCAGTTCACGATGTGACAAGTTCACATTTCCTAAACCTGTACATGAATTCTACCGTCATTAGATATGAATACTAATGTTTCCTAATTTTGTGGCACAGTTCAGTATTTTAAAAATCATTTGCAAAATTGCAAATATGAAATCAGGACTGAATTGGAAGGGGGAAATTGTGTTGAATTGCTGACCAAAGTAAGCCTGTTCTGCTCTTTTTTCTTTTTTTTTTTTTTTGCTTCTAACACCTGTTCCGAAATAAGCCACTCATTTGTGAAGTCTACCAAGAAGCAAGGATAACTTTGTCCTGAACAGAAAGTATCTCAGTTTCATCGCAGTAAGGAATTTCTAGTGTTAAATCCTATGATTTAAAAATGGAAATTAAGAGCAAAACAGGGAACTGCTTTTGTCATGTGAAAGCATGGAGGTGAAAAGTGTAGCACCTTTTATGCTTGCATCTTTCAGTGTGACAAGCAAATGGGCAATTACAAAGAACAAATGCTAAATGTCAAAACTGTTGGTGATCTCAGTGAACTGCAGTGCTTTAACCATGTCCTTGGCTTGAGCATTAAAGTGCAAGTGCTAATCTGTGCAAAGCAACTATCCTCCCTCAAAGTGAACAAAAAGTAATTTAAAAAACTAAATTGATTACAATATTCACTTGGTGAAATAACTCACCATACATACACACACACACACACACACACACACACACACACACACAAATTAAAACAGAAGGCTGAAGCAAAGATACTGTGTGTGTGTGTGTGTACACATACATATGTTACATACATACAATATACGCACCAACACACCTTTTTGTCAAATTTAAATGAAGTAGCAACATAACTAGATCTGCAAGCTTCCCCTTTATGAAATGTATTAGCAGTGATTGCTTATAAATACTTAGCTCACTATTATTGTTCTCTAAAATGTCCTCTTGCTATAGTTTTTTAAAAGGAAAGCTGCCATTTCCCTTTTACTGTTTGCACAATAAAGTCATTAGTGTTTTATTACTTTCCTCATCTGGCTGTGATGAACATTATCAATGTCACAAGTTAAATGTTTTAATAAGAAATATTTTTCCCTAAAAGATTAGCACATTATTATTACCCTAAATCCTGTTGAGTTCATTTTTCAGACAGTTACTATTATGCATTCTTACTAAGTTATCCCAGCTTACAAACTGAAATATTTATGGCATAAAATAAAAAAAAGGAAGAATCATATAGGTCACTAAGTTGAATTCCCTGTTCAGTACAGGAATTCAAAATAAAAACATGCCTAACAAACGTCAGAGTAGTCTTTGCTTAAAGGTGACTTTAGTCTCCTTGGAGAAATGATGTTATCATGAAGACGCTTTTCCTAACTTCACCTGAAATCCTCCCTCCTATATTTTAAGAGCATTATTTCATTGTTGCCAAATGGGATTCTTCCATATGATATTTCCTAGGGTATTTGGAAGATTTATCTCATATCCCAAGTTTTCCCTTCCCTAAACATATCCAGTACTGATACGTTACATATCACCTCTCTCCATCCCTCCTTATACTGGTGCAAAACAATATTGGTTAGAAAAGGATTTGCAGGTAGTCCTCGATTTACAACCACAACTGAGCTGAAAATTTCTATTGTTAAGTAAAACATTTCTTTGGTGAGTTTTGCCCCATTTTGCGGCCTTCCTTGCCACAGTTGTTAAGTGAATCACTGCACCTTGTTAGTTACCAGTTGTTAAGTGAATCTGGCTTCCCTGTTGATTTTGCTTGTCAGAAGGTTGCAAAGGTAATCACATGACACTAGGACACTGCGTCATAAAGATGAGTCAGTTGCCAAGCATCTGAATTCTGATCAGGTGATCATGGAGATGCTGCAATGGTTGTAAGTGTGAAAAACAGTCATAAGTCATTTTTTCACTACTGTGAATGGTCACTAAATCAACTGTTATCACCCGTATGGTGTCCGTAATGATTTTCTGCTTAATTCCATTGCATTTTTTAGATGTACTAATAATAAGCAAGTGAACAGAAGACACGGTCTCTGCATATTAGAATATACAGTAGCAAATTTAATCATGACATCTAATTTCAAAGCATACTTATTATTTACTTGCAATTGCTTACAAACTTAAAAAAACTAATAGAAGAGAATATTTGTAGCTCAGGATTGAACTGTGAGGTCCTTTATGCTGTCCGAGCTTGGTTGTTTTCTTGCAAACATTTTATTACTCAACTAGTGTCATCAGCACTAGTGTCAAGGTTCCGATAGAAGAGACCAAATAAATCAGAACTCAGAGGCTAGAGGTTTCCTCAAAAAACATGTTTATTAGTTACAAAGTATTGGCACGATCAAAAGTGAAACCAAGTCTGAAATTCCCTCCAAAGAGTTACACTGTTACAAAGTTAAACTTCCCACTTCAAAACTATGCAATCCACTATGTTTCCCAACAGAATAGTTTGGTGGGCTTTCTAATAAAACACCCAACCCCCCAATCTGACCGTTTAAATGACCTTGGTTCCCACGGGATAGAGAATTGTTTAAACTATCAGAAAACCTCCATTTCCACCCTCCCATTCTGGTGGCAACCTCGAACAAACAAGATGGCTTCAGCTAGGTTCGTTGTAGAGTTGACAGCTAGAACGTGATTTGCTCTCTGTTTATAGATGAATGGCTTGCCCTGTCAGTGTGGTGGGAGTGTGCTTAGTGGTTCCTTGATTAGATTATGTTTCCACTTAGGTTGTTTGTCTGAATTGGTAGTTCCTTGTAGTTACTACTTATGAAGCATGCAAAAGAACAACCTGAAATGATTTCCAAAAAGTGTTTTGGACTGATAAAACAAAACTTTAATCATTTGATCACAACTACTATATGATTTATGTGAATAAAAAGGAATGAACCATTTGAGAAAAAGATCATGGATCAGAGGATTCTGCTCACAGTCATCCTGCCATAGTCAGATCCTGGTTGGATTGCTATAAAGCGCACTACAGGGGCTGTCCTTGAAGAGTATTCCGAAGCTTCAGCTGGTGCAAAAATGTAGTTGTACAGGTAGCTATGTGTGCTTCTTGAATAGTACATATTACCTCTCTGCTCCTTGAGCTGCATTTGTTGCTAGTCTGCTTCTGGGTCCAATTCAAGGAGCTGGTTTTGACCCGTAAAGTCCTTCAGAGCACAGGGACAGGTGTTTGAGGGTCTGACGGTGCATTTTTATAAATCACAAGAATTGTTTACCTGAATTTGCCTCATCTCTACCATTGAGTTGGTAGGAAAGCAAACAAGAGTAAACTCAAAATTTTCGTTTTCTGGCAACCTGGAAAAGAGGACTGGAGTGACAATTTTGTCTTCTATGAGCCCAGAGAATGAAATATAGGAAGTTCATTTAGTGACCGTCTGAATGGCACTTAAAAAAGAACTTAATGACCACCATTTAATTTTAATTTAATTTAATTTTAATCACCCCATAGTGATCAAAATTTAGATGCTTGACGGCTGACTCACAGGATGCTGACAGGATGCTGACAGTTGTAGCGTCCTGGGGTCAAGTGAACACCTTTTACCATCTTCTGGCAAGCAAAGTCAACGGGGAAAGCAGGTTCCCTTAACAACCGTGTTACTAATTTAACAACTGCAGTGATTCAGTTAACAAACGTGGCAAGAAAAGTTGTAAAATGGGGCAAAACTCACTTAACAAATTTCTCACTTAACAACAGAAATTTGGGGCTTAATTCTGGTCATAAGTCGAGGACTAACTGTATCACCCCAAGGCAAGTTTGAGTCTTGTGGATTGTTGATATTCTGGAAAATCTTATATTCATATGTCAGATACTAATGGCTTTAAAACCTCAGTATCGTAGATTTTTGCTCTTGATTTGGTTGTAATAGTTTTCCTGTGCTTTTTGTTAGCTTTCACTGGTTATAAAAAATAATCTACATATTAATCTACAACATTGGAACCCATATGTGATCAAAATCAGAAAATGTCTTGATGAATACAACATACTTTGACAGACTGTGTAGAAGCAACAATGTCTTTTTCTGTGCCCTAAAAATTCATGGTATGTACAACCTCTAAACAAGACTTTAGATATAATCTTTAGCCCTTATTGTTTCTTCATATTAAAATGACCCCTTAGAAAAGATTCTCTTTATTGCAGTGCTATCATGCAGTAGATATGCTGCTATTTTTACTCCCACTGCACATCATTAAAAGAATAGAATTGTTTGGTAACATGATTATGCTTTTTGTCTTGTCTCTGTTTCTTTGTTTAGAACTCCATCCCCTTCATTGTCATGGAAATTCTGGTCCCGTTTTTATCAATGAAAATTGATGTGTTGGGTATTTTTTTTTTAGCAATTACAGGAGGGTTGTAATCATTAAGACATAGAGTCAGTTTAATTGCCTAGAATTCTTCCAGAGAGAGCAGCTATGTGATTAGGACAGAATAGATCAAGCAACATCTGATGCAGCTCATTGATGCTACATTCTTCAGTACAGTAAATGTAAACATGGCAATTGAAAATTATATTACTGCATTCTTAATACATTTCTATAAAATAGCTAAATTTGCCATAGTCATTGCTTTCTTTGTGGAATTATATCCTCAAGGCTGCAATTTCTGAGAATCTGAACTTTTACATTTATTTTATCTAGCAATATATAACTGATATTCTAGGCTGGGAAAGATCTGCAAGTGGCTTCTTGGGAATTGGGTTTGAGGTTTCTTTTCTTTTTTTCTTTTTTTCCCACTGGATCCATAGCAGGCTAAATATTAGAAGTCAGATTTACATTAGTGTTCCCCAGAATATCTATGGATTGCATTTGAACATGCGTAAGGTATAAGATATCCATGCTACAGTTTTAAGCTGTTTGTCTCCTGTGTGTGCAGCTCGAAATGAAATCATTTTGCTTCCTTTGACCAGCCTGATGTCCTGATGTTCTCGCTGATTCAGGTTTATTTCAGTAAGGGATTTGTGGATTCTTCTTTGAGAGAAGGGAGGAAGGAAAAGAGAGAGGGAAGAATGGAGAAAGGAAAGGGAAGGGAAGGGAAGGGAAGGGAAGGGAAGGGAAGGAAGGAAGGAAGGAAGGAAGGAAGGAAGGAAGGAAGGAAGGAAGGAAGGAAGGAAGGAAGGAAGGAAGGAAGGAAGGAGGGAAGGAAACACTTGGGCTACTCCAGGAAAGTGGCAGAACTCGTGTCAAATTTCACCAGCTCCACAACCACAATAACCACCAAGGAGGTAAATTATTTTAATATTCCATCAATTAATATGTAAAAAGAGATCCACAAAAAACAAAACAGCCCCCCCCCATGCATTGTTTTACTCTTGCATCGTTTTTAAGAGAAGCAAATGGCAACAATTGGTGACAGGAAAAAACAGTGCACAATAACTAATTGAGGTAGAGGTGTTTGCATACAAGAAATGAAGCAAGCAAGTAAAGGAGACAGTATGTGTGGCCCAGAACAGGTGAGGAAACACTACTTTTAAAGTGCAGCAGGTTTTACGTATTATTATTCATATATTTTTTTTTTTTTATATATATATATGCTTTATTCTTCGTCTACTTTCTTCTTTCTTCTTTCTCTCTCTCTCTTCTTTTCTTATTTCTTTTTTTTCTTTTTTAGTATATATTATTTATTTTAAAGTTTATGTTATGTATATTATTATTATATATATTATTACTGTGATTTTTATTATTATTATTAATTATTTTATAAATTGCAAATGTTATTTTTAAAATATTTGTTAAATAATCCTATATTCAGTTCTGGGAAGTCGGGGGGGGGGTGGGGTGGTTGGGGAGGGGGGGGTGGATTCTTATTTGTAAAACTTTTGAAAAATTTCAATAAAAAAAAAAAAAAAAAAAGTGCAGCAGGAAAATACAGGCAAAATTGCTTTCCTGGTCACCTGGATACAGATAGAGAACTATGTTGGCCAATCCTGTCCTTGAGAAAGCATCAGTGGACTTTAACTCCTGCCCAGGCTACCTGATCCTAAGGATCATCTTGTAGCTGAACTCATAAATCAATCAGTCAATCTTTTCTTATGGTCACAGACCAAAATTAAAATGTAAAACATTAAAATAAAATGAACAAAAGAGAACAAGGCATAATAGTAAATTAATGGTGAGATCATTGATGGGCGGCCAAAGCCAGCGTAAATATAGGCAGTGTAGCACAAGAATGTCCAAACTTGGCAATTTTAAGACCTATGAACTTCAACTCCCAGATTTCCCCCACCAGCCATGCTGAGTGGGGGAATTCTGGGAGTTGAAGTCCACAAATCTTGGTATCACAGAATTTAGATATGTTAAAGGACATTATATCACACTGATCCGATAATCACAGTTGTACAGATCTGAATTTTCCTGATTTTTTTTATCAGATGAGGAATTATAAAACAAGTCCTCAAATCTTTGTAGAGGGTATAACATAACAGGATCTGAGCTGTGGTTTCAATGACAACTTCGCCACAAGGGCCCAATCTCAGTTCATATGGGACTCTTACATTTTATTTTGATTTTTTTTTTCACAGTAAATATGAAACAGAAACATTCTCTAAGGTTGAGTTTTCTCTTCAGCACTTCTTGAAATAATCTGGTGACTGTGTAGTAGCCACGTGGCCTCATGGTTATTCCAAAAAACCCCACTGAGATGTGCAGACCTGTGAAAAGCTTTATGTGGCTAAGCATGGGGGATGTGTTGCTGTGAAGTGTAGTAAGGAAGCCAAAAACCTTGAAGACTGACTCTCTCTCTCTCTCTCTCTCTCTCTCTCTCTCTCTCTCTCTCTCTCTCTCTCTCTCTCCCCCCCCCCGTGTGTGTGTGTGTGTGTGTGTGTGTGTGTGTGTATGTGGATGGGTGGGTGGGTGGGTGTATTTATATATCACCATTAAAAATAAATTACTTATCTACTTCAAACTCTGCTGCTAAGTGTACCAATACATTTATGTACATTTCAGATCTTCTGGAGTAGAAATATGTCCTCCAAAGCATAAAGTAAAGCAGATCAGATTAGCACCAAACCTCACATAATTATTATCGAATCATAAAACATCTTGATTGCAAAGACTAAAAATCATCTAGTCCAAATTCCAGACCATTACAGAGATCTCTTCTCCTGTAAGAAACCTGTGGAAGTTGAATTATATCTTTTATTAATGCAGTATGAGCATGTGTGTATGCGTATGTTTGTATTTCTCAAAAGAGATTTTTGTAAGTAAGTGTGGAGATTGTAATGCAGGTAATCAAAATTTTAATGAATATACACAAACAATTGAAATGACCTGAAAATTTATTCAGTAAACTATTTATTTACTTACTTGCTCTACAAATAAGAGTAACATGTAAACCAGTTCCACTAATAATAAAATAAGCTGGCATTACTATTATCTGCCATGTTCAAGGTAGAAAGTAACACCATACTTATTGATTACTAAATGAGCTGAGAATTAAATCATCATGCCTCACAATTCATAAAACTGAAATGAGAAATACACCTTGAAAGAAATAGCTATCGGTTATGGTTGTGATGTTTTTGTATTTGAAAATAAGAAATAATAATTTTAAAAAGACTAAATGGTGAAATAGACATTCTGATAAAACCACTGAATTCTGCGAGAACCTTTGGAAGGAAAGAGCAGATCTGTAATAGATGGAAGGAATGCAAGAAGTGAATCACGGTGAGCTCATATTTACACAAAAGCCCCACTTAATTATAGCCATCAAATTGCCATCAGCTAGAAATTCAACATAGTTGTGTAAGCATTGCACAGTATTGCATACTGTGAACAATAGTACTGTATTTAAATAATTCTTTATTTTCAAATTATGTGAGGAAGAAAGAGAACTAAATAGCTATTAAGCTTTTTTTTTTTTTTTTTTTTTTTACTTTTGCCCTTGTAGGCCTATAATACATGTCAAAAGGATTGCCCTATTTTTTAGCTGCTCTCTGAGGAAACATTATCTCTGGGAATAGCAAAAATTAGGTCAGCACTTACTTCTGGTATGCGGTGACCTCAGAAGTAAAATAGTACACATATTCCAGAGCTCCATTCACAAGGGGATTCCGGTACAGTTCTCATTTACATTTCCTATCTAAACTATTCACGCATGACACTTGATAAAGAAATGTCCTATGTGGGCACATCTTTTAATTACATCTCTGAAAATAAATATCCTGGGATGCCGTCTGAAAATAGTCTGCTCTCAAGTAATCCCACCGAATGGGAGTGTATTATATGAGATCGAACATCAACTGAGAATTGGGAGTTAGAGGGTTAGCATGTGTAAGTAAACAAAAAAATATTTGTCATTCCAGAGAAGTAATTTACATCCCAGTTGCTCAGGGTATATGCAGAGTATATGGAAATTCAAAATTTAACAAGTGCAGAGTGCTGGGTCTAGGACACTCAGTTTCAACAACTCATTCATCTGTACAATGTAAGCAGCCTAGGTTATCTTAGGACCGTGTGTTGGACTGCCTGGGGGGCTTACAAATTAGGGGGGAAAGAGGCTTTGGGGGAAACAGACTGGGGTAACATGGCATGATCTGAGCCTTGGCATTCATATGCCATTACTTCTGCTTCTAATAAAAAAAAGGATGAGGTTTTTCTGGGAGCATTGGTTAATTCATATTGCATGATTAGGGAAGCCTGGTCTCCAAGAACATTGATTTCCTTGGCTGTCTGGAGCTGCCTGGGATATTTTTCCAATCTTTAAAGAATGGCTTATTGGGTCAAGGGTAGAAACACGAATGCATTCTGTATCCTTGGAGAAAGAATGAGAGAAAGAAAGTCTGGATTTTAGCTGGTAAAATGGGATCAGTATTACAACAAAGACTTGTCTTTCCACGTAACCTGAGCTATCTGTCATGGGAAATACATTGGTCCCTATATTTCTGAATCTAGATTGCAGTGATAATTTATCCACACTTTCCTCGGAGTTTTGTGCAAAGTTCCTAACTCAGAAAACACAATAGCGTACAGATCTATCAAAAGTTATATTCACCTTTGTTAAATAAAGAACATATGTGAAATTATTATTAGCAGCTAACTTATCTCTTTAATGTGAATTTATATTCATACATTTAAAGCAAGCGGCCAAAATGGTTAAAAACAATAGGTACTTTTTTCATTTTATAAAAAAGAAGAGAACAGTTAAAATAATTGTGGGCAGAAAGTTTGAAAACCTGCCTGCAATTTGATTTGGTTCTTTTACTTTGAAGGAAATAATAACCTTAATATGGTGTGATGGTACTAATATGGCCAAATACATTCAGAATAAAATATTTTTATTTTCATTCTGGTTATTTGAGGTTCTCAGCAGGATTCCTGTTTGACATAAGCATAACAGTCAAAACTGTATTAGCTTTACAGACGGTGTACATAACCAATTTCATCTCTTCTCGGCGAACAGGGGAGTTGGTCTGCATGCAGATTGATGGAAGTCCTATCCTTCCTGTTACCTTAGTCCAAATGCCTCACACTCAAAACAATCCTGTGCAGCCACAACATCTTGCAGTTTTCACAGCTTCCTGAGCATCAATCTTTCCTCCCCCCCCACTAATAGAAATAAAATTATTTCCAGAACCCAACAGCTGGAACTTGCTGGTTGAAGGAAAGAACAGGAAGACAATGTGTTCAGAGATTACAGAACAAGCTGAGAGGGAGAATTTATGCAGTTCCATAAGCTTATCAAGCCAGAAAATAGATTGCACAGAGGAAATAATGTGTCAGTCAGCACTAGATTTGCAGGCATGAGCTTCCATGACTGATGAGCAGTCGCCGGCCCTCATCTCCCATGTAACGTTTACCTCTGAGCAAAGTGTGAAACCAGGGCCAGATGTTCCAAAGAGATGTGATCCTCCAATGCTTTTCCCATGTTGCCAACAAGATCAGCCAAAGGATGGTGTATGATAATGCATGTTGCAGTGAAGAGCAAGGAAGGAGGGGTGCAAAGGAGAAAAACATTTTATAAATTTCCCGTGGGCCCAACAGAACTGTGGCTGTAATATGGATTTTGGAATTGTCTCCTTTCATAGCTAATCCATCTGTTTTTGCTTTGAAAAGCCTTATTACACGTATTTCATCAAATACCTAAATTTAGGCTGGCTGCGATTCTATATCTTTATTATAGAAGCTGGCAGCCTAGAACTACTGAATCAATAAATCTATCTCTTGTAAGATTTGTGGACCACTGAAGTACTACAAATGTTTACTCTATCGTGAGAACATAGGTATGGTAAATTACAAATGAAAGCGCAGTTATGTTTCATTCATTTTTGTATTTTTTTTAAAAAAGAAATGGTATGCCGAGCCTTCCCCCCTTCTGTAATTTGATCTGCAATTAATGGTTTTGTTTATTTTCAATAGTGACTTAATATAGACATTTTTTTACAAGTAAAAATAGTTTGCAAATAGTCCCAAAGGCAGCCAAGGTACCTTTCCCACTGTCTTTGGAAGAATGCCTGCTTTGACTACGACATGCAATAATTAAAAGACTCCGTTGTGTTCGAAGTATCTCTTTCATTATAACACTTGAAGCCTATTTCAGCTCTGACAAAAGGAATATACCTTGGAGAGTGCAAGAAAAAGGAAAGGAGATTAAAGCAACCCAAGATGAAATACAACAACAACAGGACTCATCTTTATTACATAAAGAGTTAACAGGGAGTTAGGAATAATCACTGAGCAGAATAGGATAGCTTCATTCAGCCTCTGTAAAGAAACTGAACGTCCTCATTCAATCTGTCCCTTAAATAATTAATACAGAAGCATCTAAACATCAGTGTCTCATGAATGATGAATGTCTTTGGGGAAGACTTTTCCATGCTAAAACTATACATTTCCAGAGGTATACTTTAAAAGAGAATTCTTTGCCTTTGAGAAGCCCATTAGGATGATATTAGGTCAGCTAAGTAAAACTTAAAAGTATAAGTACTAATAATTAAATTTGTATATGGGTTTGTGGTATAAATGTTGGTGGTTTATTTTTTTTTTTTTTTTCTCTTTCTGGAAAGGAAGGAAGTGAAAGGAAGAAAAAAAAAAATGAGCTCCAAATGTGAGATAGGAGACTTAGAAATTGGGATCATTTAAAACCTGGAAATGACAAAGATTAAACGTTAAACTTAAATATCAATGGCAAATTAAAGTTAAGAAAAACTTACTAGGTTATTGTCTAAAAGGTGGAATGTCAAATTAATTAAAATATGTATAGACTGAAGATTATTGATGAATATTAGAAAGGTATTTTTTGTTTGATTAATAGAATAAGAACTGTATTGGTTTGAACATGACAGTAGATATCATGGGGGGAAGAGAGGGAATTAGTTTGTTGTAATAATTTGAGATTTGTACTGCTGATATTCAAATGTAACGGAATTACTGTGCTCAGCCGCCACGCTACTTTTCAAATATGTAAATGTAATATTGTAAAATTAATAAAAAACTTGAAACTGAAAAAAAGGATGATATTAGGTCAATGTGTTATTTGATAAGAGGAGATTGAAACAAATTCAGCACCGTTGCACCCTATAGTAACATCAAGACCTGAACCATTAGAATGGGGAGATATTCAACATGGATTCAGCCTCTTATTGTCTATTGTGCTCAGAAACTGGACAGCCATTTGTCCGAAATGGTGTAGGGTTTCCTGCCTGAGCAGGGGGTTCGACTAGATAACCTCCAAGGTCCCTTCCAACATAATAATAATAACAACAACAACAACAACAACAACAACAACAACGGATGCTGGTAGCAACCTGTGTCAACCACCAGCGCCAGCCAATTTGAATGTTCAGTTGACTGAGGTTCTTGTTTAATGAATAAAAGATAATAATAATAATATCTGAAAAGCCAAATATACCTAAGCTTCATAGCTGATTTTGACTAATCTTAAAAACAGGTAGTTGATTAGGTAGCTAATCAGATCTGATTAGTACTTGGATGGGAATCAACCAGGAAATCTCAGAGCTATAAATTAGACTATGAAGAATAGCAAGGTACTTATACGTTGCTACTAATAAAGCAAAACTATGAAGGCACAGATTGAGTTCAACTCTAGGACATTCAGGGTTTATACACATTTCTTCTTCTCCCATAAGAGGTCATCAGGACATCTAGCATATGCAAAGAATTTGGCAAAAGCTGGGGACAGCCGTTGCCAAAAATTAAAGATACTTAAGAAGACAAATCTCTTTCTGAGTGCTTGCTGCTATTAAGTTTTTGATTTTCCAGGACAAATTATGTAATTTCTTTGTAACAACTTATCATTTACTTTGGAATTTGGAAACAATGTGGCTGAGCAGTTTTATGCAATAGAAAAAGAAATAAATGACAACATAAGATGTTTGTGAAAAAGGATATACAGTATTAGGAAACAGCATGGCCATTGCTAAATGGAATTGAAAATGAGGGAGTGGACAAGCTCCAATCAACTGCTTTTCTAGCAGATTCTCATCGTAACAGTGTGAAAGACAGAAGTTATCATCTTGGAATTGGAAAGTATTGTTTCCCTCCTGAGGTCCAGAGTTGTGGTGTTACTTAGGATGGACATTTCTCCTTAATTAAAGAGTTTGTTTTATAAAGAGGAAACCAAAGGCAAGCATGGGTCTGGGTATGTCAAGGAAAGAGTTAGACCATGAGGACAGCAGAGACTTGGTAAAAACAAGACTTCAACTCAAAGGCAAGCTCCTCAGCAGTAATCTTCAGACCGCAAGAGAGAAGTTCAATTTTCGGAGCTGTAAGACTGCTAAGAGACCGAGATGTCGTGGTTCAAAAACCAAGAGAGACATACAGAAGTTCTTCTATGCAGTTTCCTTATTGTTCCTTACCCACAGACAGAAATATTTCCCAACTAAAGCAATCTACTTACACCATTAAGCATATACTTTGAGAACTCCTGTGGAGGACTGTTCTAACTCTCTTCCTCCTACTCAAACAATCTCAACTTCGCAGTCTTTTGCTCCTCTGGAATGAGGCCCCTCCCTCTGGGAATCCAGACTGCATTCCATCACAGAGCTGAGAGGCAAGAGAAGGAAAGAGCTAGACTGGCATCTGCCAATCCAAGCAAGCCTGCAAACCAAATTAGGCTGTTCACAATTCTATAAAGCAATGAAAGGGATGTTCACAAAGACATAGACTGAGATTGACTATCAGAGCTGAAAAACTGGGGAAAAGGAGAAGATTTAAAAACAAAGAGCTAAGAAATAGTTAAGATTTTTTAAAATCCATAAGATTTATACAAATTGGAATAGATGATAATGATAGATTGTAGCTCAAATAAGAGTAGAAAAGAGGTAATAAAATAGGAGTTTATATTTCATACCATAAAGTTGTTTTGTGTATAAACAAGAAAACCCTAACAAATAGTCTGCTGTGATTGCCTTATTTACTGCATAGTTTTGAAAAGTTGCTACAAGTCATTCATTGGGTGTTACCTGGGTTTTTTGTAACATCAAATCAAAAATAGAGAAAAAGAGTGAGATAGAAACTTTCAGCAAAAGTACATCAGGGAGTTTTAAAAGTATTGACTTTCCAAAAATTGAGCATGTTCTATAGTCCTGCACTCACTTATTTACAATAAACTCATTTAATTCAATGAAACTTATGTTTCTGAATAAATAGATATCAGGATTGTACTGCTAGACCAGTGGTTCTCAACCTGTGGGTCGGGACCCCATTTGGGATCGAACGACCATTTCACGGGGGTCGCCAAACAAGGCTGTCCGCCATTTTTTCTCCCTTTTCTTTGGCCACGCCCCTGGCACCTGGTGATGTATAAGTGATTGGGGGTCACCACAACATGGGGAACTGTATTATGGGGTCGCGGCATTAGAAAGGTTGAGAACCACTGTGCTAGACAATTATTTTTCTGTGTAAAATTGGAAACTATCTGAAACACATGAAATTGGATTGTGAGAGCTGGATTTCAGCATTGGGTCTAAATGCCTGTCCAGTGCAGAAATCCAAATTAAGGAATCCTTGATAGACAGCTCTCTATTCTCTTTTTCAATTATCGAGTGGGATGGAACTCTCAGATCTCTAGATAATTGGTTCCATTGTTTCATTTTTTTCAAAGTTTCAGCTGGACTCTGATTTCCTCAAGTTCTTTGTCTTATTTTCCCCACAACAACAACCCTGTGAGGTGGGTTGGGCTGAGAGAGATTGACAGACCCAAAGCCAGCCACTTGGCTTTCATGTCTACAGAGGGATTTGAACTCAAGTCTCCCAATTTCTAGCCTGTTCCTTATAACCACTACACTAAACTGGCTCTAGCCTTCTTTGTCCATTGTGGCGCCTGTTTCCTTCCAGAGGCCTGAAAATGATTTCTTAATTTTAGCAATACAGAATATTTCCATTAAGGTAAATAGTATGAAATCTGCCTCATCTAAACAATTTTTGATGCTTTCTTTAATCAATCAGAATTACAAAAGCAAACCAGAGCCTGCCAAAAGTACCTTACTTACAGCTTTATATAATTCAGAAATGAAGAATTGAAAAAAGACAAGTCCTTTGGTAATATGCTGGATATGTTTATGTATCTGTTATTCCATGTGTGGGATATCTGTCATTTACTTGTCTAAACATTTAGAATTTCATTAGGCAATTTTTTTTAAAGCTTGCTTTCATTTTAAAATTATTAAAATGTTACATGTTGAAGAAGGACTTGTTCTTTAAAATGTTTTCTTTTTTCTTTGCTTTTTCTAGGTGAGAGGCCAGTACAACAGCAGAACTCAAGAACACCAAAGTAAGTTTAAAAAAAAAGTATCATAAAAACAGTAAATGAACTATGTTCTGCTTGGTTTTTGAGCTGATGTAGGGAAAAATGTGTTGCACATCGCATTTAAATTGACTTTATAATATTATATCTGAAGAAATGAAACCACTATACACGTACTGTGGTCTGATGAGACAATATCAGCTCCAAGAAACATAGGCATTTGTATGCCTTACTTTATTTCTGTGCATGTTTAAGTTTAGAATCTATGTCTGTATTATTGTAGTTTATTGGGAAAGTAAATACTGGTGTCAAGGAGAAGCATGCTTGATCATGTGTTTACATGATGGAAGCCACTTTTGTTAACCCTGAAAAAGAGTTTTAATGAGATTAATTGTAAGGGAACAATACTTGCTTACATACTAATAGTATTTGATTACACAGAAAGTTGTAATAGTTTTCATCTGGATTTCTCTTGCACAAATGTTCATTGTAAGTCAATACTCTGTGTAGATTAGAAAAAAATAGTTGTTTCCCTCTTTTCAAGACTATATAATTGACCACAGAAACATTATTCCGATAGGGTAGCTTCTATGGAATGAACAGTTTTAGGTATAGCAAAATCAGTTACTGTATACGTGGTCCACTTCCAGCTGATAATCATTCACCACTAATGTGATCACTTACAAAATGTGTAGTTGGACTGGGTACTGTGCAGGAAAGGACAATCCACATTCTTACACACTTCATGTGTTTTCCTTTGAGATGATATACTGAACATTATAGCTTTAATTCTGGTATTAGCATCATGCCTGGGCTTTTATTTGGTCATCCTGGTTGGTTGATTCCATGAAGGAATTAGAGAAGCAATGAGTAGAAATTACTAATGGAGCAGTAATTTGAAAAATTTTGAAACAACATTAATAAGGTGTATGAGATGTGGAAAGTGGAGCATCAGGATATTCGAAAGCTTCTTATGATAGGAAGATACTTGTCAAAAGTTTTTCAATATATAATCAAAAGATAAGGCCATGTACATTGAGTTGTTGGCAGTGAGCGTTGAGATGAAATATAAAATGCAAACAGTATCAATTGTTTTGCTTTACAATGCTTTGAAATAACCTCGAAGCTAACATGCTTAATGAAGCTATTAAATTGGTTTCAACATTTTAAAGATGTTTGCAAACTTACTGTAATTTCAAATTCCAAGCTGAACTTAACATTTAAAATAACTGGTTAGTGGTAATATACTGACTGATTAATTCCCCCTTTTTAAGCAGTTCAGCACTGGTATTTTTATAGTCAGAACAGAACAGAGAATTATCTGTAAAGCTTAACTCCTGACATGGTGTGAGTGTTGAAGCAGTAAATAATGAAATCTACAAATACCGAATTAAGTTCACAAATGCCACAAGCTAGAGAAAGCTAGTCAGTATCTATTTAACTGGGGTGGGTAACTTTTAATACTGGGAGGGCAGCACCATGTTGCATTTTTTAGTGTGTTTGTTTTTTTTGTTTCTGTTTTTGGAAATGTTGAAATGTACAGAGAAAGCTTAAACAAAGGGACAGAAAAGATAACGATGATTTGTATTGTGCTTCTTTAGAATTTATAGAACAATGTTTGGGTAAAACATAACACTTATTTGAGGGTGTAAGTTATTAAAATAAGATTATTAAAAACATTGGGGTTGCACATGGCACTGAGATCTAAGGCTACTCAGCTCTACCATATAGACAGTTACCGGTGTTCCCTTTCTCATTTTGATAAATGAATGTACTACAAAATCTTAACATTAGTTAAATACATAATATTAGTTAAACACTGAACATCATAAACTAAGGAAAGTGTGTGAGAAAATAAATTTATAACTTTTGCAAAGACATGATAGATTACAAAGATTTTAAACAATGAACTTTAATTTATTATATCCATTTGGGTTGCCACGTTGGTCTTGGGGCCTTAAAAGCTAATATGCTGTGACATTTTTGTAACCTCTAGCCATTTTTATAAGCTGCATGGAGTATTTTCCTAAGAATAGTAAACAAAACATTTAGAAATGAAATATAGAAAACACAGAAAGTAACTATTACCTTAAGAGTACTCATTTTCAAACAATTTATCTCAGTCATTTGAACAGCCATAACATTATAATACATAATTTTAGTACTAAGTATTTTTTTCTTGTGGGCATTCATATTCAGCCTTTAATCAGATTTCTAGGACTGTGTATATGTAACAAAAATCTGCATCAGTTTAAAAGTCTATGCAACTTACAATTAACTGTAAGGGGTTGAATGGAGGTAACACAGTATTATGCTGGTTCTCTTCTCTGAAATTGGCCCAGGAGGATATCATGATTGAAGATATCAAAAGCCTCTGAGAAGTCAAATAGAGCAATGATAGATGCACTACCCCATCCTGACCCTGCCAGAGTTCACCCAAAAGCATGACCCTGTTTCCATCCCATGTCCTGGCCATTTCTCTGTTCCTCTTTAACATATACATGAAGCTGTATATGTTAAAATTATCTATCACCATGGGCTGAGGTATCATCAGTAAACTGATGACACCCAGTTATATATCTCTGCCCTTGGTGAGTTAAGTGCCTTGAGAATGTGGGGGTATGGATGGGGAACAACGGGATTCAACTAAACCCTAGTAAGACTGAGTAAGGCTTTGGGTTTTAGAGATATCTCTTTCTGGAGATTTACCATCTTTGGTGTTCCATGGGGTTTCACTGGCCCAAACAATCCCAGTGAGCAATCTAGCAACATTCTGCCTCAGAACTCCCGCTCAAAGAGCAGGTAGCAATTGGGACCAGAAAGGCCTTTGCGTAGCTTTATGTTATGTGCCAGTTGTGTGCATTGATGAATGAGGAGTTTCTTCTATAATTATTCATGCCCTATTGATCTCCTGGATGGGCTTCTATAATGTTCTCTACATGGGTCCACCTTTTAATAGGCTCTGGAGCTTCACCTCAGGCAAAATGCAGTGGCACAGTTATGTGTTGAACTGCACACCTTATATCTCTTTTTTGCAAGCCGCAGGGTCCAGTGCTTTTGTAGTTCTCTTAGGTCAACCTAACGGGATATGGTTTTTTTAAAAAAACTTGCAATTGTGCACATGCTACTTGATTAGATTTCATGAACCAACTGACCAGTTTACATAATTGTATTATTTGTTCAATGCCATCATGATGTGTCATTATTTTTTGATGTCACTGTAACTTATAATGCCTATGTTTTTCTAATTAAATACTGCAGAAGCTATTAGGACTTTCTGTTGCTGAAAACTGGGACTTTCTTCTCTTTATTGTTTAGTAACTATCAATAGATAATCATATCTGCTCCATATCAATTAATAATTGTATCTCAAAATGTTGTTTTATAACAAATGAATAATGTTCTTATTTGAAGATTTATGTTTCATTTTAATGGCAGGGTAGTCTGTTCCATAAACTCAGTCATTGTTTTGCTGGTTCCTTTGTTGGCACTACATCTATGCTTTGTGTTCAATGGAAAGGTTGAAGTTGTCTTGTGTCTCATTCAATTCCATCCCTAATACATGCATGCTACTTACTGCTAAGTATGATCTTGTATTACTTTCCATGGCTAAATTAGAAAGAAATACCAAAGGCAAATATTAAAAGCTAGTTAGGTTATTTAATTGTTTGGTGAATTTGCTCTAGCTTGAAGTTGCATGGAATCATATAAATAACACAACATAAGTAAGAAAATATATATTGTTTATGCACTAAAGCAGAAAAATGTTCAGGATTAGTGAGGAGTTACAGATACCAAAAAAATCTCCAAGATATTTGAATTTCCTGTTCAAAATAGCAATTCTGTTTCTGACGAAGCCTATAACAAAATGAATGTTTCTATTAATGAAGCAGGATTGCAGTTCAAATGTGTAATATGCATAAAATCATGAAGCACTAAGATCAGATTTTGAAAATAAATATCTGAAAATTGCAGTAGCTCTTGTTTTTCCTAGACGCATTAGTTCTTCCAAGCAAACTTGGAGCAATTTGCTTAGTTAAAGTAACATAGTCATTATTTGTGGAGTAAGGGATGCTGACTACAGAGATCAAAGGATGATTGCGTCTCTGCTGAACGTTAGACTGGGGACAACCATTATCCCAGGGAGCTGCCTGAGTGGCATTTTGCAGATGCTCTCTCAAAAGGTTCTTCTATTTCCACTGAAGATAACTTTCAAAAGCAATGACAGCTTCTTTTTTCTTTGGTGAAGATACCATGACCCACTAACATATGGTTAAAAGAATTAAATGCATCTTCATAACCAGTTTTTCTTCTTTTTTTTTGCCCTTGGTAAACAATGACTGTCAGCTATTTGCTAAAAACAAAAGCTCTTGAACTCAGTTATCTGCAATTGCTATAATCCTGACAAAATATCTACAATAGCTGTTGATGCTTCATAAGTAATATGTTTTCTTTCTTTCTTTTTTTTTTTTGCAATCCTCATAAATGAGTCTTTATTTCACAAGTAAGGATGATGTCATTTCAAAACTGAATCTTCATGAAAGCCAACAAGGTTATAAAAACCATCAATGATATAATAAGCTTCTAATTTTCACCTTTGGCAATGGCAGAAAACAGTTCAGTCTGTGGCTGAGGTAGTTTTCTAAGCTACAACAGACCACTCCCTATGATGTATTTCATTTTTTACAAAACCCAAATTTTCTCTTAATAATTCAGACATTAAGGTACAAATGGAGGATTTAAAAATGGGGAAAGTTTGCATTGTTTTCAACAAAACTAATAAAATCTAATGATTATTGGGTAATATAATATGAGTCAATTACAATTGAGACAATTTCCTTACAATTTTGAAATACTTAGTTTTTATAGATCTGCCAATTATTATTTCATTGTTCTCCCAAACCAAAATGTTAGTAATAACTTTTATTATTATTACAATATGACTCTCCACAATTTAGTTTAAAGGCAATGACAACATCTCTTATTCTTCTATTGCCCAGGACTTGCCTGTGGGATCAACTCTTAAAATATTATTTACTTATACAGAAAATTCCACATTTATGTATTCTGAACAGGCCATCTGCTACAGATTTTATCCAGTTTTTAGGCCTTATTGCCAAAGCATAATCCAGTGTAATTTTTCAGAGATATTCTGCTTCGTTTTAGGTTTTGCCCAAATTTGCCAGAAATATTTACTAAAATCATACGTTAGGCCCAAGCAACCAGAACCTCTTGTAAATAGTCTTAAGCTGTAACTTTATTGTTTGACACCTATATTAAAAGAATTTTGCCAGACTGCTTGCCTTCCTCTGGAATGACCGGATTAGGCTTTGTGGATTTGGGAGAGGCGATGCTTGGGTTTTTTGTAGCTGCCTAACTACTGTAATCTAGGCCTTTGTCTGCTCCCTCTCTGCGGCCTAGCTGGCAATTTCCCATCACATTCAGATAGGCTCTGAATGTGATGCCTAACAGAACTGTTCTGACATATTACCCAATATGGTTGCCAATACATACACATGTACACATTATTATACACTGTAGATAGACTTGTTACATACAATTTTTACCTGTGACCTTGAAATAAAATATCACATATTGTTGGCTATGCAAATAAAGGAATGCACATTTAGGAGTGCCCCATCAAGTGTTATTTTGAATATGACAAAATGGATTGCAGTCTAACACTATGAATTCTTTTGGGAGACGTTATACTGAACATATATCTCTCCTATCTTTCATCATTTAAGTAATTTTAACTTAATTATTCTGAAAATCATAAATTATAAAGAAAAAAATGTGGTTTTTAAGGAGACAGTATGTCTCCTAATTGTACCTTATGTTCATAGACCAAACAAAAGAAGCACATAGTAGTTTTTTCCCCCTCACATAAATAAAGTGTAATGGGAAGACACTGTATGCCATTATTTTCAAAAAGATATACTCATGAACCCATGAGTGTACTATGTAAAACCCTGCTGCCTTAGATGACCCCAGCTAAAATCAATTCTCTTTGATGTTTTGGATCTTATTGTGGTATTTTCCCAGGCTGATGTGAAAACTCTACTTTTAAAAAAAAGTCATTCTAAAAGTTCAAGAAACATAAGACTTCATAATAAGATAGATGTTGCATCAAACAAAAGCAAAGCTCAATATCTACAAAAATGATGATTTTTACAAAAGAAAAATTTTTAACTGGATTATAACAGCAATAATTCCCTAGAATTTACATTTCGCTAGGTGCAAGTCATCCTGAGTTACTATGAAATGGTTAGATTTGCACAATATTATTAACAAAATAAATACACCTCAAATTTTGCTGCACAGCAACAAGAAACAAAAACAGGATGGGATTATTTGGTGACACAGAGAAACCATTTTTACAAATGGAGTATGTAAAATGCAGTAACAAAGCAGAAACATTTGAGGTATTTTTTTTTAAAAAAATGGGTATCGTTTCACAGATGTTTTTCAAGAACAAATGTAGATAGCTAAGCCAACATTGTTTCCCACCGTGCAACGTTTTAGTGTTATTAAAGCATGATATAGTACCTTTCCAGAGGCTTTTGAGTAATAATTCAAGAATAGTGGCTTGAATGTAATAATGCTGTTATGAAAAAGTATTTTTCATAAGATGATATTGATAAAGATTACTACTAGAGCACTGTCAAGAAAACTCAAAATATAAAAAATATGTAACAAATTGAATAAATATAAAAGAAACATTTACACAAATGCTACATATGAAACATTAAAGCGTTATAACTTTCCTGCATTCTGGTTCAAAAATCTGGGCTTTCTCTCAGGTTAATGAATGAGAGGCAGCCTCAGTTTAACTCCAGGAGTGGGAAGTTGAAATTACTGAAGAAATATAGCTGACCTCTTCCAGAAATAAACCCACAATTATAAGCTATCTCTACTACCAACTGCTGACTGCCAGAAGAAAGTTTTGAACTCTACCTACTCGTGGCAATAATATGTCATTAATTTACAAAATGCTAAAAATGGCATAAGGCTTCTCTGCAGTGTGCCTGAAATTCTGAAACTCTGAGTTATCACCAAGTTGGTGATGCGGTAAATATACAATCAATGGAAGCTGTGATTCTAAGTAACTTTTGGATTACTATAAGGGCAGTCTCACTAAGACATTAATATATTAATTAATGAGGGATTTTTCCTTCATTTTAAATAAACTAAATCTTGTTAGAGTTTTTTTTTTAAAAAAAATAAAAGCTAAGGAGAAATACACAACAGCAATTAAGAGTGCCACAGACCGATCTCTTGCTGTGGTTTCTGTATATCTTAATAACATGTTTGAATTTTTGGCTTATTGTTTCCTTTAATTGTTACTCCTATTAGATTCTTCTTTTTTCTTTATAATCATAGGCATTATATAAATGAATGTGCCCCAACAATCAAGCCTATGATTATTACGCTACATAATAATACACATTTTAACAGTGATTTTGCCAATTATGTAAAGTTCCATTCTTCTAGTTGGCAGAGCTAACTGAAAGTCTTGCTTAGAAAAATTGCACTCACAGTTGTACTCTGCTTGTATGTACTATCATGTACAGGGAATCATCTCTGTAGTTTAATTTTTATTGAATAATGTGATGTCATAGCAGCAGTATTTGGACAGAAATAGACATGGATAGCATAACCCAGTCTTGACAAAACCAGGTGAATATTGTAGTTGCATTACATCAAACCAGAGTACTGATAATTAATAACCTGAATCTTATAAATTATATACAAATAAGCAGACAGATACTTAATAATGTGATTTGTTTGGGTTTGGCTTCGTACATTGTATGAAAGTAGCCAAAATGTGTTTTATTCAACTTTTGTAGTTCCGTGGCTGAACCCTGTTAATCACGCACATCTCCACACTAAGAATATATTCACATGTAGAACTTGTCTCAAAATGAATGTTTTTGATTTCCTGTTGAATCTTATTTATTCATTCATTTTGGATTTAGAAATGATCATGTGATGGCTTCTGAAGACCATCTTCTGGGACTGTAATGGACTTCTTTTTGTAGGTAATTGATTACTGTGAGAACAGAATGCTGGACAAGATGGGTCACAGGCCCAACCTAGCAGGCCACGGCTTACCTTCTTATGAAATCCTGAACTTCCATAATCTGCAGGCGTATAGCCAACCAATGGCAATACAAAAGTAATGGCAATACTTCATTCAATAACTTGACACAAAATATTAGAGCTTAAAAGATGAATGGAAAAACTTGTGAAAACTGAAAGCCCGGCAAAAATAGAAAGGAACACATGAAAATGTTTGGTTATAAATAAGAAAGGCCCTATACTTAGTTTTCAAGAGAAGACTTTTTGGATCAAGCCTTCCAATTCAGTTTCCTGAACAGCCAGTGAGTCTTTGGAGGACTTCAAATGCTAACTTTCACTCTCCAATCATATAAGTATTAGATCATGGATAAATACACAGCATCTGTTTTTCCCCCCTTACGTAAGCTACTTGACTTTTGTTCTTTCTCTCAATGTATTGTAACCAGTGTGTTGTTCTTTATCCAGTTTGTTGCAAAAACATTTGCAAGCAAGAAACCAAACAGAAATGCATCCGAATAATTACGATAGCAGCACAAATCACAGTATGCCAGTTGCTTATTAAAATTATACACTTTAGGCCAATTTCTGAAATCAGAGAGCACAAAGCTTTACCGATGATATATCATCACCAATGGCTCATAAATCAATAAAAAAAATCATCCATACCCCACCTCTCCTTCCACAATAAAAATTCATGGTTCCCAGGGCAATACTTTCCCAACACTTTTTGCATGCTGAAGTTTATTGCTTGATTGCCCCTTTAAGTCCAAAGAGGTTTCACAAGATCACATCCATGTAAAGTAGTACTGGAATCTCATGATTTGCAATTTTAAGAGTATGGAAGTCTGAGTCATTTAATTTTCAATCACAGGTTTAATAAACAGGTTGAAAAGAACTGGAGCAAGAATGTACATACTCTCCATGTAGATACTGTGTCAGAAATTCTCTTTATAGACTGCATCTTACTGTTAAGAAAGTTGTAAAGTACAGGTTTTGAATCTTAAAAAGAAGGCACTTACCAATGTATGCATTTTTGAGTTTCTCTCATAAAATAGTTCTGTATAATGAATTGAACATAGATATGAAATGTAGGAAGGCCATGTGTAAGAATAATTTCATTTTCTTCATACAGTTTTGTCTGAGATGGTACACTTTAAGAATACAATTCACAGCTGACAACAGTCTTGAATCTTACTTACTCGCTGCCACTTATACTTTTCACTTCTCCATCTTTAAATCAGAGTGTCTCTTGAGATTGGTCACTCCAATTACTGTACAGTTTCTTGAAGAGATGGAAGGATGGGGATGAGGTGAAGAGATGTATCTTTCCTGTCACTCCAGTTGTGTATCATTTATTGCCTAACATGTGGCTGTATGTAAGTAGAGCTCTTTCTTGAGGACAGCCTACTGATTTTATTATAGCTCCATTTTCATTCATGTTTATCACATTTTAATCCTCTTTTTCATAATGTATTCCAATATTTTGTTTTGTTTAAAAACTTATTTTGTTTAATATCGTTACACTGTATTTTATTCAGTCTTCCTTATTAATCCAGCTTTCATCAAACTGTTCATTAACTGCTATTAATTTTTAACTGTGAAAATAATTGTCATTAATATTCAGTTGTCTTTATATGTCTCACTCCTATCCGTTGTCCTTGAAGGAAGAATTCTGCTCTCATTTGTGTGTGTTTGTTTTTTTGTGTGTATATGTGTGTGTAAAGCAGTGTAACCTACAAGGTTAGGATTATCACTCAGTGGTGTACACAAGTATTACTATGGACCAGGTATGATCAGAAATATTTTACCAACATGATCTGACCAACAAGTTGCAAAGGATAAATACTATGTAAGTCCTCAACTTAAATAGCCATCCGTTTAGTGACCGTTTGAAGTTACAATGGCACTGAAAAAAGTGATGAATGATCGTTTTTCATATTTATTTCTGTTGCTGCAGAATTCGAGTGCTTGGCAACTGGCATGTATTTATGACAGTTGCATGGTCCCAGGGTCATGTAATCACCACTTGTAACTTTCTTAGCCAACTTCCAACAAGCAAAGTCAATGGGGGAAGCCAGATTTACTTAATGACTGCATGAATCACTTAACATTGGAGTGATTTGTTTTACAACTATGACAAAAAAGATCATAAAATGAGAACAGCTCACTTAACAACTGCCTTGCTTAGCAACACAAATTTTGGGCTCAAATATGGTCATAAATCAAGGGCTACCTGGAATTTGAAAATTCTTGCATTGATTCCTATGACATGACTATACCACCCAACAAATGACTGTCCCCAGTGGCTTTATACACATGTTATATGATGAAGGGGAGATGGCTGAGCTGTGTGGTAGTCCATATTGGATGAGCTATGAGGTCAGATGTTCATCTCTCACTACTATCAATTGGAATTGTTCACTCGGGAAGAAGAGGAACCACTGCAAGACTGCACCCCCATTTAATTTCTCTTCTATACACAGATAAGATTGAAACAGATATTTATAGCCATTATGCTGCATGCATATTTTGTTGCAATTACAGTTTCACAACATTTATTAACATTAGAGACCGAGTATATGTGTCCAGTACTATGGGCTGAAAAATGGCCTTTTCATATGGGAAAGTACTATTTTCCTCAAGGGGGAACTAACTCCTCCCTTAAAAACATTAATCAGCTTTCAAATCCAATTTTCTCCCTGTGAAATGTCTTGGCAAATCTGTCACAACTGCCTGAAGAAACATAAACCAGCCCATTATTCCCTTACCTTAAATGCTGCCAGAAGACATTCCGTCAACAAAATTAAGGACAGAGAAATATTGATGCTGTCTATATCGCCACAGGGTAACACCCAATGTGTGCTTGTACTTGTGCCCAGTCATATTCACTTTTCATCTTCCTCCACCAGCTCTCCAGGCAAAATTTTTGCCACTTCATCTCCTAGAATTCTTCAGTTAAGCATGGCGCTATCTGAAATCTCTGGTCTCAGAGGAAGCTTGTGGGCAATCCGTTCAGCACGCTTGCCATATCTATATGCCAGAGGTGCATTGGTTAGGTGCATTTCCAAACTGTTGCCACCTCCTGGAACTCAAGGAGCTTGGAATGGGCCATCTTAAGTGGTGCTTCATCCTTGCAGAAGTCAACCATGGCAACTAATTGCAGGTTAATCAGGAAGTGATCTGACCAAAACAAAGGGCTAATGGCAACATGCTGTGTTTAGAGATCACACTGGATCTGCTTCAAGCAGAGAATTAAACCCACCATGTACAGTAGGTAAGATAATGGTTGGACAATGAATTTCTGACTCATCCCAGAACTTGCTTTAAGGACGTGGAGACTGATATACGTTAACATTAATAGGTGGGAGAAATACAACACCAGCCCTGTGATGATCTCAGGAAGAGATGCTGATAAGCAGCTAGGTGGACAGTATCTTTGTAGCTCACTCTAAGCGAAGCTACTTTCACTGAATCATCTATATCAGTGGTTTTCAACCTTCCTAATGCCGCAACCCCTTAATACAGTTCCTCATGTTGTGGTGACCCCCCAACTCCCCATCCGGCTGGCCGGGGGGTATCAAAAACTTGACCCAAAAAAAAGGAAAAAAAATGGGAAAGTATAGGTAGTCCTCGACTTACAACAATTCGCTTAGTGACTGTTTGAAGTTACAACAGCACTGAAAAAGCGAATTATGATCATTTTTCACACTTATGATTGTTGCAGCACCCCCAGGGTCATGTGATTTACATTCGGATGCTTGACAACTGATTCATACTTATGATGTTCACAGTGTCCCAGGGTCACGTGATCAATGGCCAGGGGGCGTGGCCAGCTGATCACTCAGGTTGCAGAGTGCCTGTGGGAGGGAATCTGTGGGTCTCTGGGATGGGATTGGGGTGGATGCCTGCCTTCCTTCCCTCTCTTCTCTCCCCTTGTCCCTTCCTTCCTTGTTTTCTTCCTTTCCTTCACCTCCCTTAGTCTCTTCCGCCTTCCCTCCCTCTTTCCCATTGTCCCTTCCTTCTTTCCTTCCTTTCCTTCACTTCCTTCTTAGTCTCTTCCTCCTTCCCTCCCTCTCTCCATTGTTCCTTCCTTCCTTCCTTCCTTCCTTCCTTCCTTCCTTCCCTCCCTCTTTGTCCCTTCCTTCTTTCCCTCCCTTCCATTGTTCCTTCCTTCCTTCCCTCTCTCATTGTCCCTTCCTTCCCTCCCTCTTCGTCCCTTCCTTCCTCCCCCCCCCGTGCCCAGGAAGGGACAAGGGGAGGGGGACAGGCTGCCAGAGGCAGAGGAGAGCTCCACCCAGCTCATTTGCTCAGCTTCACCAGAAAACAAGCCACTTGCTAAGTTAGCAGAAGCCCCAGGATCAGCGCCGGGCTATAGCTGATTCGCGCTTCTGCTAAATTAGCAAGATAGCAAAGCTCGAGCAAGTTTGCTGGGCAGGAGCCAAGGAGGGCTGCTACAGCTGACCTGCTTCTTGGCTGCTCTGCAAAAGCACAGATCAGCTGTAGAGGTTCGCCCCAATCCTGGACAAGAGGGAAGGAAGGAAGGATGAAAGGGACAAGGGGAAAGAGGGAGGAAAAGAGGGACAAAGAGGGAGGCGAAGGAAAGGAAGGAAGGAAGGAAGGAAGGAAGGAAGGAAGGAAGGAAGGAAGGAAGGAAGGAACAAGGGGAGAGAGGGAGGGAAGGAGAGACAAAGAGGGAGGCGAAGGAAAGGAAGGAAGGAAGGAAGGAAGGAAGGAAGGAAGGAAGGAAGGAAGGAAGGAACAAGGGGAGAGAGGGAGGGAAGGAGGGACAAAGAGGGAGGCGAAGGAAAGGAAGGAAGGAAGGAAGGAAGGGACAAGGGGAGAGAGTGAGGGAAGGAGGAAGAGACCAAGAGGGAGGGAAGGAAAGGAAGTTCCAGCCAGGAGAGGCTTGCCAGCCTGGCTGCCGAGGAACAGAAGAGCGCAAAGCCAAGGAGAAGAAGGTGGCGGTTTCCTCCCAAAGGGGGCTCCTTTTCTCCACCCCTTCCCTGGGTTTGTGGGGAATTTCTCGTCACCAACGCTGACAGGTGCTCCTTCGAGCCCTCCATGAGCTTTCTCACCTCCTTTGCTTCTCCCCCTCCCCCACTTTCATGAGGATTGTGGCGCCCTTGGGAAGCCGATCGTGCTTTGAAGCTTAGGAGAGGAGGAAGAGTCCCTTCCTCCTTCCCTCCCACTTGCATCAGCTGGCGCAAGTTCGGGGGTCGCCAGCTGACGGGCGCAGGAGTTGGGTGCTGTGACAACCTCCCCTTCACTGACCTGCATGCACGAGAAAAAGTCAATCCAGTTGCTGCACAATGAGTCTCTGGGGAGGGCGGTGCCTTGCTCTGCACCTGCGCTTTTCATGCGCTCCCTGCAGGGCACATTTGGTAGAGTTTGTGCAGACTGCCGCCAAGCAGCATATTTTCCACAAACAAGTGAGGTGGAGCAGAGGGGGAGGAGGGAGAGAAGGCGGTTGACAAGCCCTGCCTAAGACCATCGGAAATATGTGTTTTCCCATGGTCTTAGGTGACCCCTGTGAAAGGCTCGTGCGACCCCCAAAAGGTTGAGAACCGCTGATCTATATGAACCCATGGTAACAAACCTCACATGGGACAATCAACCACTTTTCTCTCCTATTACTGCTGTTACAATATTTGAAACTCTAGTGGGCAAATATTAGGAGTACCCCTGTGCAACTAGGACTTGATAATAATGGCAAGTCTACTTACTCTTTTATGACCAGGACATGAAGGATTAAAGTCTTATTGCCAATAGACTGACCTATTCAGTGAAAGTAGCCTGGGGCAAAAGGTATCCAGAGGTAGGTCACCAAGATCTAACCCAAGAGAAAGCCATTGGGTTAGCAAAGGACCCCAACACTAATCCGCTGGTTCTCCCACCTCCTGGAACTGACAGCTCAGTGTCTCTCATTATACCTCCCCTTATTATTACAACTTTCTTATATTCCTCCCGATCTTCCCCAGGCTATCCTAATTCAGATCAAACCAGCAAACCTGGAGCATTAGATACACATACCTTCTTCCCCCTTCATTTATCTGTACACATACCTTTCCGTATCCATACAATACCTTTCCCTTCATTTATCTAATGCTGATATAAATTATAGTATTGTTGGGGTTAGAGAATACTGTAACATTTGTGTATATGTGTGTCCCCATCTAGAGTTGTTTTGATTATACTGTGATTTTTAATTTTCTATTTTAGTGCTTTTAGGCATAAGGACATACTGAAAAAAATCCTTTTTTAAAAATGGTCTTTGGCTAAAGTATTCTGCCTAAAAACACAGCTGTCACATTTCTTGAACTTATCCTATACTTACTACTATTATACCTCTATCTTTGTTCCTAGCCTCCTATCACCCCAGCAAGTGATCACTGTACTATTACTCTAGCAAAAAGGGAGTCAAACCTTTCCCAGCTATTCTCTGGTTCTCACCCACTGACTTTTAAAACCATCAACATATCTATTTTAAAGCAATAGATACCTTGCCCAATCAGATTAGCAGCAGCTGTAATAGTGACTATGGGCAGCAGTCACACTAGCAACATTAGTCTAGAAACATAGTGTAGGGGCTTTTCACACAACCTGAAAAGAGGCAACAGCCCACTTTCCTTCTTCACTGGAGATGTTACATTGGCTACATCAGGGGTGTCAAACTGCCAGCCCACAGACCGGATGCATCATAGCAAAACTAAGCCCACCCCATTGCCGACAATGGCAAAAAAGTCATGATATGTCATGACAAGTCACATAACATTGCGAGTTTGACACCCCTGGGCTACATCTTTCTGCTTCCTTCCCCTCATTTCCTCTCAAACATTTAATAGCAATAACATCTGGATTTATATATCACTTCATAGTGCTTTACAGCCCTCTCTAAGCACTTTACAGAGTCAGCATATTGCCCCCAACAAACTGGCTCCTCATTTTACTGACCTTGGAAGGAAGGAAGGCAGAGTCAACCTTGAGCAGGTCAGAATCGAACTCCTGGCAGTGAGCAGTGAATTAGCCTGAAGTGCTGCATTCTAACCACCATGGCTGTTCAATTCTCTTTCTGTTTCTCCTATCCTACCCTACCTCCGGTTCTTTCCAATTCCCTTTATCGGGTATTCCTGAAAGCAGGGGACTAATGTCAGGCATGCAGGCAAAGCTGCATGATGTACCTGATTCTGTCATTAACCTTGCTACCTCTCCATGTTCCACAGCTTTTAGTTGGTGAAACAATTGCCTCACTTTCCCTAGTGGTAGCACCAATCTGGCATGAAGGTGAAATTAAACCTTCATGTCATGTTGTCTTGTAAGGTTATTGTGGCTGAATCTTCCAGCATGACCTGTCTTTTATCTTTTGATAGCAAACATATGGATTTGCAACATGCCTTGGCTAATGAGAGACTCTTCAGATTAGAAGTACCCTGTAGTCTCTTTGATAGCAGCCAAGTAGAATTATAGCTCTCCAGAGAGCAACACATCCAACTATGTACATCAACAGAGAAAAATACTTGAGTTTCTATAGTGATTAACAAGACCTAGGATGATTTCCATCTCTTCATTTTGCTCTCCTGGAATTTTTTTTTTGCTGGACTGAGCTTTGACAACCTTGAAGAAAAGTTATATGATTGCATCATGAGTTGACTTTTTTTGTTGTTCTATTTTGTATTCCTTCATTCTTCTAGAATGAGCATTTATCCATTTAGGAAATAATCTCGTGTATCCTTATTTTTGAGTGCTTCCCTCTTTAACTGATCCACTAGAGATTGTCTGAAGGAAGAAATTACATAAATAGGCTTCCAGCAAGTGATACCTATGCCCTGCACTAAGTAATGAATTTAAATCTTTCCAGATGATGCAAATAGATATTTAAATTATCTCATCTTGGCTATTCTTCCACACTTACTACAAGTAATATTTCAGCTTAATCTTAAATTAAATGCCTACAAACCTGTTTAATTTAAATTAAATGCTTACAAACTTATTTAATTGCTCACACATGTTCTGTACCTGACATACTTTTTCCATTGTAAAATCTTAACAATAGGAAAATGTCTCTCATTCAGAGACCTCAATAGAGACCCCCCCCCTTTTGTTCCCTAAAAATATTGCTTGTTACCTCGTCTTTTAGTTGCTGTCCATTCAAGCTTTGCTTGGAAGAGCACTATCACAATGACATTAATTCACAGTTTAGTCTTTCCCATAAGGAGATTTCTGCATATATAGAAATATGTCTTTATTTTTATTATCTAGATCCATTCTTTGGCAGTCTCTTGGTACAGATGAACATCATAGAGTTGTTAAAAAGTTTAACATGGAACCTATGAAAATATAAACTCAAAGAAGTATTATAATCCTGGGGGGGGGGGGGAATCAGTGCTGGTTCCGCATGCACAATAATGGCATATCTAAAGGCTCATTTGAAATGGAGATTGATAATATCAACAAAGCATCTTTCACACTCTTTGGTGACTTTTAATTGGTTTTAGTGAACATATTGCTGTACAGTGGATATTTGCTAAAATCAAAAGCAGCAGCAACAGATGCAGATGGAGATGTTTTCAGAACAACAGTCAAGAGTGACAGATGTATTAAATGCCATGTTTTGAGAATGCATTCCACTAATGTTCCAACAAAAAGTCATAGTTTACTTGGATGACTGTGCATAACAGAGGTTTCTCCCTCTGAAACTGAAGAAAATATCTGTTACATGATAACAGGGTCTATTGGCTCAGGATCTTATGGACTTAATTTACAGCCCAGCAGGACCTCACAGCTTGTATTTGCAAATTAAAATTTCTCTATATTGATTCTTTATTAGCATTAGTAAAGAACCGCAAGCTGTTTCAAACAGAGTTTCTTTTGTCTAGCGACTAAATATAAGCTAAAGATTTCCCTTCAGCTACCCTAGTTCCAACTTATTGCATTATTATAGCATGACTACTTCTACTGCTGGATTCAGACAACAAAATTATGTACCAGAGAGAGGAAGCATTATGAAATAGCACAGCAATTTAATGCCCCAGAAAACATAGATTTCACAGTACTGTGATCTCAAAGTGAAGTAAAACCAATATTTGCAGAAAAGAAGCAGATGAAAGCCACAGTTATTATGGAACAGGGAAAACTGCTGAGCAAAGTAGGAATTTTGCCCATACATAAATATTAAACGGTGAAGAGTATTCAATAAATGCTGAAAAGAAGCAATATGTTTTGTTTTGTTTTGTTTAATAAGTGTAAAAGGAAGATAAAAAGGGAAAAATATAAATCATTCTCATATACTAATTGCAATTAATGTTATATATTCATGTCATGATGTACAATTATTAACATTTACCGTCCAATTGATAACATTTACATTGGTTTACTTTCCAAGGTTGTAGACCCAAAACATCCTTAAGTTATAACAAGTCAAAATATGCAGTTGGTAAAAATTTGCTGTACATTAACCTCTAATAGAAGATAAGCCTTGTGTCATTAATGTAAATATGGAAAATTAAAACCCTGTGTAACTGACAATTAAAGTTTCCTGAGTGAAATATAAGTGGGAGAATTCCCTAAAATGAATGGCGATTAAATTTCTGGAAATACGTTTGTATAATATAAAGGGGATGCTACATATGGTATTAATTATCTGTGGTAATACATACTTTTAAAGTATTGATTTTACTCCAAATGTTCCTTTAAAGTGAGACTCAGTTCTCTTGATCTGTTCCTTGGGGGGGGGGGGAAGCTGCATATTTAAATTCAGTTTAATCAACTAAGATAATTGTCAACCCAAGGAAAGTTATTGCCTTCAGGGACCATTCAGAAAAAAAAATGATGTTGACCTCTTGCTTCAAACTTGAGTTTTGAACTAATTAATATTATAGCTAGGAAAAGCTTCCAAACCATTAATTTTGTTAATTTTGGTATGGAAGGTTGAGGTTTATCAATACAGGCAAATAAACCGTGAATCTCATTACCCAAATGTGCAATGGGTCATAAATAAATTTCCATATACAAAGAGAATCACAGAATGATGGGTCTGGAAGGGACCTTAGAGGTCTTCTAGTCCAGCCTTCTGCCCATGGCAGGAGACCTTATATCATCTTGGACAAATCAAAGGCAAAGAAGTTATATAGTCTTGCCATATTCAGCTCACTGATATAAAGGCTTTAAATAAAAACACATTAGCCCTTTGGGTATGTGTGTGAAGAGGGGGTGTTCAAATAGAATTTGTGTATTTTTGTTTCTATGGAGAGAGGCAGGAAGGGAGAGAGGGAGAAAGAGAGGGAGAGAGAGAGAGAGAGAGAGAGGGAGAGAGAGAGAGAGAGAGGGAAAGAAAGAGAGGGAGGGAAGAATTTCAGGTCACGAGAAAACATAAAAATAGCCTCAATTTACATTGTCTTTCTCATTCCTTCATTTACAAGTAGCTTTTTAGTATTTAAACATAATTCCTACTACTTAATTTGTTTGGTGCTTTTTTTTTTCCAAAGTAAATCTTTTATGGAAGATTCTACTATTATGGTATTATTTATTGGGAGTGTTTCTCCCAAGCTGTTCTTTTGCCTGCATATGTAATTAGGCGGTATCTTAAAGACAACTTTTATTAAAATGTTTAATTTTCCCTTAAGATTGTAGTCTCTTGTGTGGATCATTAGGCAAGTTTAAAAATATGTGTTATTGACCCAAGTGAATTTATATTATGCACACTTAGGAAAATCCATAATTAGATATTAGACGGGAAAAATACAACTTGAACTTAACCTAAACTTATTGACTAAACTGTTTTTGAATAGTTGATAATGTATGTGTGTGAGTGTGTATGTATGTGTATGTGTGTCTTTATATTACTTGATTTACTTGAGGCAATGTCTTTAGAGTCCTTAACTTATGGCTACAACTGTAACCTAATTTTTGTGCTAAACAAGATGTTGTTAAGTGAGTCACACCTGCTTTTTTTTTTTAAAAAAAAATCTTTTTTGCCTTGGTTGTTAAGTGAATCTTTGCAGTTCCTCAATGAATCACATGGTCGTTAAGCAAATCTAGCTTCCCACATTCACATTGCTTGTCGGAAGACGGCTGGGAAGGTTAGAAATGGTGATCATGTGATCTTAGGAGGCTGCAACAATCCTAAATACATGCTGGTTACCAAGTGCGTGAAGTTTGATCACGCAACCGTGCAGATGCTACAATGGTGGCTAAGTGCAAGGACCAGTTGTAACTTTGAATGGTCACTAAATGAATGGTTGTAAATTGAGAACTATCTGTCATGTGTTTTGATAATATGGTTAGTTCCTTTAAGGACAACATCATTATTGCTTGTTCTAATATGATTGATAGTCATGAATCACAGTGTTGAAATCCCTATCTAGTTTATAACTCTAAACATTCACATGGCCCCAAAATGCTGGAAATTCATTGAATGCATGGAATATATCTGAGCTAATTTAGCTATTATATCTGTCTCTGCCTGGAGGAGATTTTGTCAAATAAAGACATAGATTGCTCTACCCACCACTCACTAGTGCCCGATATTGTCAACAGAACTGAATTGTAGCTGGGCCCCTAAAATGTTTGTCCATTTGGGTCCTCTGATGTAAATTAGGGAAACCTATTTTGACAAAATAATCCATAGAATATTTCATATAATTCGAGATTTTGGGCAATATGGAGAATGTACCGAATAACAAACTGATCAATTAAAGTGGAAAAATTACAGTTTCTTCTAAATCCTTATTTTTTTTTCTAGTCAAATCCAACTATCTGTTAAATAAAACTGCAGAACCCAAGAAAACCTGACTGAATCCTGGTGCTTTAGAAAATAGAGATTATATTTGATCTTCAGAGTAGTACTGAAGATTAGAAATACAAAACTAGGGATTCAAGATTTCCCTTATTGAGAGCAGTAGTGAGAAGAAATTGCATTAACCTGGCTAAATTCCTTTAAGATCCTCTTTCCTAATTGGATCATTAAATATTGTTGTCTTACAACTCCCATTGTTGCCAGCCAAATGTTCGTATTAATAGAAAATGCAATCTAACAACCTCCAGAGAATTAAAATTGGAAAACAATTGTAATGGAAGCAAGCTAAGCCAATTCAAGAAATGCTTGCTTTGTTAAAATATGCCAGCAGGTGAACTATGAAATTTTAAGAATAAAGAAATCCTCTAGTACTATACTATTGATAATCCTTTGATATTTCTGGAAATGGTGTGTTTGGTAGGCTTGCTGTCAAGGAGATATAATAGAGATTTCTTTTTGGTTTGAAATTTTGCTTTAGACGATTGTGCTCTACTTCAAATAGAGAGAAACAATACATTTAATCAGATGCATAGATATTCTTTTTCAAAAACCATCTCTATTTTTCTCATGTTGTATATTCTGCTTCTGGAGAGTCACTGGAATTCTAAATTGAAATTATTAATTGACTGATATATTCTAATAAACTACATGATAGATTTGAGGACGATTTGAGGACGATCTGTAACAAATAGTACCATTTTACTCTTAAATCATCTGCACTTAGAAGTTAATGTGAAAAAAATGAAATCTGGAACAGTTTGGATATATTTATTTGTTTGTGATATTCTATTCAACATTCACTTCTTCTGTTTTAACAGCAAACTTACATACATATTTTAACATTATTTAGAATTGTTCCTTTTGTATTCTGCACCACTAGAGAAATAGATGACAAAACAGATCTTAAATGTGATTTTTCTTTGCAAATCTATGTCTTTTCAAAATCTTTGAAAATCTAAACAATAAAGGGAACTTCAGCTCTCTCTCTTCTGCAGCCATTCCTACTGAGTGCATGAAAGAGATTTTGATAGTGTCCCAAGAATATAGACAAAAAATATCTGAAATGTAGCATTGTAGAGGAAAAGATAACTAAATGGATTTCGAAAGCAATCTCTCTCTCTGAGTCTGTTTATATGGACATTTAAAAGTTTTTGGGTTATTTGGTTATAACAAGTGCTAAGCATAATACTATAGAATAAGTGGCTTCAAAATGTCTTCAGCTGAGGAAGCCAATCTTATCATATCAAGGTCAGAGGTATAGCTTCAGCATCCAGAGTGATATGTTGAAATGTTTCTGAACTTCAGGCCTTAGAAGCCAAGTAACAAAATGATCAATAATAATAGATTATAGAACTGATAAAGCAGCAATGTCTGGAAAGACACAAGTTTCTTATACCTGGAGATGTACCAACTTTTTCAGCCCAAACTGAAGAATTCCAGACATTTAACATGTATTGGGAACTGGACGTTTTCTTGTTATCTTGATAATTTGATATGTTTCCCTTACATTTTTATTACTTTTGAATCATTAATTATGGTCAAATACTGGAACTTCAAATATTTTTTTCATAATGCACTTGGAGAATAAATTCTTTTCCTTGATACTTTTATCAGTCCATTCTAAAATTGCTTGAGGGGAAAAAACAAAGCTAAAGCGCATACTGCTCATAAAATATCTTTAGTTATATTAAATATTTTTAAAAGAATCAATAGTCAAGGTCTGCAAAGGAACCACTGCCAATTCATAGGTTAGTTGTTATATCACATCACATACATTTTCATTTCAGCTTAGTGAAGACAGTCTAACATTATGTGATTTGATTAGCTGCAGACAAGGTTAATTGATAATCTGTTTCTTCAATGAGAAATGTCAGTATTGCAGTGTATCTTATCCAGGCAGCTATTGTGAAACATTCTTTTTATCACCATCTTACTGTGAGCAACTCCCATACCTATAAATGCCCATAGATGCAAATGTATATGTAAACTGAACTAGAACAGGACTGTGCTAACCTGAATCTGGTCAGAGATAAAAGTCCTAAACTCTGAAAATGTCAAAATAAGAAGTGAGAAAACTTTCAGTTCTCCAACAGCCCACAGACTTATAAGTGTAGAAAATAAAATACAAGAAATGAGTAGCAGGATGGCAGAAAACTGAAAGGTGATGTAGAAACAGATGAAGTTCAAACATGAAATTAGAAACAATATATGTTTGAAAGTGACCTCTCTAGCTTCTCTAGAGAGACTCTAAACCAGGGGTGTTCGACCTTGGCAACTGACTGGGGAATTTTGGGAGTTGACATCCATACATCTTAAAGTTGCCAAGATTTGACACACCTCATTAAGCCATTGATGATTTTTTTAAAAAAAAAACCCTCAAAACAACTGTTTTCTCTGTTCACCTAACTCCAAAGATGGTAAAACCAACTGCGTTTGGCTCATTTCCAAACACTAAGCAGCTTTGGCTTTACTTGCTAAACTGGGGAAGTTGGTCCAGAAAGCAATGAAATACCACTTTTGTGCATGGAATCGCCTTCCGTGGTCAGTAAAATGAGCCCAGATTGTTGAGGGCAATATGCTGATTCTGTAAACTGCTTAGAGAAGGCTGTAAAGCACTATGAAGCAGTATATAAGTCTTAAGTGCTATTGCTATTCTTAGTTCTATCCTTAAATTCTGTTCTTTTGCCTTCTCCCTTTTCATTTATTCCCTCTACAGATAGTCCTCGTTTACTGACCGTAATTGGGCCCAGGAATTCTGTCGCTAAGTGATGCTCTTGTACTAAGGCCCAGTGTCACATGATTGTGACAACATACAACAGTAGTTTTGACAGTCCCTGTTGCTGTCATTAGATGAATTCTATACAATCATTATGTCCCATGGTCACATGATCAACATTTGCAACTGCCTGCTGTTGAAATAAACCCAGGATAGCAGTGGGAATTAAATTAGGTGTCTCTTAGTTTTCATTTATTTTTAATAGTTTTCTTCAAGTGTGACTAAGAGAGGGTCCGGCAGAATAAATGGGAGCCCCATATAGTGTTACTAATAATGTCATAGTACTTCCCAGAGAAGTATTGAAAACTACACACACACACACACACACACACAAAGGGTCATTTCGTTAAAAAAAAGGTTTATGTGGGATGACTTCTTGTTATAAGGAAATTGAAAAGGAAAGTCAATACAATGTAATTTAAGTTTATTTGTGAGTTACTCAAAACAGCAGTAATAGAAGTTGACATGAATCTATACTGCAGGTCAGGGAAGGCATTTTCAAGCCCAAGGCAGCGGATGTAACATTGTAGATGACTCATAAAAAGTGAATGAAGAAACTATGGCAACCCCACTGTAAATAGCTAATGTTGATTTACCCCAGAGAGTAATCCTACTAAGGTGAGCCACAACAATACAATATGTCACTTTCTATATCCCACGGTCTCCCATTCAGCATCCTAGACATCCCACAGATACTTCCTTGGGTGCCCTCTGGCTAGAAAGGCAGGATATAAATAAAATTCAGGAAAAAAAAATTAAGGAGAAGAATCATGAAGAAGCAATGAATTTAGTCTTTAAAATAAACTAAGTGTGCATGGAATGGATTTTTTTTTCCTCTGTTGACTCCAGAATAAATAATTATATCCTGGAAATTCTAGTGAACCACAGTTTTGATTGACTGTGGTTCAAAAGTCAGAAGAAAACTCAGAATGTTTTGGTTTTCTTGGGTTTAGAACAAGACTGAGGATAATTAGAATGATTTTACAAGGTATATTGGGGAAATCTGATATGCATCCCTCCCTTCCCTGCTCCATAGATCACAACATGGCATATCTCACTTCCTCCCCAGATCTGTCCAATATCTTCCCATTGCTCCTTCTCTTTTGTGTACACCACAATTGGGCACAAGCTGGCCCACTAGCTGACCAGCTTTCCCATTGTTCCCAGCACCTTCTCTTTCTCTCAGTCCCTGCTTCCCATCAACCATTGGCATCAGTGTATGGCATATCCTACTGGCCTAACCATCAGGGCTCGCCTTTATTTTCTCTCCTCAGTTACTAATATCCTGGCTTTTTACCCACTTTTCCCTTCTTCTTCAACAAATATAAGAAAATATATTCCTCTCTTCTTCCACAAATATATGAAAAATTATGTTTTGGTTCCAAACAATCCCAGGGTCAAGCTACAGGATAGGCAACACCAGCAAATTGACTCTAAAGAAGACTATAACTAGTTTTGTGGCATCCTTTTGTGGCATCTCTGAGCTTTGATGTTTTCTTGAAGTTGGGGCATGGACACTTGTACATAGTATCCATTCATGCATCAAACATTTTAGACATTCCTAAGATATATTGTATCTGGGCTGTATAATCCAACGGCCACTAGATGGCAGGAGATTTAGAATTGTGTGCCTGTATTTATTGCCATCTGCAGATTTTTCTCACCCAATTTCAGATATCTTTATTTCTCACCCAATTTCAGATATCTTTTCCCATGTTTAATTAGACACGTCATAAAGTTTTGTTTGGTCTTCATTAAACTGTTCAATTCATTTTTCCCAGATACCTCACTAAGTAGAAGAGATACCATTCAGATTTCATACTTCTGTGGGTTTTAAATATATTCTTTGGACCAAATAACTTCCATGTACTTGGAAGAAAGTTTTACAGAAAATGTATGTTAGGGAAATATATCTATACTAAATAAATACATAATATATATTTACTTAATATGTAAACCAAGTGCACATTTTATTGTTTTGTTGCAGCTGTTGCAGTAAATTATCAAAAAATTCAAAATTAAATAATATTGGATATAGTTTGATCACGTAGGTTTATATTTGACATCTCTGATTTTGTTTGTTCTTCAAATTAAACTCAGTGGCTTGCAAACTGTAGAATATGGTTCATAAATGTTATTCAAATCCAAAAATAAGATTTGAACTGGTAAACACAGTGGTGGGATTCAAATATGTGAACAGCTGGTTCTCTGTGTGGATGCTGCTTCCAGAAGTCCATTCTGGGCTTGGACAATAAAAAAATAGCTACTAGTTCTGCCGAAGTGGTGCGAACCGGCTGAATCCCACCACTGGGTAAACGGTATAATCAGACAGGATCAAAAGTATTTGTACTTTCCCTTGTTTTCAAAACAACTATAAAATTGCTTAAGTAAGAGAACACATTTGTCCAACATTTGTTCCTTTAAAAGAATATAACGTTCAGCTTTTGAACAAAACTTTTTTTTTTCTATCATGGCACATTTAGCTTGAAAAGAAAGTTGCAGTAGTTGAATTTCATGTAGCACTTAAAAACATAGTAGCCACAAGAAAGAAGAAGGTGCCAGTGGGGGGGGGGAGGTTTTTTTTAATATGTAAAACAAAACAAAAAATTGTCAATTTTGCTTGAGGATAATAAAAGAGTATTTAACATGGTTTACTATTTCCTCCTTCCTTCTTTCCTTCTTTCCTTTCCGTTTTATCTTCATTTCAAGAACACAAATTCCAGTCTCTTACAACATATAATATTTCAACATGGTAAGGTATCTGAAAGGGGAAAATGTTAAAAGACATTATCTACCAAAGCACTGTCAAAGGAACCAACTGATATATTATGATGAGAAATACAGCGAGAGTGTTCGCAGACTTTAATGATAAATTAAAGAGATTGGATACTGTGGCTAAATTCCATTATTATCATACTTCTGAGAAAAAAATTTACATACTCATAGACATTTTTTTCATTCCTTTAAAAATATCTGCAAAATAATTGGGACATTCCAATTAAACTTGAGAATGGTGGGGTGGGGGAGAAATAGGAAATGAACAATTGCTAGCACAATTCATAACAGAACCAGAATGAAATCTGAGGTGATACATGAGATAACAGCTGATAATAATTATACCATAGTTGAATGCAGGCCAGCATCAGCATTGTTTCTTTCCACATTTTCTTTGAAATTCATTTCTCATTTCAGGAAAAAAAATATCAGTCTGAAGACAAAATCATCTGGTTATAACATTCATGGGGAGGGAAAAATATAATTTGTATTGAGAAGCCATCAGAATTTTTGCAGGATTTTGGGACAAAGTAAGACGCTAACATGCAATTTGTGTGTATGAACTATGCAGCAATACATATGCATGTTTGGGGAGGTACACGTTCTGCTTATTTATGTGTTTGCTTTTTTGATGCCTTTTTCATAAATATGACAACTTCACTTGATTTATTAGGCAAGGGGTTGTGCACTCTAGAATATGTTGCTTTAATACAGGGGTGGCAAACTCAATTTCATCAGCATTGCAGTTGCCCTCGGGTGGGTGTGGCCAGGGTGTGGACATGGATGGAGTGGGTGTGGCCTATTGAGTGGGCATGGCCAGCTCTACATCGTTCGCATCAAGAGTGCCTGTGGGGGCCTGGGCAGGAGTGGGACAGATCTGAGGGTCTCTGGCAGAAGGAGGTGGGACCAGGACAGATACCAAGGCATGGTTCACTGGAGGAGCCTCACCATTCCTCTCAGGCCATGCGGGGCGGCTGAATGGTGGTGCGGGCTGCCTGGAGCCCTGGGCAGCGGAGGTCAAACACCTAGCCTGGCCCTTGAGCACCTGTGACACCAATCCCAGCCCCACTTCCCCAAGGGGGTGCCCAGCTGCGCTTACCTCCTCCTCAAGGCTGCTGATACTGCTGTGCTTGCTCTCCTTAGCCAGGTTGCTCATGATGGATACGAGGGCAAAGTCAGAGAGAGGCCCATTCCCTCTCCATGGGAGAAAACCCGGCTTTGTATCCAAAGCTTCCTTAGCAATAGGATGGGAGATGCCCAGGATAGGCCAGGAGTAGAGGGAAAGGAGATGGTAAAAGGGCAGCAGGGCAGGACTAAGCCAGGACTTCCCTCAGACCCTCCCTCTCCTTCTTTCCTTTCGTCCTTCCTAAGTACAGAGTGGTGGGAAAATATTTGAGATGAGGGAGGGAGAAAAGCAGGCAAGAAACGCAGCTAGGGAGGTGTCACCCTTCGTGAGGAATGAAGAAATACACCATTGCCTGGAAGTGGCCAGCACATGGCCCTCAGCTACTTCACATATCTGGCTTAGTGGGCTCTGGGGGAGGGGATGCCATGAGCAGCATGAGAGTCAACGTTACCTGCGCAATGCCGCCCAGCCCCCAGCCTGCCCGGGGGCTGGGAGGCTGAGCCAGGGCGCACAAATCTGAAAAGAAGCGCAACACCACCCAGCCCCCAGCCTGCCTGGTCTTGGCAGGTAGCGAGGCACTCTCCTCACAGTGCCGAGAGGTTGAGCCATCAGTGCTATACTCGCCAGCTTTGCACCTTGCTGCCTGCTGAAACTGGGCAGGCTGGGGGCTAGGCAGCATTGCACTTCTCATCAGTTTCATGCCACCTGGCTCAGTGCTGTGAGGAGAGAGCCCCACTTCTTGTCAAAATCCCTCCCTGGAGGCCATCAAGCTGGATATGTGAAGTAGGCAAGGGCCATTTGCTGGCCACTTCCAGGCGATGGTGCATTTCTTCATTCCTCACAAAGGATGACGCCTCCCCAGCATGCACCCAGGGGCTGGTTCCTCGCTGTTTCCAGATGGCCTTGTGGAGCTAAGACTGAATGTGTTTCAGCATAGATGGCCACCAGAAAATTGTACATTGGCTCCCAGCCCTCCTGGGCCAGGGCCAAGGCAGCGGGGGGCCGTTCCCTCACTGTTTCCAGGATGGCTTTGTGGGCCACATGAAACCACTTCGCAGGCGGCATCCAGGTCTTGTGTTTGACATGTCTGCTTTAATATGTAGGAATGACCTTGGGAGACAGATGGGAAAGCCACAAACTGAACAACTGGCATGTAAAAGGTACCTCAGAGGAGGAGGGAGGGTTTGGGAAACATTTTAGAAGGGACCCTCCATGGTTTTCCAAAGAGTAAAAGGAAAGTAAATTCAGTCTCCCAACTACACCAGACAGGAAATACAACTAATTCAGCTTTGTAAAGCTACATTAACAAAATCTTGCAAGTCTGAAAGTACAAATCTTCCACTATCTCTTTTTATTGCCTGATTAATTTTATTGCCTGATCCATCCTAATTTCCACTGTTTCTGCACATTCTTCAGTTGTGGGTTTATCTCCCTTTTATCTAACCATTCCCTAGGCAGCATCTCTTCCCATTCACCCATCCACCAGCTTTTTCCAAGGTCATTCTGACATTCCATTACAATAAGGGATAAATACTTTCAGTCTTGCAAAATTTCATTAATGTAATCTTTCAATCAAAGGAAAGCTAGTATTCCTGGTTATACTTATTGTCTTGGACTACCTTGCAGTAATTCAGCTGTTTAGAGTGGGTGGCTTTCGAGACCTCTTTTGTCCCGAAAACGTCCTGCTTTGTTGATTCACAAGACTAGCAGTTACTCTTGCATTGTTGATTCAGAAGTCTAGTAGTTGTTGACGAGACTTGGGTGGGATGTTACAGGTGCTCAAGCCCAACTTCCTGTCTCTGGTTCACATGATACCTTTTTCCTCTGTTTTCTTAACGACTTTTAGACAAGATTCCTGACTTTTGTCCACCCTGCTTAATTCCTGCTTCATTTTTTAGCTCTGACCATTTTTAGCCTAGTCTCACACAACCAGCCTGAACCTTGTGATTCATCTTAGAAATATTTGTGAGCATTCTGCAAACAACAGAAATTGAAACACTTGCAAGTGTTTTTTGCAGTGCACTTGGGGCTGGAATTTACTTTACTTTCATATTATTGATTCATCACATTTTATCCAGTAATATGTATTTGTTGAATTTCTACTGCATCGGTATTCTTGAATAGTTTATCTGGAGCTTAAGATTTGTGACTGGTGAAGGGGAAAATTCCCCATGACACAACTGATGAATAGAAAACACATAATCTGCTTGAGCCACACTTATTAAATTGCACAAGGGACGGACTGCAAAATTCTGCCCCTTAAATAGGATACAAACAACCTTCGTATAGGAATATTTAAAAAGCTATATTGAGATGTCAATCATCTTAATTTTTTGATGGCATGTATTAGATGCATGCTTACACTGAAAATATATAGTTAATAAAATGGATGTCTCTAAGAGTCAGCTTTTGTTGTTAGCTATTTTCCAGTTTCCACCTAAAAACACAAAGGTTGTGTTGAAACAACTCACAAACCAGCATCGGAGGAAGCTAACAGCGAGTCTAACATGAGCTCAAGGGCCTTGGGAGCTGCTTATCTTGCTTCAGGTGTTTGTTTTATTTTTTCAATGGCTGCACATTTAAAATGATACTATTAATAGTAATAACAATAATAATAACTTCGGTGCTTGTTGACTGAGCTTGTTTGGAAGTTCTACAGAAGGAGCATGGCCTTGATCGAAGAGCTGTACACTCCTTCTATCAGAGATGCATGCAGCTTCAGGAGAGGTGCTCATGGAGTGGCGAGAGAGGAAGGGGCACCCCCCTAGCCAGCCATTTTAGCCAAATCGACCCTAGAGATCAATGGGGTGACAGATGTTGCAGCCAGATCATCCCTATATCTATGCTCTTTGATTTCTGTCGTGGAATATATGCAGAAATTAAAGCAAAATTTAAGTTTAGGGTGGGCAATCTGCAGGCAGACATGGACCCCCAGCACTGCAGGTTGGAGTGCCAAAATCATCAACAAAATGGTCAAACTTAGCTGGATTAGTATTCGGATAACAAACAGTCATAAATTCTTTGTAGGTCAGAAGAAAACATCCTTGGAATTTTAAAAAAGCCATTCTGAAAAATAAAAGCAACATAAAACCAATTCTATCTTGCTGCATAAAGCTGAGATTGACTCAAGGGAGCTTTTATTTTTAGATAGTAAGGAGGGACTATCAGCACACATTGCCAGCATAACTTTATAAATGTTTAAAAACTCAGAAAAATTACCGATTGATTAAAGATATGAGATAGAAATATTACAGAAACCTATTTTTACTGCTACCAATTACTTTTGGGTAGGCACACTACAGCCAGTTATAGTTATACCTGGATTACTTTTTTATTTTGTTCATTCAGTGTGTGTGTGTGTTTGTGAGAGAAAGACAGCTACTCTGCTTGGAAGAAGAAGATTTTTTAAAAAATCTATTGTTAGGACTTAGCAAAGAATTCCAAACAGCGATGCAAGTTTTTTTTTTCTTGCAAAACAGGTAGAAGAGTTATAGGACATTTTACTCCATATCATCCTTAGTTTTGAAGGTTCATGAACTAGATCTTGTCCCAGCTCCTGCCCAGCTAGCAATCCGAAAGCATACAAGTGCAAGTAGACAAATAGGTACCATTTCAGTGGGAAGGGAACAGTATTCTGTGCACCTAAGCATGTAGTTATGCTGGCCATATGGCATGGCAATGTCCTCAGACAATGCTGACTCCCTTGGCTAGGAAATGGAGATGAGCACAGCCCCCTAGAATTGGACACCTTTACCTTTAAAAATAAAATAAAATAAATTGGACTCTGGATTCTAACTCACTTAGTGGGGGGGTGGAGAGGAAACTACAGACATCCATGTCCCGCTGGTTGGCAAAAATGAAAGAAGGTGGATGGTAGAACAATTTTTACATTTTTGAATTCTTTTCCCTTGACATCCCACAATGTGTGTGGTGACCCACCCATCTTATAGGTATTTGCAGTTTTAAAAAATATATATATTCTTGCGAGGTCCTTGGTGTTTTCTGAATTTGCTGATTTTCTTGAAGACATTTCATTACCCAGCTAGGTAATATGGTCAGTGCACCTAGTTCAGTGGTTCTCAACTTGTGGGTCGGGACCCCATTTGGGGTCGAATGACCATTTCATGGGGGTCGCCAAACAACGCAGTCTGCCATTTTTTTTCCCTTTTCCTTAGCTGTGCTACTCCCTTTTATTCTATTGGCTTTTGAAAGCCAATAGAATAGACTCTCTTGAATAAAGTCTAATTCTATTGGCTTTCAAAAGCCAATAGGAATTGTCCAGGCTGTCTCTGCCCTGCTGAGCACGCCAAAAGTCCCATTCTGCAAACGGTGCTGCACCAGTTGAGCAGTCCTCGACTTACGACCGGTTGAGTAGTCCTCGACTTACGACCGGTTGGGGGTCGCGGCATTAAAAAGGTTGAGAACCACTGACCTAGTTGGATAATGAAATTTCTGCAAGAAAACAACCAAACTCAGAGAGCACCAAAAATTTTCAGTCCTAAACTACAAATATTATCTTCTCTTGATAGAACTCCTCTTCTATTTGAATGATGCCCTGAAAAAGAGGCTGGAGAGAAGGAGCTAAGAAACCATAAGTTATTTTACATTACGAACAGGACCTACTTTGAGTCATTGCACAATCAGTTTTTAGAATAGAATATTTAGAAAGGTGACTTCATAAAAGATTTACCCACCTTTGTCTCCCTTCTCTTACATGTGCACAGACTGAACTATCAAGGAACACTATTGCCAGCAATGCTGAGAGATAATCAGAAAGTAACTCCACTTGTTCGCTCTGTTGTCCCATAATTAAAAGCTGATGTGTTGCGTCCTTGGCGGGAAAGCAGACACGAGAAGCAGCTGGAGTTCTCAGTTTCTTTTATTCAGCGTTCAGCTTACAGGAAGATGGCTTCAGCCTCGCCCAGACGCCTCGCAGCCTCTTATATAGGCAACTCCCGGGTAAAAGGGTTACTTTTCCCGCGCCAGCACCCGCGCATGCGCACGGCGCTGGCGACAGCCTGTCTGGTCCCGGGCAGCTTTGCACCTGCCCGGGACTGCCTGCAAACGCCCGAGCCGTTTGCAAAGGCTCGGGACATAACAGATGGACGCACAGTTGCTACATCAGTGGTTGAAGAAGGCAGAAAGAAAGAAACCATTGGAAGCATAGATGAGAAAAGCTGCAAAATAGAAAAGGAATAGCTATGGCAACACATGGAATAGATTGTAAATAAAAAGGAAGGGGAAGGGGAATGGAAGAAGGAAGGAAGGGGAGAGGGAGAGGGAGAGATTATGGGAGGAAGGAAGGGAGGGAGGGAGGGAGGGAGGGAGGGAGGGAGGAAGGAAGGAAGGAAGGAAGGAAGGAAGGAAGGAAGGAAGGAAGGAAGGAAGGAAGGAAGGAAGGAAGGAAGGAAGTCTTATGGGAAGCTATAAAATAAGTTGATCTAAAGTGTTAACCCCACTTCCCCCTCTCTCCCCCTGAAAAATCCCAACTTTCACAAAACTTTTTTTTCTGACCTTTCAAACAAGGATTGCTCCAAATAGTACACTTCTCAGGAGAACAAGGATCAAACCTAAAATCTCCTTCCTAATAACATCCAAAGGGCTCTTGCCACCTTTAATGCTGAGAATCCAATTAAATTCCAGCTAAATTTAGACCTAAGCAGTTGTCACAATTTCAAAGGGCCAAATATCTGTAATCATAGAAATACATATTTAAATTTTCATTCCAAAGAAAACAAACAGAAACAGAATCAATATATATGCTCAATGGTATAATTAAAGATTTGGCATATTGATACCCAGTTGTCTCTTACTGCTGCTTCTTCTAAAAGAGGAGATGCTATTAAATGTATGTATGACAAAATAAGAAAACAAAACTCAAGAATAAACTGAAATGGTTAGAAAAGTATTCTGAAAATAACAAGAAGAAATTCAACAAAGTGTCCCTGCTTTGACAGAGTACCAGTTTGGACCGCCACTCGCAATATGCTGGACATTCAGCTGCCTTTAAAGCAGAGGTCCCCAACCTTTCAGGCACCAGGGACCGGTTCCGTGGAGAAAGGTTTTTCCACAGCCCGGAGAATACGTGGTTTTGTGTGCTGCCTGCATCCCACGGATGGGGTTTGCTTTTTTGTGCGGACTGGTTGCTGGCATGCCACGGCCCGGTACCAGTCCATGGACTGGGGGTTGGGGACACCTGCTTTAAAGCATAATCAGAAATTACATTTGGAGCTGTACAGTAACTACATCAGAATTTTCAAATGGCAATAGATACTACAAATATATTACACCTTTGCTTCAGACTCTGCACTGATTGCTGGCAAATTTATGGATGCAGGTTAAAATACTAGTATTAATCTATACTGCACTAGCTGGTGTCAAGCCTCACACAGCTAGATAAGGTCAAGGACACATAAATTGCACCGCACTTCTGTCTTTAATGCTAGACATGGGATAAACGAAGAATCCTGGAAACTGCAGGAGGAACCTCAATCCTCATGTGTAGTAAGTTCATTAAAGTGAAGTCTCTTTGAATGAACTGAAATAATCTTTCCCATTGCGTCTTGCCATCTGGATGGAGTTCCTGTTTGTAACATACGCTAGCACCGGACTTCTGTCTCTTGATTGTTGTGATGAAACTTATAACAGGCCTTGGAAACAGGGAGGGGACAGCAAGAAAGTTAAAAGAAGAAATAGATCCTTAATTACAATCAATGCCTTGGAAGGCCACACTTGGAATACTGCATCCAGTTTTGGTCACCATGATGTAAAAAAGATGTTGAGACTCTAGAAAGTGTACAGAGAAAAGCAACAAAGATGAAAAGGTGACTGGAGGCTAAAACATATGAAGAACGGTTGCTGGAATTGGGTATGTCTAGTTTAAGGAAGAGAAGGACGAAGGGGGACATGATAGCAGTATTCCAATATCTCAGGGGCTGCCACAAAGAAGAGGGAGACAAACTATTCTCCAAAGTGCCTGAAGGCAGGACAAGAAGCAACGGATGGAAACTAATCAAGGAGAGAAGCAACCTAGAACTAAGGAGAAACTTCCTGACAGTTAGAACAATTAACCAGTGGAACAATCCTGCCTCCAGAAGCAGTGAATGCTCCAACACTGGAAGTTTTTAAGAAGAGTCTGGACAGCCATTTGTCTGAAATGGTGTAGGGTTTCCTGCCTGAGCAGGGGGTTGGACTAGATGACCTCCAAGGTCCCTTCCAACTTTATTATTATTATTATTGATGGATCATCGCACAGTCAGCCAGATGCTGAGACTGGATTTGGCATTTTGTCTACCTATTGAGTCCTTACCCAGGACCTGGGATAGGCAGATGTGGATGTTTGATGGTATTACAGGTATCGTTGCAGGATGGAAGCAGTTCCTAGTAAGGCCGCCTTTTGCAATTGACTAATAGTGAATTTGTCAATGCTAATGGTGTTCAAGTGGTGCTCCAGTTGTTTTGGGATTGCACCCAAGGAGCCTATTACTATTGGTACTACCCTTGCTTGCTTTTGCCACAGTCTTTCTATTTCTATTTGTAGGTCTTTGTATTTTGTTATCTTCTCCAGTTCTTTCTCTCTATTCTGCTGTCTCCAGGCACTGCCACGTCCACTATCCAAACTTTTTTGTCTTTCTTATCGACAATTGTTAAGTCTGGGGTGTTATGTTGCAGGTGCTTGTCTGTTTGAATTCTGAAGTCCCAGAGCAGTTTAATTTTATCATTTTCTATGACTTTCTCTATTTTATGATCCCACCAGTTTTTGCTTACAGGCAAATGATATTTTTTGCAGCTCTTCCAATGCACCATTGTTGCTACTTTGTCATGCCGCTGCTTGTAGTCAGTCTGTGCAATCTTCTTGCAACAGCTTACCAGGTGGTCCACTGTTTCTTCAGCTTCTTTGCATAGGCGGCACTTACTGTCTGTTGCTGTCTTTTCAATTTTGACTTTATATGCATTTGTCCTTAAGGCTTGGTCTTGTGCAGCCAGAATTAGTCCCTCGGTCTCTTTCTTCAATTTTCCTGCTCTTAGCCATTGCCAGGTTTTATTATTATCTGCTTTCCCAGCTATTTTTTTCATGTATTGGCCATGTAGTGCTTTGTCTTCCCATGCCTCTATTCTGTTCTTCATTTGGTCTTTCTTGTAGGCCAGTTTGGTCTCTCCAGTAGTCAGTAAGCCTTCCTGATATACTAATTTCAGTGCATCTTCATCATTGTTCTTCAGATATTCTTCCAAAGCCATTTTTCTTCTTCAACCATCTGATGTACTTGTAGCATTCCACGCCCACCTATTTGCCTTGGTAGATAAAGTCTGTCAATGTGACTGCGTGACATTGATGAAGAGCATGATTCATTGTCATTATTTTTCTGGTCTTCCTATCCATTGCTTTTAGTTCTGCTTGAGTCCAGTCCACTATTCCAGCTGTGTACCTAATGACTGGAATTGCCCAGGTGTTGATTGCCTTTATGGCATTTCCTCCATTGAGTTTGGATTTTAAGATCTTCTTCACTCTCTTGATGTATTCAGAACTATATGAATCCCGTATCTACCTAAAGGGAAGGCAAATTTAGATTTTCTCCACATAATTTATTTTTGAATGGGAGAATTATCTCAGGTTATCTGAGAATACAGTAAAGAGGACAAATAGTGTTCTCCCCCCCTCCATTTACTGAAAAAAATAGATGGCAGCCCTTTCAATCTGAGAATTATCTTTCTATTGGGTAATTATAATATTTGCTTGGACATTCTATTTAATTTGGTAAAAAAATTGTTTTATAACAATTTTATAAACATATAAATAGTGTGTAAGATCTTGCCATTAGAGAAGTAAATTTGACTTCCAGGGTAGCAGGCAGACTGAACACAATTGTGCTTTTTGCAGAACTGGTAGACATGGTCAAAATAGGAGCCAGTGAAGGAACTGACTCTTCAGAATTCGTCTGTGGACTAAGGAGAAAACAAAGAACATCTCTGCTTGGTTCCATACAGGTTGTCCCTGCAAAGAGATTACAAACCAGCATTCTCCTGCAGGTCTGAGGGGTCTGTAAGAATACTAGTTTTGCCTAAGCCATGCTTAGCACCTTTTAAAGACTCTGCATTTGTGCACTTTCTCTCTTAATTACTTTAAGACAGTGGTTCTCAACCTTTTTAATGCCGCGACCCCCAACTGGTCGTAAGTTGAGGACTAAACCGGTTGTAAGTCGAGGACTACCCAACTGGTCGTAAGTTGAGGACTTTTCCTGCCCGGGAGTGCCGCGCATGCGTGGTGCCGCCCCTTGCGCCGGCCGAGGCGTAGCTGGCAAGCATTGCTTGGCAACCCCCGTGAAATGGTTGATCGACCCCAAATGGGGTCGCGACCCATAGGTTGAGAACCGCTGCTTTAAGAAGCTGCTTATTACAATTTCTTTGAAGGTAAGAACCTTCCAAAAGACAAGTTGTACTACACCAGGAGAGTCTCTTCCCAACCTTGATAAAAGAAGCTCTGAATAAAGAGTTAAAGATTAACGAGAAGCTTTAATTTTTGAAAAACAGCAAAAGTGGGACTCGAATGTTGATTTTGGAAAGTTAAGGGGCTAGGTGGATGTGAAAGAATATTTCCTGTGGGGTGTTTAAAAATTTATAAAATAGTATATGAAATTTTGAAATGGTAAGAAATTATCCTGTCGGAAAAATTTTGCTGACTGGAAAACAAAGAGAGGATAAGAGGGGACTTGAAGACTGGCTACATAAAGAACAAAGGATTACTTTTAAATTAATACAATGGACAAACACTATTTGAAATGCTATATGGAAGAAGTTAAGGCTGTTTGGGAACAGTATACTCAGAAGTCACATACAAGATTGCGTGGCACTATAGCAGAGGATACAGAAGAACAACAGATTTGATTGGCTAAAACAGACTGAATGCAGATTTGGATTTTTAAAAAAATTGTTGGATTATAAAAGAATATGTTGTACTTCTGAAAATGGATTTTAAAATGCCAGAAGATATGAGTGATGTGGAAAACGATGTCAAAATGGATTTACAAATGAAACCAGTTGATGTTTTAATGATTAAAGGGAACATACAAACAATAACATGGAAGAGTAATTTGAAAACCTTCTTACTTTGGATTTATAAAAGCAATATGTGGAACCAAGGAAACTCTCCCTGAAAAGAGATAAGGGGGAGCTGATAAGAAATCAATTTGTAGGACACTCCTTGGCGGACTAAAGATCAAGCTATTTAAAAATGAAGAGAAGATTTATAAAGTGAATCTGATTGATAAGAATTAAAATATATATGTTATGGTTTGGGGTGATTTCTTTTTGACCAGGATTGTATGATGAAACTTTGAAGGTTTATTTATAAGTAGGGAGAGATTTGGATCATATGATAACTTTTTGATTGAGATTAAAACATATGTAAATATTTCTGGTAGCTCTCAATAGACTAAATGATGTATTTTAATATAATCGAACTATTAATAAGGCTTGGGTTTGGGGAAGAAGAGGGTTTTTTATTAAAATACAAGAGAAGATGTTGAACTAGCTAAATTATTCATAGTGGTCTGGAGGGAGTAATCATCTTTTTATATATCTTCTCTCTTGTTTTCTGTTTTCTAAATCTTTTTCACTTGTCTTCTTTTCTTTACTTTTTATATTGTTTCTTGGTTTGTATTAGTTTTTTTAAATCTTTGTATTTGTAAACTTTAATAAAATTGTTAAAAAAGGAAAGAGGAAGAAGTTGACTTTACAGTTTTACTTTATCCTGAAAATCCCACGGGAAAGTCATTATGTAATTCTTTCTTTTGGGAAGAATCCCAAGAAGGCAGTGTACAACAGGTATCAGGGTCTTAGCTGATGAAGCAAATAATAGACATGTTGACAATAGCTTGACTAGCAGAAGCTGTAGCCACCTGGTGATGTGTGTCTTGTATTTGTAGAAAATAGCAGAACATATGGCCCGCTAAAACCCTTTTTTCATGTCACATCACTGTTATTTCTGTCTGGGCAAATCCAGCCTGTTTTATGATTAGTAAATTTCCTGCTCTTCTGCCTCCTCTGATGAAATACTTTCAGGTGTGGTGGGCAAAACATTTGATGTATGGGGAACTGTAGTGCTGGCATAGACTCTTGCCAAAACAGCTATTCTTTCATTCATCTGTTCACATGCCAAGATGTCCTTTGAGGGTGACTTTTAGTGCTGTTGTTATTATCAGAAACAAAAACAACAACAACAAAGCTTTTGTTTTGTATGAAGCATCTTGCTTTTTTAACAGATGAATTGGCAAAATATTTCAGATTATCCATCTGCCCTTCTGATTCAAGCTGTTGTCTTTCCCAACCTGTTACAAAACAAAGTCTATGCATTTTTTAAAAAAAGAATAGAAGCATCCCCTTTCTGTGGCACTATTCATACGCAAGGCTTCCTCAGCACAATATTGCCATCAAATACTACCAAAATGAAAGGGTTTTGTACACTGATTTATTGCTTATTAACAGCATATTGATGTCAGTTCTCCTGGTAGAGAAACCCAGAGCAATTTCCTTTAAAGGAAAAAAAAATGACAGCAACTTGTATAGGCTCATCTGACTTGAAGATTTATAGATTTATAGCCAAAAAATTATCTCATTTACTGGTTGATATACCCAGCCTTAAGTAACTAATGTGTTTAGCTAAAACAATTTTACGTACACTATATACTTCTGGGAGGTGATTGATCAAAATGGCTCCTTTTCTGATTCATGAATGGACTACCATTTTGATTTGGAGAGGCATATTGATGTCCAGAAAATCATCATTGGAGATCAATATTTGTCTTCCTCTCCCCACCAGTTGGCACACATTCACAACTCACACACACAATCACTTGGGGGAACAAGGAAAGCAACAAGCTATTTTGACAGAAGCTATTGGAAAGGAATGGGACAGCCTCATCTGTTTTGTTGTGTCCCCAGATTGTGGGCTTTGCCTGCCATACGCAGCAGGGAATGAACCAGCTGGAGGAAGGCAGAAGCAACAAAGCTTCCTCCTCCTCCTTTCCAGTGATCTTCAGCAGCTGCTCCTCCCCTTCCTTCCAGCAACCAAAGGGCAGATGGCTTGGTAATTGCTTCCATTAGCCTAAAGCAACCAGCGCTCCACTTCGGAGGTTCAGCTACATCTGTCTGAAAGTCCTTGATGAGATATTCAGGGTTAGTTCTCAAAATTACACTTGTCGTGTGATCTGACAGTTGTCTGTGTGACAAAAGACGACGGTGCTTACAGAAACCTGTTATCGGAACTTCTTAAATGCATAAGAAGGATGAATATATTGACCACCATGTGCAAGGACCATTTTGTCAAATAGAATAAAATATGATCTCCTGTAGCACAGAAAGGTATATCCAAATTGCGGAAGGAGGCTGCAAAGAATAAAGATTAAGTAAATATTTATGCAGAATTATATAAGATGAGTACTTATGCCACACTAATACAAGCTTAATCCTTTGCTTAAATAGGATCCAGGAAGTCCCAAAGGTGCTTTTTTTTTAAGGCAGCTGGACTTTGTTTTTCCTTGAAGATATTTTGCTTTTCATCTAAGAAGCTTCTTCAGTTCCGACTGAAAGGTGGAGGATGAAAGGATTTATATTCCTTGTATCATCTGGTTGTTAGCACTCTTTCTGAGAGTTGCCAAGGCCCACTTGGAGGTTTATCTGTGCCCTCAGATAGTGCAAATGGGTGTGGAACCTTCTTGGAACTGCTGAAAGGACCATGTTGTAAACAGGAGATAGGTGGTGTCATATCCCACCGCCTCTGTTGAGAGAGGGCTGTTCAATTTTAATATAGATGGCCTCCTTGACCTCTCTTTCAAACCAGTGGTCCTCTCTGTCTTCAGTGTGGACTTTGCTGTCTTCAATGTGGACTTTGCTATGACTTTTCTGTTGCAATGCCTGTCTTCTGGATATGAACTCCATGAGGCTCCTACCCTAATAGCATTGTAGATAACCCTAAAAATCTAGCTGTTCTCCCAGGCCTTGGGTTAGGGTGGGTAGAACCCTTGGTTAGATGTGTTTAGCTACCTTTGTGTATGTTTTGGTGTTTTGTGATGAGATATTCCATCTGTTCATTGGTTTATTTTATCTTTTATTTGTTTTGCTTGCTTTTTTTTTTTTGATATTATGAGCTGGCCAGAGTTAGTCTGGAGTTGAGCAGCACCAAAACTGAATGAATGAACAAACAAATCATAAAAATATGAATCTGGCAGTTCATCAATTAATTTGTTAGAGAAGGTTGTGGTGGGAGGGAGATGGATGAAGAAAGATAGTTGAATCTAGAAGTTTAGGAGATCAGAAAAAGAAAGGTTCATGTTACATCAAGCGGTATCCAGATTATAGAAACAAAAAGAAAATGGAGGATCTAATTAGATTACAAACCAGAATGTAAATAACTTGGGTCTTGGCAATAGGGATAGCCATTGTAATGTTATTAAAGCAATAAGGAGACTCAGAGTCAAAAAGAGGAAAATGCTTTCCAAAGTGAAAGGACTGGAAGATCATTTTTTATTTTGGAACAGCTTGCCGTCAGAAATTGTGGGTGCTTCATCACTGGAGATTTTTAAGAAGAGACTGGACAGCCACTTGTCTGAAATGGTATAGGGCAGTGTTTCTCAGCCTTGGCAATTTTAGGGCATGTGGACTTCAACTCCCAGAATGCTGGCTGTGGGATTCTGGGAGTTGAAGTCCACATGCCTTAAAATTGTCAGGGTTGAGAAACACTGGTATAGGGTCTCCTGCCTGAGCAGGTGGCTGGACTAGAAGATCTCCAAGGTCCCATCCAGCTCTATTCTGATTGATGTTAATATTGATGTTAGTACAAAGCCACAGAATGTAGAAAGAGAATGCATATATATTTGGAATGTGTCTCTTCTATCCTCATACCTTAGGTTAGACCAGTAGTTCTCAACCTTTTTAATGCCGCGACCCCCAACCGGTCATAAGTCGAGGACTACTCAACCGGTTGTAAGTCAAGGACTACTCAACTGGTGCAACACCATTTGCAGAATGGGACTTTAGGCGGGCTCAGCAGGGCAGAGATAGCCTGGACAATTCCTATTGGCTTTTGAAAGCCAATAGAATTAGACTCTATTCAAGAGAGTCTATTCTATTGGCTTTCAAAAGCCAATAGAATAAAAGGGAGTAGCACAGCTAAGGAAAAGGGGGAAAATGGCAGACTGCGTTGTTTGGCGACCCCCATGAAATGGTCGTTCGACCCCAAATGGGGTCCCGACCCACAGGTTGAGAACCACTGGGTTAGACAGTTTGTATGGCCACTGCCCAGCAGGCTAGACTGTGTTAGTAACTTGGTAAATGCCATATAAAGGGTCTCATATCCTCCAGAGAGAGAAAAAGTCACTTTTATCTTCTATGTTAACAGCAAATAATCAGAGTAGTCCTACTGCTTTTTTTTCCTGGTTATCTAAAGTCCATTTTAATTTACTTTCCCATAAAAAAAAACACAAAATAAGCAGGGTGAGAAGACTTCAAAATGGCTAGCAGGCTGAATCTTTTGATTACATATTTACTGTATGACTATCTTTGTCTGTGCGATAGTGTGTTTGAGTATTCAGGACTTGTGTGAACTGAGAAAAAAAAAATGCTGCAACGTGGACCATATTCCTTCTTCATTTTCTATTCTCTTCCTGACAGAAACTTACAGAAAGTACATATTCAGAAATAAAAACCACTCATTCACTAGCAGGTTTGCTAAAATGCTGAATACATTGGTACAAATTTGGTCTCATTCATTAAGATGGATTTTTAAAAAATTTATTCTATTCATTTATTGAATGCAATGTGTTTTTCCCCTTTAAGAATTTAGTGTAAGATATATATGTGTACATGTGTGTATACAATACACACACACAAGTATAATAATAATAATAATAATAATAATAATAATAATAATAATAATAATAATAATAAAGTTGGAAGGGAACTTAGAGGTCATCTAGTCCAACCCCCTGCTCAGGCAGGAAACCCTATACTATTTCAGACAAATGGCTGTCCAGTCTCTTCTTAAAAACTTCCAGTGTTGAAGCATTCACCGCTTCTGGAGGCAGGTTGTTCCACTGGTTAATTGCTCTAACTGTCAGGAAGTTTCTCCTTAGTTCTAGGTTGCTTCTCTCCTTGATTAGTTTCCACCCGTTGCTCCTTGTCCTGCCTTCCGGTGCCTTGGAAAATAGCTTGACTCCCTCTTCTTTGTGGCAGCCCCTGAGATATTGGAACACTGCTATCATGTCCCCCCCTCGTCCTTCTCTTCATTAAACTAGACATACCCAATTCCAGCAACCGCTCTTTATATGTTTTAGCCCCCAGTCCCCTAATCATCTTTGTTGCTCTTCTCTGTACTCTTTCTAGAGCACATACATTATCGTATACATATACATTATCTACCTATCTATCTGTCTATCCACACATTTATTGTATATATTCCTTCATCACCACCCCAATTTAATAGTTTTTAGCATAAATTAGACTGAGCGATAGTAAGATTCCCCCAAGTCATCTGATGAGCTTCAAATGTCTCAGTGTAGTTTGAATTTGAATCCTCAGTTAGAATACAACATTTAATCCCCCTAACATACTGGACTTCCTGTTTAAAAGCTTTGATCCAAATCCTAGTTAGATTGGCAGTTTAAGGAAAGGTCTCACTAATTACATAGCAGCTCTGGGCATATTTTAGGGCAAAATTAAGTGTTACACAGGAGACCCATAAAGAGCACTTTCTGCATCTCTGTTTTGCTTTTATTTCTTTAATTGGAAAGTTGCCAACAGACATGGGAGCGATTCAGATTGGGAGTATATCCTAGAGTGTTTTAAAATGTTACCCATGCTATTTCCCTGATTTAACTCTTCTTCTTACCTCACAAAAATGTAAGTGTAACTGTATTTTCTCAATGGTATTTGTTTTCTATCTGCCATAGTCAAACAATTCCTGGTCAGTTACAACTAACTGTCTACAGGTGTGCAAACAGTAAGAATTAAAAACAGACAATGAAAACTAACCTTTAAAATGGACAAAACCACGGATTCTCAGCCTTAGGAACTTTAAGAAGTGTGGACTTCAGTTCCTAGAATTTCTCAGCCAGAATTCCTGGACAAAAGCATCACAAAATCTGAGAAAGAAATGCAAACAAATGATTATATTTATAACACAAAGATTCTTTTAAATCACTCAGTTTTCATTCCTTTCCTAAAACCTGATAAACCTGATTGACATTTCAGGGAAAAGACATTTCACAGGGCAGAGATATCGATGGAAAAATAGAAGCTAACAGAGTTCATTCTTTTTTACTTCACAAAGGTGGAGAATTAGGAAAATATTTTCTGAGACCTATACATTGGGCAGGTCAAAACTGTATGAAGAAGCCAGTCCTAGAGATATTAAATTTCAAGACATTTATCTTAAAGATTCGTATTCCACATTTAAAAAAAAAAAGTTGCGTGAGATGCCATAAAAGTAAGAATACAGCCGCATTCAAAATAATAAATATATATTCAATAAACCAGTGAACTAAAACCACTGCAGAAGAAATAAAAACAGCAAGAGCAGCCTGCAGTTAAGAAGCAAACAAAGTGCTATCCATTAAAACCTCAGCCAATAAAAAGTGTTCTAGCACAACTCAGCACTGTCTATTTAGAAGTCAGTTCCACCCAATCCAGCAAGCCTTACAGATAGTCCTCGGTCACAACAGGGACTAGAATTTCTGTTGTTTAGGGATGTGGTTAAGTAAGTTGCACCTGATTTTATGACCTTTTTTTTTTTGCCTTTTTTTACTAAATGAAGTTGTTAAGTACATCATGCAGTAGTTAAACAAATCCAGCCTTCCCCCTTTGACTTTGCTTGTTGGAAGCTAGCTGGGAAAGTTGCAAATGGTGATCATGTGAACCGGGACATTTCAACCATCATAAATACATGCAAATTGCCAAATTTTGATCACGTGACCATGGAGATGCTATGACAGTCATAACTGTGAGGACCAGTTGTCTCTTTTTTTCAGTGCCACTGTAACTTTGAACAGTCGCTAAACGAATGGTTGTAAGTCAAGGGCAACGTGTACGTTTAGCTAGTGCAGGGGTAGGCAACCTTGGCTCTTTTATGCTGGCTCAGGAATTCTGGGAGTTGAAGTCCACGAGTCATAAAACAGCCAAGGTTGCCTACCTCTGAGTTAGTGGATCACAGCTTTATTGCCATGCCTGAAGGTACCAACTCAGTGGGGCCATTGCAGAAGAAATGCCTTTCTTTTAAAACTGCTTCCCTTCAGCATCTGGAGCAGTGGTTCTCAACCTTTCTAATGCCGTGACCCCATAATACAGTTCCCCATGTTGTGGTGACTCCCCAACCACTTATACATCACCCGGTGCCAGGGGCGTGGCCAAAGAAAAGGGGGGGAAAATGGCGGACAGCCTTGTTTGGCGACCCCCGTGAAATGGTCGTTCGACCCCAAATGGGGTCCCGACCCACAGGTTGAGAACCACTGATCTGGAGAGTAACATTTCAGCATCTAAAACCCTAGCCAGAATGTACAAAATAAGAAATCAGAATGAGTTTTAGACCAGTTTAAACAAAATCACCACAATGGTTTCTCAATGTTATTTTGATTAGCTTCCCCATCTTGAATGAACTCAAAGCAAGTCTCATATTTAAAGCATGCATTGTTGCAGTGTATTGTCAAATAACTTAAATACATAAAATTTGAAAAGGTAATAAATATGTGGTAGGCTTTGCCCTGTAAAATCTACACCTTCTGAATATTCTCTGATGATTTAAGGTTTCACTTTCTTCTTTTGAAAGAGAAACAGTCCAAAAGATACTGCATTTTTCTTTTTCTAAAATAAATAGCTCGTATAGAGCAGCCAATCAGAACTTCAGGACAGGTGTAACTGACATGATTAATGAATACCTTGCAGCTCTACTTAATGATTATCACTTTCAGTAAAAGAGAAGGACAGGTTAAGAAATCATAGCTCCTAATGCTCTTTCTTAGAATTTTTCACATAACGTGAGTGATTCCTTATGGGAGCAAATAACATTTATAATTTCAGCTATATTTCAGTTTTTTAAATAGATAAGATAACCTTGATTTTCATTTTTTACTGTGGGCACAACAACACACATCAAAAATGAAATTTAGTTGCCTGCTCTCAAAGTGAACACATGCATGACACACACCTAAACATACTATATACAACATATACATACTATATACAACATATGTAGCATATGTAACAAATAGGTAGCTGTTTGAACTTCATGGTTTATCCTGATGTGGTATCAAAATGTGTTGGGAATGCAAGCAGAGTTGCAGGGGATTCCAACTGTGTGGGAATTGTTAAGGAAAGTAGTCACCTTTCTACTGATTTAGAGATAGAAAACATAAAAACCAAATGCAAGCAGGTAAACAATCAATTAAAATATGGGAACTATTTGCAAAATGTGCAATGATTATAGCAGTGTCAGAAAAAGAATACTAAAAGATCTTAATCGGCCTGCATTTGTTTCAAAAACATTTACTGTAGTCAAAATAATTGGCTCTCTTTGTGGAACAACTTCAAGTGGCTATCACCATTTACATTATTTTGTGCTGTCTGAAAAGTTCAGTGTATCTAATCTCATATCGGCATTATTATGCTAATAAATATTGTGGCTAGGGAGACAAGCTTACAACGTCTAGCCATTTTTGTGGGAGAAAACGAGAGGTAATGTTGAGACTTCTCAGTCTCTAGCCCTTTAACATGGAAATTTATCTTTTTTTTCCTATTTATTTATCAAATTTCTGCACCCCCACCATCCCATATAAGTGACTCTGGATCAGACATGGACATTTTATAGCCCATGGGCCATATCCGGTCCTTTGGCTGTCCCTTTCTGGCCCACAATGTCAGAAGTGGGGCGTCAGCAGCGGGGGCGTGGTGTCAACAAATTGGTCGCAGAGGGAGTGTGGCAATGGCGGCAGGGGCGGGACAGTGGTGGCAGGATGGCAACAGGGTGGTAGGCAGGGTGGCATCAGCCCTACACAATAGTCACAATTTCTCATGTGATCCCCTTGGGAAGATTAATTGCCTCACCCCTGCTCTGGGTGGTTTACTTATAAGGTTGTTCCTCAAGAAAAATTAATATACAATATAAGCAAATTAATGTAACTAAAATTGCACATAAATGCTATCCATTAAATTATATTACATGCATTATTTTTTTTAATTCCTTCTTTTTTAGACATAAAGTCTGATGTAACCCTACTTTTACACTCCAGATTAACTGCACTAAAAATAATAATTATAATAATAAAAAATTCCCTCTTCTGTTGAGATATTACTGAACCGTGTTATATCAAGCCAGAGAGCTAACTATTCAAATTCTAGCCAAATCAGTGAAGATTCCTGTGCAGTTTCAACCTTCATAAAATAATAACACATTTCCCAGCATAAAAATCTCCTTAGCTGAATTCAGTTTCATTTCTTTCATTTCTTCTTTAATGTAAGATGCTGATTTTTTTAACCTTACAATTGTAGCTTAATAATTAACAAAGTATCAACAGTTTAATTTTTCAGTTAATTTGCTTCTGGAGTATTTTCTTCCATCTCACAGACACATGTTATCTGTCTTCAATTTATCTTTAAAAAGAAAAGGATCACAAGTGATACATTAGGTTTTTGCAGTATTTATCTTACTTGGACATAAAAAGAGCAGTGAGCAAACAGTTTGTGTATTGCTATTATGCAACAGAGGTTATCTTCTATCACAGTGATGGCAAACCTTTAGAGACGGAGTGCCCCAAAACCGCCCCTGCCCCCACTCCACCTCCCACCCTGCCTGCTCTGCCCCCACCCGCCCCCTGCCCCGCCTACCCGCAGGGACACGCACCACCTCCATGGCCCACAGCAGATCATCCAAGCAGCCCTGCAGTGCCATGGCAGCCATGTCCTCCGTCCACACCCGCAGCATCATGCACGCTATGGGGTGCGAGGGCGGAGTCTGCCCAACTATGTCCTTATCTGCACTGCTCCATGTGGGCACACCCGGGGGCAACTCTCCTCCAGGAGGGCTGCTGGTGAGGTGGGGGCTGTGGGGAGAGGTGGGGCTGGGGCAACGGCACACGTACTCACAGAGAAGGCTCCGAGTGCCACCTCTGTCATGCGTGCCATAGGTTTGCCACCACTGTTCTATCAGATCTAGAAAAGGAGTTCATCTGAGTACCGAGAAGCTGATGTGTCTGTCCTACGATCAAAGCAGATTTGTTTTCTCTTAGAAACACTCAGAACTTTAGTATGTCTAGTTTAATGAAGAGAAGGATGAGAGGGGACATGATAGCAGTGTTCCAATATCTCAGGGGTTGCCACAAAGAAGAGGGAGTCAAGCTATTCTCCAAAGCACCTGAAGGCAGGACAAGAAGCAACAGATGGAAACTGACCAAAGAGCACCCTAGAACTAAGGAGAAATTTTCTGACAGTTAGAACAATTAATCAGTGGAACAACCTGCCTCCAGACACTGTGAATGCTCCAACACTGTAAGTTTTTAAGAAGAGACTGGACAGCCATTTGTCTGAAATGGTATAGGGTTTCCTGCCTGAGCAGGGGGTTGGACTAGATGACCCCCAAGTCCCTTCCAACATTATTATTATTATTATTATTGTTATTATTATTATTATTGTTGTTGTTGTTGTTGTTGTTGTTGTTGTTGTTATTGCTGCTGTTGTTGTTGTAACTTGTCGTCCTTCCATTAGATAATAAGATGCATGACTGTTGCCCATTAGTAACATTTTAAAACATTTTGGAAACTCAATATTGTATCAATATTTCTTAAAATGTTCCAGAAGAATTCCTACATGTTTCCCCCCCCATTGTTTAGTTTCTGAAAGGAGTTATAAAAGGAGAAATTTAACAGGAATTTGGGGGGGGGTTGCTTTGTTTTGTTTAGTTTGGTAAAATCCCTTTGCTTAAAGGCAATATTAAACCACATTCATTTTTACTGCAATGTTTAAAAATGTGTGTGTGTGTATGTGTGGTGTGTATGTTTGTGTTTGTGCATGCACAGTCCATTTGATACCGCTTGTGGCTTTTAATTGTATTTATATTAGGGCTCATAGAATCTTGCATTGCAAACCTCTGGACAGCCATTAGATGGCAGTAAAAATATACAGAAAATTAATCTACTTCTTTGTGACCATCTAGTATTCTTAGATTCTTCCTAAGTTTCTTCTTCTGACTGTTAAGCCTTTGAAGGCTTCATATGGCTCACCAGTTATGTCCTTTCCTAGATTAGAAGTGGGATGAATGTTAGACAGTCATGCATGTCTTGGTCACCTCATGGCTTGCCTACTGCAATGCAGTGTATATGGGGCTGCCCTTGAATATCACCTGGAAGCTTCAGTTGGTCCAGTAGCATGGACAATGATGGACATGCATAGTTCATATTTGTTCTGTTGTTTGGTCATATTTGTTCTGCTTTATGAATTGCATTGATTGTCAGTTTGCTTCTGGATACAATTCAAGGTGTTCATTACTGCCTATAAAATCCTACATGGCCTACTACCTGGTTATCTCCCATAATAAACTAGTTCAGTCTGATAGGGTTGGCATGCTTTGGGTTCCATTAATTGATCAATGCCACCTATCAGTATCCTGGAGGCATTGGAATGAGGTTCCCCCAAGATTCAAACAGCTTCTACCCTACCAGTATGTTGAAGGGACTTAAAAACCTAGTCTTTGGAAAGGACAACTGATGTTCCTTTCTTCTTTTATCCCCCCCCCCCCGAGGTTACTTATTTATTTGCCATTGTGGTTCTTTTGTCTTAGGCTATTTTTGTGTTATTGTTTTTAAATATTTTAACAATTGCAAACAGTTGCTGAAAGTTGGGCAACATATAAATTTAAAATTATTATTATTAAGTCAACTCATGAGGAAGCTGAGTAAAACGGCAAGTCTTACATCATTATATATTAACTCTAGCCTTCAGAATGAGCACCTTGGCACTGGGTTAATTACAAGTAGTCTTTCACTTATAACCATTCATTTAATGATACTTCAAAGTTACAACAGCTTCAGTAAAAGTGACTTATGGTCCATCCTTAATGTTCCAACTGTTGCACACTCCTATGGTCATGTGATCACTATTCAGGTGTTCGGTAACCAATTTGCATCTTATGGTCAAATGATCATCTTTGCAGCCAGCTTCTAACAATCCAAATCTATTGAGGAAGCCAGATTTGTTTAATGATTACATGTTAAAAATGGTCATAAAATTGTGTCCAGTCACATGATGATTTGCTTAACAACCATATAATTTAGCAACCAAATTGTGGCCATAAGTCAAGGATTAACTGCAACAAGAATAGAATTAATGTTTGCACTTACACTTATTGGAGAGGAAGGGATTAAAGAGAGTACTTAGGCAAAAATAGGGAATACACATTGAAAGGAATGATTAGTGCTGGCTGTTTGTCTAGTGTGTTTACAACTAAGACACCCAAGCTGCTTAAGAAACAAACAAAAGCCAAAGATATAAAACTGGTTAAAGTCTTGTCAGTTACAGGCAGCAGTTGCAAGGTGACTAATTAAAATAACAACACTAAGTTTCTTAGTTAGCAGTTAGCACTGTTTAGGGATGTACTGTGGAGAAAAGCAGCTCAGGAAGAGATAGCTTGTTTAGACAATCTCTGTGGAGGGGGAAAGAAAACATGTCAGACACAAGACAACATGTACTGACTATACTAGTGAAAATGTTACTGCAAAGGTCATACATATGTAGGCATTGATGGCCAAGTTACTTTTTCATTCTAACTTTGAATGATTGCTTTTGCCCAAGACAATCAATAAGCAAATCTACCTGTAGTAATAACAGTATAATGAAAATTCTCTGAAATTCCAGTTACTAAATCCATCCATTAGAATAGTTTAATCACACATATCCTTAAACCATGCTGATTATTAGAGGTGCATCAAACTACTTTATATAATGGGTGCAGATTTACGAAACACTGCTCCTGTATTATTTGGAATTCTTAAACTCTTTGATTTTAATTTTTAATTCTGTATAAAAAAATTGAATCCTTATATAATTTTGTTTGAAGCACACTCTCATTCTAAATTCAACTCTGTTGCAACTGTATTGTAAGAATGATATTCAAGATAACATAGGTTGTGGACTACACCCATTCTTCATTAATCTTTTGTGCAGCTTATCTGTGAAATAAGTGGTAGCTATGGAAGAAAGCAATTAATAAAACATAGTAATGGATTCTTTGTTATTGTTGGATAGGAGCAAGTGCTGAAAAACAAAACTTAAGATAATCAGGTATTTATACTCAGATTTTGTCATGGTACAATATTATGTAATATCTAAACAATATGCAATTTTTTATTTACAATTTAATATACATGCATCTACATCTACATGTATATGCATATTTAGGTATATTCTGCAATCACATGAAAGTTTAAACACTCTTTTAAATACTATTTCTGATATATTTTGCAACATTTCAGTCTATACCCTTAATAAAGTAGACTGTGCTGAACTAAAAAGAATTCTATTGCTTGTTCTGTAGAGACATCTAATAGTGTTGTTGAACACAAAATGCATTATTGCAGTGCTGCATGTAGAATTCCCTTAAGAGAAAGGGAAAACCACAAGGGCTAAGGAGGCTTGATTACAAGAACATTTTTCTGTGAAAGGGTCATTAAGCTGGAGGACAACGTTAACACCCTTTAACCAGGTTCTATCACGGATACAGACATGGGCAATGACAAATATAAATGGGTATGCAGGGCGGAAATCCCTTTGATTGATAGATCCTACTGTTTTCTACAGAGCTTTTGATAAACATCTATCCTGAAACTCTTTGAAAACAACCCTTGAGTCTGCCGTCCTTCCTTCCTTCCTTCCTTCCTTCCTTCCTTCCTTCCTTCCTTCCTTCCTTCCTTCCTTCCTTCCTTCCTTCCTTTTTCCCTGCCTCTCTGCCTCCCTTTTTACATTAAAAGAATGTACATTTTTTCTATTTTGGCCCAGCATTGTATACACACAAACAACAGAATCCAATTGATACAATACATTTCTTCCAATAATTATCATAAGTTATAGACTGTACTTGCAGGAATTACTTTAACAGAAAATCAGAATGAATTCTGAATACGAATTAGTCAAGAATTAGAATTTATGTTCATTTTAAAGCATTTATTTGAACAACTTTTATCTAATGCAAAATGCGCTGTGTTGAATTAAATAGAGGAAAATTTAAGTATCACACTTATCTATAAACAATTCCAGTTACAATGCATTTGATCAATAGTGTGATAACTAATGTTTGGATAATTTAAGAAGGGGCAATCCCCAGAATACTTAGCTTTAAAAAAATATTTCTTCTGGTCTGTCTTGACTATTTTTTATTCTTATTTTCTGTTTGCTCTTCTTTTTTTAATATTTCTGGCTCCTTGCTATTAAGTCACATTATGAACAACTTTCTTACATTATCCTGGATTAAAACTGCTGTAGAATTAAATAGAAAATGTTTACTGTTATGGGATTGTTTAACTGGTAAACAAAAACTTTGTTTTCTGGCAGAAAAAAAATCACAAAGAAATGGCAAGCAGAGAATGAAAGGCAAAGGAAATAGAAACACTTGTAGATTTCCTACTACAGATAGTCCTCGGCTTATAAACATTCGTTTAGTGAATGTTCAAAGCAGCAATGACACTGAAAAAAAAGGGACATGACCATTTTACATATTTATGACAGCTGCAGCATCCCCGTGGTCACAAGATCAAAATTCAGATGGTTGGCAACTGGCAGGTATTTACGATAGTTGCCATGTCTCAGGGTCATGTGATCACCTCTTGCAACCTTCTGACAAGCAAAGCCAATAGAAAAGCTATTAGTAACCATGTTACTAATTTAACAATCGCTGTGGTTCACTTAACAATTGTACCCAAACAGATTGTAAAATAGGACAAAAGCCACTTCAACTTTCTTGCTTAGCAACAGAAATTCTGGGATATTTTGGTTGTAAATCGAGGATTATTTGTATACTTTTGTGGGCCCGTGAAATGCAATCCAACATTTCACACTCCACTCAGTTTAAACTTCTTTTCCCATATCTTTATGAATTGTGAAATTGGTGATGAACTTGCATTTAGATTAATATTATACAACTCTTGTGATTTGTGGAATGACGTACATTTCAGAAAGTGATGGAACAAAGGCAATAGGTGAGTAGGACCAGAACAGAAGATAAACATGGCTTGATTTAATTTAAATGAATTAAATAATGTTAATCTGATTACTCTGCACATATTTATAATTGATTCTTTTTCTTCGCATTAAAAAGTTCAATTTGTTGGCAATTTTTAGAGTCTAAAATACCTAAGCGTACCATATACAAATCCCAGTGCTTTGTGTCTAAAAAAAAAAAGTGTTAGTCACAGATGCCATTTTTAATGTTATTATTGTGATGGCCATCTGAAATATAACTGATCCACAAGAAATTGGAGTATGTTAACTGTGATCATAGCAGAGGGATTGCAAGTAGCCTAGAGACAGTCAGTGATATCATCCACAATACCAAAAGTCAGAGAATAGTTCGTACAGAAAAGAAACAGGGTATAGATTGGTGTTTTACATTAAAATCCTTCTCTTTAGGTTGACTGTACTTCATACAGCTGTCTACTGTGCCTTGCAACTGCTAAACAGAAATATGAAAGAATAAATATTATGCAATTGATATGTGGTTGTGCTGAAAGAGCATATGCCTCAGACTCAAGCCTGCAGGAGTTTTCTGCACGTTTGATCGCTTGAAAGGACAACATTTGGGAAAAATCCAATTTTATCTTGGTTGCAATATTTATACTACAATTCCTGGACAGTAGCACAAGATCCAAATCTGTGTATTAATACAAGGGAAGGTAGGACCATCTTCAGAAAGAGTAGGTTAAGAATAGTTTGAAAAAACAAAATACTGGGAAAGGCGAGAGGACAACTGCTATCACCACAGATAATGACTCACATCCTTAGATTGAGTGACTGTGAGGTTTTTTTTTTTAAAAAAATATCTTTAATTCTGTATGGGAGCTCACTTTCCAAATCAAAGTCAGTACACATTTTGGGGGTATGAAGAAGCAAGTAGCAACAATACCCAAAGGGAGGTCTATCTTTAGGCTAAAACTGAATAAACTCTGACCTAGATTGTCAAAGCTTAGGAGACACCAATACCTCCTTACTTTCAAATTATTCTAAAAATGCTCCTCTTGGCTTCAGTGAGATATGTCACATCATTCGATGTGTCCCAGGGGCACAATATACCCTCAAGCCAGGACTGGCTGGCAGACCTTTGCACCAGTTCATCTTGTGCACCAATTACATCCATTTCTGAATTGTGAATCCTTGCTCATGGTGATTCAGGCCTTAGGTCAATTCCCATTGAGATTACTATAACCCACTGTACATGGACTATACTGAACAAATGAATGAATGGGGCTGTCTTTAAAGAATGCTAGGAATCTGCAACTGGTCCAGAATGCAGTGGCCCAGGCAGTTTTTGGCATTTCTCATTATGCTCATATAATACTGCTGTTCCTTGAGATATTCCAGTGGCTGTCAGTAGGCTTCCAGGCATGATTCAAAGCACTGCCTATCACTGGCATAAGGGCAGACTATTTGCCGATCCATGTTTTTCCCATTGTCTCTACTTGCCCCACCAGATCTAGGAGACAGGACATAATCCAGGTACCTTCCATCAAACAGCTGATGTCTTGTTGGATCCTGGTGTCATGACTTCTCAATGGCCGCACCTCCCTTACAGAACGACATACCCTCGGAGATTCAAATAACCTCAACTCTGTTATTGTTTCTTAAGATATTGAAAATCTGGCTGTTTCTGTAGGCATTTGGGACAGGAGGTTAAATGAACTCTGATGTGGCTGATATGCATCTTTGTGTATGTGAGTAGGGTTATTGGTTATTCTTGGATGCCAGGGGTTCTAAGTTGTAGGGTTTTGTGTGAGTGATTTTAAACCTTATACGCTACCTAGATTCACCTTTATGAAATGGGTAGCTAAATAAATAAATAAATATCTACAAAAATGCAAACCTTCATATTTTTATTGTTCAGCTAAATGTGACATCTCTGCAGTAAAGATCCAGCTGGTACATTTGGATATTTTATCCCACACTTATTACTCAGGAATCTCCTTAAACCAAAAACAAAGACAGGAATCTGTAAAATTAAACTTATTCTCCCCAGAATCGAATGTTATGAAAACAGCATGCTTTTTGAAACGCATTCACCACTGTAGAAATAACTCTAGGCTTTGGCTTAGGATTTTAATTTTGTTGAAAATTAATATATGTCACAATCCATATACTGAACGCTGCATCCACTTAGTTCAGCTTTTCACATACATTTTATGTGAAACACATTTAAACACTTAAAACTCTCACGGCTTCAGAAAATGAAGTATGTATATGTATTATATGTATATGTAGAGATGTGCATGCGTGTGTGTGTGTGTATGTGTGTGCGCGCGCACATTCTGGGTTTTTTTCAAGTTTGCATGCAGTAAAGTATAAAACAAACTAAAGAGAACCCAAAGAGAAGGCAGAAGTACAAAAAATATTCACAATGTTCCTTGCAAGTACAGAATTGTAGTGCCAACTGCTTTGTGAGGATGGCCCAATTGACAACCAGCAGCCCTGTAACCATATACACAATGACCTCATTCTGAGACAGGGAACTAATAAAATGGTTATTTAAGCTACCATCACCCCACTCACTCTGCAAACTTCATTCTCCCAAAAAAAAAAAAATGTTAAGTGTAGCTTTTGGCCACCAATAGACCCCTGACATATAATGTTAGAGTACATTTCTTTATAGTTTTCAGTTCTTCCTGGAAAAGGAGTCTATGCTATATACTGCAGTGTTACAAATCATTCTGTATCCACTGGTCACCAAAGTGAAGGTGCTTTTACTCAATTTAATAGTTTAAGACATTTTGGAATAGTTTATATACAAAGTCTCTCTACATATATATACATACATACATACAAACATACATACATACACAAATACACATACATATGTATATGTATGTGTATTTGTGTATATATATATATATGTATGTGTGTGTGTGTGTGTATATATATATATATATATACAGAGAAAAAGAGAGAGTTTGTATAATATATAAATAAAGAATTTATTTTGGGGATTGATTTTATACTGTATTATGTTCAACTGGTTCATAGTAGATAAAATAGTATATACAAAGTAACATTTCTATAGGTTAGTTATATCTCTGGAATAGCTATGTAAAAATAATACAAAATTATAAAACAAGTAAACTATCCATGCATACAGATATTTGAAAAACAGGCTAGGTAACAAGGTCCTAGTAATTTACTTATTTCCATACACTGCGTCAGACTATTAAGACATGCCAGTGGAAATCGTGTAGATTGCTAGCCGTTATCACATGTGACTTAGAATTAATTTCCCATTAAAGAAAAGTCCCCTATTTTTAAGGAAAAAATTTAAAAGTTTCTGTTCAGGAATGACATTTTTCTTGTTTAGGTGAATGGCTTTTTTTCCTTAATGACCAATCTAGTTTTATCTTGTCTGTGTTTGTTCTTTCTATTTCTGAACATTTTATTAGTGGTGTTGCATTTTAAATTTGAGACTTACTATTTTTGGAAAGCAATAATATTCAATAATGTAAACCTCATTTTCCAAGGTGGCATGCATTGAAAAATGGTGAAGTCGAAACATAACATAGTTCTTCCATTGTAAAATATATAATACAAAACTTCTGATTTACATTGTTTTGTAAGACATGAAATCAGCTAAATCTTATTAGACCTTCAAAATAAATTATGTCTATTTCATGTAAAATGTCCTTGTATAAGACATGCATGTAGTAGTTGTTGCTGTTATTGTTATTTTCATGTGCATAGAAATGCTAGATAGTCTTCTGGACAGTCAAATAATTACTGTTGGACATAATTTCTAAAATAAAATGACATTCAACGATAGAAATCACGAGAGCAACGCTTTCAATAAAACCTGCTATTCCTTCCAACTTTGTGAGTTTGAAAGCGACTTTACAGAATCACTGCAGTGAGCTACAAATGAAATGAAAAAAAAAATCCTGCCCATGGCACAGAAAAAAATCTATAGATCTCTGCAATCTTTTGTGTGTTGCTTGCTGCAAGACTAAACTTGGTCATAACATTAAAATATTAGCAAAGATATTTAATTCCTTTTTTTCAACCCTGTTTTGGAGATCTTATACTTTTGTTGATGTATTTATATTACATCTCATGGAGACATTATTTGTAACTTGGCAATTATTTTTAAGTAACTTTATTAAAGATTACTATTTACGACAATAAAAACTAATACAAACAAAAATAAAAGAATAAAAAAGAAAAACTAGAAGAACAATATAAAAGAAACAAAATATATAGTAAAGAAAAAGAAATATATAAAAAAGTCACTCCATTACAAAAAAATATAAAAAAATTTAGTAACTTATCGCATCTTCTTAAAATACAAATTATCTCTTGTTCCCATATCCCATGTCTTATAAATAAATCAATATAACTGGAATTTTTTTTCTTAAAAAAAAAAAAGGTGCCAGAACTCAACACATCATACAATCCGCCTTGCCTACCCTACAAGGTTCCATCCAAAAAAGGTGCCGGAACTCCGTTCTGGGCGTTCTATGAGAAAAAAAGCCCTGGACAGCAATATAAATGTTTTAAATAAATAAAACCTCATCATTTCAGTCCTGATATCAGCAAAAATTTATTAAAGGTTTTCAGAGATAGCAACATATCTTTGTTCAAATAAATCAACTTTATATTCCTTCTTTTACTTGATCTTTAGTCTTTTCAAATAATGTCTTAAAACTTGATTTCTTTTCATTTTTTTCTTTGTCTCTTCTCACAATTTTTTTTCAAACCTTTTTTTCAATTTTTTAACAAACCTTTTTTTGTAAATCTAATATAGGAAAATTATCCAGGTATCTCTCTTGGTTGTTATTTGCATATCCATTTTAATTATTAAGGCATTAGCTGTTTTTTTTTTATTTCTCCATGTCATCCTTGTAGCATGTCATTTTTAAATCTACTTTCAAATCAGTCCCAATCAGTCCAGGTAAAACTTGTTCCTCGTCCATAGCATTTTCTAAATAGTTTATTTATAGAGGCATACACTCTCAATATTAACTTCTGAGTCCATTGTTGAAAAAAAGCCTTCAATATCTCCAATGTTAAGCTATTTTGCTTCCTTATGTAACTTAAATTTGAGTGTTCTTCTCCTTTAATTGTAAATTTTAGTTCCTTCTAGTTCCCCCCTAATGTCCACTTTTTATAGTCTTACCTTACATGTTTTTAAAAAGAATTCAAAACAAAAACTTATTCCATGGGAAGGATTCTTTTATAATTCCAAAATTTTATTTCGAATTGATCCGAACACTTAGTCCATTTGTAACTTTCTAAAATCCAAGTTTTAATCACCCTTTTTTCCAGGAAAAAAAATTAAGTTCTTAAATCTCTATTTAGAAATTATTTCATGAAGGATTGAAAGAAACTCATTCGGCATTGTGAAACTTGTCACTCCAAAGGTTTCTAATAGCTAAAAAGTAGCTAAAAGCAATTTCCAGAAGCAATTATAAAAGGATGGATGCAAAGCCAGAGTCCTTGAAATATGCTAACTATGATTGCTACAAGATGGCTATTCCCTCATATCCCAGAGCTCTAAAACTACCAGAGAGTGCTTTTGCGGTTTCCTCACAGGAGCAACTGTCAAGCAGCACTTGTGGGCAATCTCAAGTCCTTCCTGGTCTAGAAAGAAATTACAAAGAGCTGGTTTACTTGCCAGTTCTTCATTCCACTGAGGTCATCAGCTCTGCTTTTCATGGAGTGATTTTTAGTTTGCCAATTCTTCCTTGGAAATTTCAGCTATAACTAAGTAGACTAAATCACAGCTCAATTTTAGAACACTATACAGGACACACAACTCTCTACACAACAAATTTTGGATTTACTTCAGCTGAAGAGTGAGTTCATGACACTATGATTTTCTTATTGCTCCAACATAGGAAAGAAACCTCATATAGCCAACACAAATTCACGTAAATAGTCCACTTAACCTGGATTTTATTTCATTTTATTTTTAAAAAAATATTATTAAATTTACAAATATAATCAGAAAAAAAGCAGAAAAAAAATAAAAAAGCAAGTTGTAAATAGCACTAGAAGAGAATATTTGTAGCTGAGAGTTAAACTTGGCATTCTTTGAGCTTGATTGTTTTCTTGCAGATGTTTCATTACCCAACTACGTAACATCATTATTGGTAATGTTATTTTGTTGGGTAATGAAACATCTGCAAGAAAATAACCAGGCTCAACTTGTAAATAAGTAAGAGTTTTGTAGGCACTACAAAAGTGTCTAGAAAAAAAAATCAAAATGGCATTGATATAAATCTATATATTAAAATATTCTGTATTAGTTCAAAGTTGGAATCAGTGTAAGAAAAATCAATATTACAATAAAATTATTCTACAGTAATTGCAGATTTAACCAATATAACTTCATTTGTAAATTATAAATCTAATAACTAGATAATTAACTATACTGCTGTACCCATTCCATGAACAGAATTCTTAGGTGGATAACTATAAGTGCAATATCTTCCGTATATAACTTCATGTTTTGGACAACCATTAAATTCCTAAAATTGTATTTTTTTGTAATTCCAAGTGTTGTAAGACCAATAGAAATAAAGAAGAGGAAAGTGGACAATTTTTTCTTGTTTTCTTCATTATAATATATTTTTGTGCTAAAAGTCCTATTTGATGTTTGTTTTTTATAAATACCTTGTATCCTTCTGTGAAACTTCATCCTACAGTCCTTCTTTTCGAGAATTGTCAACAATTGTCATTCCAAATGAACAAAAGCTTTCTCCATATTTATGAAAACCATGGCTGTTTTCTTACTTTTATAGTTTATATAGTCCATAACATTCAAATGTATCTGAAAGTATCCCTCATATTGTATATCTCTTCAGGACAAATCCAGTCTGATCAGGATCTATCAATTCAGTTAAAAGAACAGGTAGGCTTTTTGAAAGTCTTGCTATGTAAATTAAGTAATCAAATAGTTCTAGATGAATCTGGATCGAACAAATTGTTTCCCTTTTTGTAAATAGAAGACAGAAGTACTTGATGTCACTGAATCTGATTTGTTACCATCATTAATGGTTCATTCAAAACTACCTGGAAAACCTTGTAATATGTTGCATAAAGTCCATCTGATTCTAGGAATTTATTCAGTTTCAATCTTTGTATTGTTTCCTCTTCGGTAATTGGTATATTGAGAGCTTCGTGTTGTTGTTCTGTAAATGCTGCACACTGTATTATATCAAAATACTCCTCAACCTGTTCTATGTTTTATATTTATTTACTATATAATCTGGAATAATATTTAAGAAACTGATTTGTTATTTCCTGTGCTGTGAGATACATCTAACTGCCTTCCCAAATGGAAGTAATATTTTTTTCTCTTGATTCATTTGCAGTGAATAAGCCAATATCTGGTGGCTTATTCAAAAAAAAATCCATCTTTTTCTAAGTATTATTTACTTCTATTAAATCCAGTTTAAATAGTTTTCATTTTTTTTTTATAACTGCATCCAAAATGTACTTATTTTATTTAAAATATTTATGTAGTTGCCTATCTTATACCCAACTCTGGACATCTCCCAATCAAGAATAAAAAGAATGTCAATAATAAAACAACATAAAAACCATATAAAAACCATCAACACCATAAACATTAGGAACAAAATCTTGGTGCTACTTATTGATTTAATTTATTGGTAGCTCATCTTACCACAGGATAACTCTGAGTGGCTTACAATAGTAAACTATTAAACTTGCCAAGTCAAGCGTCTGACATGCAATCACCTCATCCCATCCCAACACTTGGGGCCAAGGGCAGCTCTTCAGTGCCTTTTGGAAGATTAAGAGATTAGAGGTCTACCAAACTTCATGGAGAAGAGTGCTCAATCGAACAGGGGCTACCATTAAAAAGGCATGCTTCCCCGTTCCTATCAGGCAGCAATGCTTAAGGGAAGGAACTAGGAGTGTGTTTTTCCTATGAGTAAACTAGTCATATCTCCAGGGCTTAGCAAGTTGCCTTGTTGCCAAGTCTTCCCACTGTTGCCTGTTGTTGTCTCATCCTTCCCATCTCTCCCATCTCTTCTTTATTCGTATTGTCCCTCTTTGTTACTGCACTGCTATACTGTCTTTCCCACCATTTGTTCCATCCCATCATCCTACAATAGGCCCTCTCTTTTATTCTTGCAAAGGTTGCATCCTGGGATACCTGGTTGGGACATCATATTTGTGAGGCTGCAGGGGCACCGACAACATGGCCCTGGAGGTGGGGCCCTCCTGAACAAATAGCTCTTGCAGTTGCACTCATTCTTTGTAAGATTTCATGCCATGTTTACTCATAGTGTCTACCATGTAGACAATGTTAAAATCTGCAGTGATAAAATTAGCCTAATATAGTGAACTGGCTAGGAACATTATTATGAAAATGTTCCTTCCATAAGTGAAACCTGTCGTTCCAAAATATAATTGTATCTAGACTGTCATTTATTAAAAGAACTATCCAGAAAGTTTTATATTGGAAATCGAAATATAGGTAGTATTTAGACTTAGGAACCCAATTGAGCCCAAAATTTCAGTTGCTAAGCAAGACAGTTGTTAAGTGAATTTTACTCCATTTTGCAATCTTTCTTACCACAGGTGTTAAGTGAACCACTGCAATTGTTAAGTTAGTAACATGGTTGTTACTGTGAATCTGGCTTTCCCATTGACTTTGCTTGTCAGGAGGTTGCAAAAAAAGGGGATCACATGATCCCAGGACAGTACCAAGCATCTGAATTTTGATCACGTGACTACAATAGTCATAAGTGTGAAAAATGGTCACTATTCATTTTTTTCGGTGCTGTTGTAACTTGGTCACTAAACTAATGTTGTAAGCCAAGGACTACTTGCAGAGCAGGATCAGGACTGTGGTGTGCTAAAAATAGGGGTTAATCCATTTCTTATCATTGTTGTCTCCAAAAATGATTTACTATTTACCTTAGGAGGAAGAATATTTCCCCTACAGTGAATACCAATTTCAGAGGCAATTTCTGACAGGGGAGCATTGTGGAGGGGGGATGTTGATTTTTCACATGCTGATGTTCTAGTCCAGCTCAGCCTTTTCCCCTCCCTGCAAAGAGAAAAAGCAAAATTAAATGCAACAACACATTTAACATGTTGTTTGCTTTAGCCACAAGTGTTACTTTCCCTTACTGTATTTTGGTAGGACAAGAGGAAACTCTTCCATAGCCAGCAGCAAATTCTGCCCAAAGAGAAATACTGGCCTATCATTAGGAAGTGCCCTCAGAGTTAATAGGGTCAATGATTGCATGGAAAATTTGATAATACCAGCACAGCTTCTTGCAAACTGCTTAGTGCTTTTGGATTTCTTTGTGTTAAGAAAATTGGTCTCATTGATTATTTGTTAGCTGAATGAGAGCTTTTTGCACAAAATTTGTCAACTGTTCAGCTTCTTTCAGAAACTTACCAATTAATAAAATATTTATTTTGTATATCAAGCCCTTTTCCGATATCACATAGGCATATTTCATTTGAAATTTAAAAGTTTGTCTCCCGAGAAATCAAGCAGCCATTGATTTCTTTTCTTTTTAGGCATATGCTAGGCTTAGTCCACAAATCCTCAGATACCACTGGACCCCTACCACTCCAAACCTGGGATGCTTCCTTGACAATCACAGTAAATGATACTGAAGTACAGAGATGTAAGCAATTTTTATTTTTAGTCCCCAAATATCCCTCTGTTTCTGTCCCTTGATATCTTCATGAAAAATAATTCAGAATGACCTATTGTTTCATTTTACTGAACCATGCAGATTCGTTATCATTGATGTTCCTGAAGTTAGCGTTTTTCCATCAATCATATTGCTGGACAGGAGAAACAAAATTAAAAAAATATTTTATGCCTTGACACTAAGTTGAGTTCTAAGTGAGTTTTTCTTTGGACTGAAGGACTTGGAAATTTTAGTGCAAAGTAAGTGGCCTTGTTGTTGTTGTTAGTTGCGAAGTCGTGTCCAACCCATCATGACCCCATGGACAACGTTCGTCCAGGCCTTCCTGTCCTCTACCATCTTCTGGAGTCCATTTAAGCTCACGAGTAAGTGGCCTAGCACCCAGTTAGAAGGTAGTACTTCATCAAACACAAGTGATCTCGGAAACCTAAGCAGAGTCAGTCCTGGTTTACAATAATGTTCTTTCATGCAATCACAAATGACTATGCAAGAACCACAGCCACATACTCAAGCATGTGGGGCACAAAGGAACACACTAAATCAGGGGTTCCCAATCCCCAGGCCACGGCCCACTACCAGGCCAAGGGCTGTTCGGAACTGGGCTGCGGAAGTGGTGGGTGAGCATGTGCGCGAAGTTTCACTTGTGCAAGCAGCAGGCAAGTGCATACGCAAGCGAAGCTTCATTTGTATGAGCGGTGGGTACACGTGCCCATCACTTGTGCAAATAGACCTACACAGGTGCGCTCTTTCCCGCTGCTTGCACGGAATCATTCCCTCTCTCCTCCCCCCCCCCACCGGTCTGCAATGGGGACCATTGCACTAAATAGATAAGGGGATAGCAACCTACACAAAGTACAAGTAATCCTCAGTTTACAGCCATTCATTTAGAGACCATTCAAAGTTACAACAATACTTTAAATACTCGCACTTACAACTGTCACAGCATCCCAAAGTCACATGATCGGAATTCTGGTGCTTGATAACAGGCATGTATTTACAGTGGTTGCAACATCCTGGGATCATGTGATCACCATTTGCCTCCTTCCCAGCCAACTTCCAACCAGTGAAGTCAATGGGGGAACCAGAGTTGCTCAATGACCTCATGATTCACTTAACAATCACAGTGATTCATTTAACAACCATGGCAAAAAGGTCATAAAACTGGGTTTGGCTCATTTAGCACCCACCCACTTAACAACAGAAATTTTAGATCCAATTGTGGTCATAAATCAAGGAGTACCTATACTCTTAATTGCATCACTGACATGCCAATAATGTAGCTGCCAGCTTTTTCTCTGTGAGTGAACTCAGTGGATTGCCCCACTGAGTCTGTCCACTCTTCTTTCCCCTAATAGACAGGATGCAGCTGTATGGAAGTGAATCTCTTTGTGAAGTGGTCAGATGTGTCATGGATATACAGTAATAATATTCTACACTGAGAAAGTGCCTATAAAAAATTCTTTATAAACCTCCATGGTCCCCCTTGCTATTTACTCTCAGTTGGAAAGTCATTGCGGCATTTTGGAGAAAAAAATCTTCTGCAGAGGGTAAAGCTTTAAATGGAATCCAGGTTGCTTTATCACAATTTGAAGAAAGTAATATAATTCACATTACCTTGCACATATTCTTCCCTCAAAGATGGGGAATTCAAGTTTAATATAAGCAAATTTCCATGCAGTCTTCTCCTGAGTCACAAAATCCCCTCTTTTTTTCTTCATGTCCATCCTCAACTCATTGGGTTTCCTAGGGCTTTCTGCCAAATATTTGAGACTTCAGTGGGTGTGATACCAACAGTGTTCTTTCGTCCTTCTCTGCATGAACTTCTTAAGAAGTAAAGCATGTTTCTCTTAGATTCTCAACACACATCAAACTGTGCAGTGCTCTTTGGGTTCCATTTCTGCTCTCTTTGCTAACTTGCCCTGAAGCGGTATGTGATTCGTCAGCCCAGACCTGACCACCCTGGGTTTACTATCCTTGAAGACCAGGCGATTGTGAGCAAATAAATATTCTAAATCAGTGTTTCTCAACCTTGACAATTTTAAGGCATGTGGACTTCAACTCCCAGAATTCCACAGCCAGCAATGCTGGCTGTGGAATTCTGGGAGTTGAAGTCCACATGCCTTAAAATTGTCAAGGTTGAGAAACACTGTTCTAAATTCTGTCTGAAGGAAGAAGAGTTTCTAAACATAGGAGGTTTTTGCCATTCTGCAGTCAACAGCAGGGAAGGACAATTTCTTACCAGATGTACAAAGCAACTGTTTGTGGTCAACAACTTCTAATTTTTGTGTTTGGATTGTTCGTGTCTAAATCTTATATAAAAAATGAATAAGGCTATCAACCATCTGCAGCCGGCAAGCACTAGATCCTAGGAAGAGTTAAGCAAATGTGTCCAAACATCTTGGGTATAAATATGGTTATTTTTGTCTCAGTGCACTGAATGAAAATTGCCTTCTTTGTATCATGCTCAACAAAATTAAAACGTCCTCTTAACAGCATGAGAAAGACGTTGCTAATAAGCCACTTTCATGGAACAGTATGGGAGCAATGCCTTATTATAAGCTAATCATTAAAGAAAGTAATTAGGTTGGCAAAATTATTCCTTATAGATGCTGCCAGGGCACAACAGAGGTGACTGGGTCATGGGTTGTCATTTGAAAATGAGTATGTAGAATTAGGAAGCTTAATCTCAGTTCCTAAGATGGATAGGCAAATAAAGTTTAAACCAATCAGCTTAATGGCAGGCAGACAAGGAAAAGCCTGTCTGATTTTCTCAGTTGTGAGTTGCTTGTACTAAAGTGATTATATTCCTTGGTAGGACCAAGCAGGATATAATACTTCTGAGCCTGCTTCTCCTTCTTGCATCCAGTGGTCTGTGAGGATATTGATAGATCTTTGTTCAGGCCTCACAGCTGAAACCAAGAAAAGGAAGCTTAAAATTAAATTTGAGAAACAGAAGCTTAAAATTTAATTTGAAGCACAGGAGCTTAAAATTAAATTATTCAACTTGGAGCCTCTTCATAGTCAGTATTGTTTTTCATGCTGAACAACCAAATTCTCTAATAATTTTGTCCTTGTATTAAATTACCAAGCAAATTGTCAACAACAGAAGTTGCTTCAGTTATAAACTGGTAAAAGGATTACATTGTGCAAATTGTCTTTCAGTTGTTAACAGTTTCCTTTCTCTAATATACAATGGGAAAAGAAGGAATGAAGGTCCTTCATGGATTAGACGCTGCTGTCATTGAACATCTGGAAAATCTAGAGTTAGGGCATTTGAAACTGTACAAGCCACATTTATTTAAGATAGTATTTATCTGTCCAGAGGTGGTTTTGTTATTTGCTATATCTTTAGGGCACAAGAAATAGATCAACTGAAGGAAGTGGTGTTGATATAATTTCATTGAAATAGCAGGAAAATGGAGGCACTGGGACATTTAATGAACAACAGGTAGACTACAATAGAGCTGGGTAGAAAAAAACGGATGAACAGAGCCACCATCTTTGGAAGCTGCTAATGCCATCATAGAACAAAGTAGATAAACACGGAGCATACTGATGTGGGGAGATAGCTAATTGTTTCTCTTTTGTTCAGGGTGTGTGGTATGTGACATGCCAACAGAGTCAAGTTAGATATTTTCCTAAATTTTGACAAAAATTTTAACAAAAGCTTTACCATCATTGGACTAGAGTTTTGTCAGGAGTGAGAAAAAAGAATAGGATATGGATTTTGTGCCTGGGTGAAAGACTAGGCACCAGGGAGAATGTACGGAGGAATGGGTTTTTGCATTGCTGACTGTCGATCTGCCACATGGTTAACAGAGAATACAGAAGTCTTTGCAGGATTTTTGTGCTATGGAACTTGAATTTCGTTGCCTTAGGAGCAGGTAGTGCTGTGGGAATGTGGGAATTTATGGCTTTTCCCAGGTCATTTCAGACCCCTTACTCACTAACATGCTGGATCTGGCCTTCACTTCAAAGCAGATAATACCTGAGCTGAAATCATACATTTTTCGCATTTTTAAAATGATGTGTTATGATAAAACAGTGTAAACTTGGCTCTGGGAATAGAAAATGGGAAAGGAATGAGATAATCAGTTAGAGGAGATTACAGGTAGTACTCGACTTAAGATCACAATTGAGACCAACATTTTTGTTGCTAAGTGAGACATTGTTAATGAATTTGCCCCATTTTACAATCTTTCTTGCCACAGTTGTTAAGTGAATCACTGCTAGGTTGTTAAGTTAGTAACCCGGTTGTTAAGTGGATCTGGCTTCCATTGACTTTGCTTGTCAGAAGGTCGCAAAAGAGGATCACATGATGCCGGGACACTGCAACCGTCGTAAATATGAGTCAGTTGCCATGCAATCGAATTTTGATCACGTGACCATGGGGATGCTGCAGCAATTTTAAGTGTGAAAAACAGTCATAATCACTTCTTTTCGGTGCCGTTGTAACTTTGAACGGTCACTAAATGAATTGTTGCAAGTCGAGAACTACCTGTATTCAGTCTTGAGAAACAGGAGGACATGAGAAGACACTCAAAATAACCTTGCTTTGATTCTGCTTGGTATAAGACAGGGCAGATGAAAAAAAGTCTGGCAGGTTTTCAGGAATCTGTTATTCTGCATGACAAGAAAAAAAAAATCATGCCATATATTCATTCTAGGAGACCCCCGCCCTACCAAGTGGCCTTTTAAAATTAAAAATAAACTTTCAGTGGGTGATCAAGTGATCTATTTTTTTTTATTTCAGGTCATAATTTTATTTGTGTTCATAATTCCATTTGTTCTTTTTTATGTTGTTTGTTTGCCAAAAAAGCTCTTTAAAATTTAGGAAATATGCACTTTCTTAAAACCCGTTTCAGATTTTTACAATCTAAAATTCACATTTTTTGCTTATGCTTTTTAAAATAAGTATATTTGAACATGCTTTGGAACATTCTTAAAATTGAAAACTATGTTACAAAATTTAGGGGAACAGAGAAAACAACAACAACAAATAAGTGTACATCAGCTTCTTCTTTTGAGAATGATTATCCATAATTTGCATCCTATTCTGCAGTGGGTGGATTGCAAAACATACCAGCAATCTGCTCAGGCTGCATGGGATGCCTGCCTTCAGCTGACAGACTGTTGTCAATATTTACATTGTAGAATTTGTATATGGGCGCCCTTCCTCGGATTTAAGATATCTATGTTATTTCAATTTTTAAGACAGCTAACCTTATTTCAAGTCCCTTGTAGCAGAGTTTCTGGGTTTGACCCTTGTTTAGAACAGCTGGGTTTGGATGAGAGGGAAAAATAAAAGGAGTTGATTGGAAGCCCTACCTTTTTTTCATTGCTTGTATAAAAGAAGCTATTACATGTTTATGGCATTGCTTTAAACTCTTAAGTATTGCTGCTGATTAAAATTCTTAGTGCTAATGAAATGGCACGAGAAAACAAGATCTAAAATGTCAACTATTTTTTTATAAAAAATTTTTCCTTAATTAGCTTTTTTAAAAATAGTATTGATATTAAATGACCTGTCAGAAAATTCCTGCCTGCTGGGTCATAAAAAAATCTGCAGGCAAACCAATCCCTGAATCCAAAGTTCTATCAAGTTAATTCCATTTCTAACAGAAATTCTGTGTCCTCCCTCTCCACTTTCAGTGGGAAGAAATTAATTGAATTGCTCCTCAACACTGGCATAAATGTGCTATTAGTGCTATTAGAATATCTCTAGTAGGTTGAAAGGGTAGCGTTTTTCTTATTATTTCATTGTTTTTTAATTGCAGAAGATATCATGGAAGTGGCGAGGGGTATTTCTATGAGTTTCCTTTCATTCTCCACATGATTCTGTAAACGGGACAGGATAGCTCAAAGAGTAGATAGGAAGGATACTAGCTCCGGAAGAGACCTAGGAAATCTTCTAGTCCAACCCACTGCCCACGGCAGGAGTCCTGGGCAAATGGTTGTCCATTTTTTTCTTGAAAGCCTCCAGTGATGGAGCACCATTATTCTGGGAGGCAAACTGCTCCACTTTCTCACTGTCTCGAAATTCCTTCTTATTTCCAAGTTCGATCTTCCTCTGATGAGCTTCCACCCATTGCTTCTTGTTCTTTCCTCAGGTGCTATAGAGAATAAATTGATTCCCTCTATCCTGTGACAGCCCTTCAAAGTATTAGAAGACTGCTATCATGTCTCCCTTGGGCCTTCTGTTCATTAGGCTAAATATACCTAGTTCCCTTAGCTGTTCATCATACAATTTAGTCTCCAGGCCCTTAATCATCTTTGTTGCTCTTCTCTGCACTCTTTCTAGGGCAGTGGTTCTCAACCTGTGGGTCGGGACCCCATTTGGGGTCGAATGACCATTTCACGGGGGTCGCCAAACCACGCTGTCTGCCATTTTTTCCTTTTTCCCTAGCTGTCCTACTCCCTTTTATTGGTGGCCACACCCACTTGGGGTCACCACAACATGGGGAACTGTATTATGGGGTCACGGCATTAGAAAGGTTGAGAACCACTGTTCTAGGGCTTCAATGCCTTTTTTGTGTCTTGGTGACCAGAACTGGACAAAAACAGAGCCTCCCAAGTGCAGAACAGCGCAGAAGACTTTGTGTTAAAACCAGGCAGGATTTGCCTGGTCCCCCTTCATCGTCTTAAATCTTACCTTTATGTACAAGTGAGAGAACAAGAATCTGACTGGTCGTTCTGGACAGAGGTGCAATACTTAATGCTGAGAGAAGGGGGGCAAATGAAGCCCACAGAAGACAAGAAGCAAACAAAGAGGCAACTCACTGAAAGTATTGCTCCTCTGTATTTTGTGTCTACATATCATGCTATAGCAGCCACAGCTATGGGATTGAGACCAAATGCCTTTTTAACCTTAGCAATCCTTTGACCAATATAGTATTCCAAGTTACTGGGGTATATTATTCATTTACAATTTGAGATTAACATTTCATTGTGCCCTTCATTAATTTGTTTTGAGTATACTGATATTTTGATTTGTTGAGGAAAGAGTAGCTAGTCTTGCTTAATCCAGGGTATTTAAATTAAGAAAATAATGCATTAAATCAAAATGAATTGATATGCATGAAGGCAGTACCCACAAAGCTGTCTCTCACTTGATAAAATGATATTTTTCCTTTTGAAAAGAATGAAGCAATATTACAATAAAATTATCATTTAAGAATATACAATTTTGTAGCATGAAGCCGACATTGCAGCTTATGCTCATAATTGACGTATATGTGTTGGTAACACAATATAACAAAGTTAATAATTTTTAACTAGTGACTAGTGCCCTACATAGCCATATGATGGGAAATCACAGGATCCAGTAGTTCCTAAGAAAAGCAGTGGTCTAAGGAGCTATTAACACAGGATAACTTTTGAGAGAATGACATACTCAAGGAACTGTAGATGAGTGCTAGTGAAATCAGAAATATATGATGACTAGGAGAGGAATAGTTGTGGAATCAGAGCAGGTTGGAGATTGGAGAACACATTTGGCTTGTTTCTGGCTTGTTCCTTCTTTGTAAATGACCATGAAGAGCCAATGACATTGTCAAATGCAAAGAATCAGAACAATTCTATGAATAGGACAGAGTGGTTTCTTTATTGTTGATAACCTATTTTACAAGTATCTTACCAGACTATCTTAAATCACTTGGGAACCAGTAGATAAGTGCTTTACTAGTCTGGTCAATGTTGTTTCCTCCCACAGAGAGATTCCCTGTTGGAATTCCTTTTTATTCCCTTTCCTTCTTTAGCTGGTGATTCCCACCCAGAGATACAACCATATTTTTTTTCAAAAAAAACAGTAATATGTTGATGGTACTGAATATAACATGAGAACATCTTATAATTTTTTCTGATGTCTCTTTGGGAATTCGTCTTTGGGAGTCACCGTGACTGACTGACTGAATAAATCAGAACCAGTGCTATTTATGATGTGGACATTCCACTTGAAACACTGGCTGTAGTGTTCTTTAACAACAAATCCATATACAATATTGCAATCAAAATAAATGCTAAATATTTTGGATATTTTGACGCTACAGATGTATTTAAAAATATTATTTTAAGAAAACCAAGCTTCAAACACGGTCCATTTCTACGATCTCTGGCACATTCCTTTAACTACATGGCAAGTTTCTGACAATGCCACACTATAACTTAATGTGCCAGTTCTCAATTACTGTGCAATCAGTACATAGTGCCTTAGAAGCTGTTTTATCTGCATTTTGCCTAGTGAACAGTCCCAGTATTTTGCAGTGATGATTGTTTTGCTAATATTATTCAAGTTGTTGAAACTATTTTCAGTTCTAATATTTTCAGCTTAAATCCCCACAGCGCTGTGCTCAGCAATTCCATCTATAATCTGTTCAGTTTCTTTTCTGAAGAGCAGTTTTAGGAATTCAGAGACATTGGTATAAAGATTCATGCATAAGGATATTTTCACAGATAAAATAAGAATTTCTTTTAGAAGGAGTGTTTCATTGTAGTGAAGAGTGGATTGACAGCAACAGAGAACTTTTGAAAAATCAAATACACATGCTAACCAAGATAAAATTTACACTTCAGTTATATAGATTAGACCTGCAAAAATTCAAGAACTGGTATAACAAGTTGGTGATGCTAATCAAGGATAAATAAATAAATAAATAAATAAATAAATAAATAAATAAATAAATCATTTTTGGACACTGAAAGGCAATTTTTAGTAGAATTTGCAAACTTTGGTTTTTCACTTATTAACCTTCCTATTCATTGTTCCTTCCAAAGATGGCTAATTGAAAAAATCCATTAAAAATCAAACTTTGATAAATAATATATTTTCAAAAACAATTACAAATGAATTAAATCTATCTATGAACATCTTTATTGTTGTCATTAACCATTACGTGGAAATCGATATGCAAAAATCCAAAACTGAATTTACAACATCAGACTAGTTAGGAGAAATAAAGAATTTTGGCTGAAAGCAATATTAAAAACAAAGAATTCTAAGATGCTTGCTCAGGCTACACGTGTATAATCAAAGAGAAAAGAGATTAAAATTAGCAATCTGGGCAGTATAAACTTTAAAATGGTAGCATAATATAGAAAGAAATATTGATAGATAAAGCAATACATATATTCAGAAGGAATTTCAAGAATGTAAACTTCTCTTGCAGACCTCTATCAAACCTAAGAAGAATATAGTATCATATCTGACATGCCACCAACACACCTATGAATAAATACCCTAGAAAAACTAAAAAGTAACCAACAATTAATTCTGAGCCTGAACCATTTCTAGCAATTCATACGGTTTCAGTAACTCTTAGTTATCCTTTGTCTGATTTGTATCCCACCATACAAAACCTGGCTGCCTTTTTTGTTCTTTCAGGATTAATATTAGAAAGTACAAACTGCTTTTAGTGTTGATTGACAAAACTTGTTTTGCTTTGTAAGGAGCATTTTGGGGTTCAACATAAACACGTCAGTACATACAGTAATGTTCAATAGTTTTGATCTGTTCCGAGTCACAGGAACATAGACATACTGTTAGGGTCCCATTGGAGGAAGAGGAGGAGGAGGAGGAGTTGGAACTGGGACTGCCCGACAGGAATGGCACATCTCCCTTGGCATGTTTGGAGAAGCCAAAGGCTGAGGATGATGCTGTCCCAGGCCTCTCAGGCATTGGGGAGGTGGTCAACCCAACAGAGAGCTGCCTGCTCTCACAGACACGGGGGAGGATCGGCTACAGACAGTGGTGCTGAGAAGCAACAGATCCCCTCTGATGAATAACAGCTGCCTCCCCCACTCGATCTGACAGCATGGACAGTAGAGCTGAGGCAAACTCAAAGGAGGTCTGCGAGGCTGCTCAGGAGGCTGTCCCGCCCCTCCTCACAAGGAACACCTGCTTGGGTTAACTTAAGCAGAGGCCGTAAGATATTGTCTTTGTCAGAAACAATTGTTTGCTTTGGCATACACTCCCCTGACTCTTTTTCTTGCCTGTGCCTTGCCTTGTGCCTTTGCCTTGTGGACTTGCCTTTTGCCTCATGGACCTGCTTTGCCCTGTGGACCTTGACTCTGGACCTTGCCCCATGACCTTTCACCTTGCCTTTGGACTTCATCTCTGCCTTTGCAAATTGGTTTTGGTAATCACTGGCTTTTGTTTGTGGGACTGTGGGTGGCTGCCTTCATGCAACTTTGGGGTGGAGCGTTACTGGCCATTGTTTGTTGTGGAATTTAACAGCACAATAAAGGATTCTATAGAAGCCTGCCTCTACCTAGGCAACCTGGATCATAACCAATACAGGTAGTCCTCAGTTAACAACCCTAACTGGAATAGGCAACTCTATTCCTATGTGATGTAGTCATAAAGGAACAATTAATGTGACCACACCAATTTATGATGGCAGTTCCAGCAGTTCAAATTGCAGTCATTAATCAAATTACATGCAGCCAGTAAGCACAATATCAGATGACTACAAAATATGGTTTCTTGCTAGCTTCTCCACTGACTTTTTTTTTGTTAGAAATTAGCAGCGAAGGCTACAAATAACAATCACATGAGTGTGTGGGACACTGCAAATATCTAATTGCACACTGATTGCCAAGCATCTAAACGAAGATCATATGACAATGGGGATGCTGCAACCACTACACTTTGAGGATCGGTTGTAGTCTCCTTTGTTTGGTACTGTTGTAACTTCAAATGATTGCTGAACAAGTGGTTGTTAGGTGTACTTGTAATGGATATGTTATCTTTTTATATCTCCCAGCCAGAAGTGCTAAAGGAAAAAGCATAAATTACATAAAACTAAGGAGAAGGCCCTTCTCTAATTCAGGATGTTAAACTCTATGATACATAGTTGGTGCCAAAGGAAGCTGAGTAATATTAACAGCATCCATTCAATAGTCAATGTTGACTAAATGTTGTTTGAGTGTGGCCTTGTTTGCTCATAGCCCAGGGATAGTAAGTAAGTGGGAGAAAGTCCTAGGAGAGAAAACTTGTAAACTCTTTGTTTCTATCCAAATCTGTCCAGTAACATCAGTGGAATTAAGCCTCTAGGGCAGGGTAGGCAACCTTGACTCTTTTATGACTCGTGGACTTCAACTCCCAAAATTCCTGAGCCAGCCATGCTGGGAGTTGAAGTCCACAGGTCATAAAAGACCCAAGGTTGCCTACCCCTGCTCTAGGGGAAAGTATCAATTACATCCAGCTGCCTGACATATTCTGGTCTCCACTCTCACTATTCCTGCTTTCATGGGTCCTAATGCATTGGGACACAATGAGGAATTGGAAAAATTGCTCTTAAAAAAAATAGATTGAAAATTTCCAGGAGTGCAAGGTTGGGAGTTAGTCCAAGTTGTGCGCCATATAGTAATTGTGCTAGAAGTTCATCTTCAAAGCGTTTAGTGGCTGCAGGTATGTACTGACCTCTGGAACGATGCAGTCTTAAGAGAGTAGCTGCACTCCTATAGGCATTTTGTGAAGCATAGTTACCATATTTTCCGGCGTATAAGGCAACTCAGCGTATAAGACGACCCCCGACTTCGGCGCCAATTTCCACACTTTAGAAAGTCATCTTATACGCCGGAAAATACGGTAAATCAATTTGGCCTCCCTGGGTTTGTCTGTGGAGATTCTCAGTCAGCCAGATCATAGTTTTCTCAAAAGTGCTTTTTCTAAAGGCAATTGGGCTGTTTTTTCCTTGAGAAAGAAGAAGTTTTGCTTCTTCCTTGGTTGAAACTTCTTGGATGAGAAATGAAACATCTTCTTCTTCCTCCTCAAGGAAAAACAGTCCAGTTACCTTTAGAAAAAGCACATTCATGACCTCCCGGACCTGATTTTTAAGTTTTTGCAGTTATGTAAACAAATCAGAAATAAGCAATCAAAACAAAATCCAGTCTCTTTCATTTAATCTACAAAAGATTTGGGGAAATTGGGCTTTTCCTTGACAATTTTTCACCCTCTTCCAACTGAATTACCTTTTCTTTCACAGCCTGAATCTTCTAATTACTTGGATAACTGAAGTGCATGCCATAATTTGCTATTGCTTATCAATTGTTTCTTTAATGATTCTCCACGTTCAATAAAATATTAAGGTGGTATAAATATCCAAAGCAAAGAATGCTATATAATAATTTATGTCTTTCAGCATGAATAACTAAATTTTCATTCTAATTCGTATTCTTTCCCTATTTTATTACATCAACAACCTAGAAAGAGAATCACTTGTTGAGGAGCCCCAGGTTTAAAGGATATGAAAACAGGCTTTCCTAGGACGAACAAATAAAATGGGCCAAATCCTTTTTATACTGTCCAGGCAAGAAACAGATGGACTCCAAAGCCAGTAAAATCTGAAGAAAGAAAGGGAAGCAATGAATTGGAAATGGAGACTCTTTAATTGCAATTTGGTAGATAAAATATTTTGTTAATAGTGAATGCTGTGTCTACAAACCATCCTGCCCAATTTGATAAAGTTCCCAGAGGTCCTTTGCTAAAGCAAATGATTTGAGTGTTGCAGCTTAAATTAACTAGAAGATTATCTTTTAGTCAGTTTATTCAAAATGAGAAGGGGGAGAATTGCCTCTGGTTTAGTTGGGCTATATCATTGCTATTATCACAGGTTGAAAGTGTGCTGATTAATTCATTCCTGATGATACCCAAAGGCAGATATACTGCTGTGAGATACAAGATTGTCATAGTTTGTTATTTTATTATGTGCCTGACCAATTGATCTATGCATGTGTAAGAGTTGAAGATGTTCCCTGTGAAATCCTAGATTTTTTTTAAAAAAAAAATGTCTACACATGTCTACACATGTCTACATGTGTAGACATGTGCTGCTCAGGAATTCTGGGAGTTGAAGTCCACAAGTCATAAAGGAGCCATCGTTCCCCACCCCTGTATTACATAATGGATTACAGTCAACTATCCAGGACATAGCATATAAGTGTTGCTTGAGCAGGATCTGTAAGATTGTCTGGGACACTACACATCCTCTTCACGACCTGGTTTTTTGTTTTTTTGTTTTGGTTACCTTCTGAGAGGAGGCTTTGTGGTATCCAAAGCAGAACATCCAGATTCAGTCAGTTTTGTTCCATACAGTATTAACCTTGTGAATTCTAAAGCTCCCTCCTCCGTTATATATTCAAGATGGACAGTGATTAATATTTATATGTTACTTATATGTAAGGGTATAGGTCTGTACATGTGTTGTATATAATATGTTTAAATGTGTGTTATATACATGTACACTTTGAGAGCAAGCAACTAAAGTTCATTTTTAATATGTCCTATTGTGCCTACAGTAAAAAATGACAATAAAGGTTATCTATTTTGTCCATTGCATTCAAGATATTCAGAAATGGGGTCTTTACAAGTAAAGTTTTTTGCTGTTCTTCCTGGAAGTTACTAGAAAAGGCCATGGAAAGGGTTGCTTGCAAATATGTTGACAATAAAGATATCAATAGAATAGAATAACTAATTTGTTTTATAGATTTCCCACGATGCTTTATTATGTGATAACTGTGACTGATATAATAATCTTTGCTGTGACAGGGAAACTTCCCTTAATATGTCATAGCTATAAATATCCCATGCAGGAATGTGGAATTAATAAGAGAATTCACTTTTGATTGAAAGCAAAATTAGAGGAACTTAATGTATCACTTTGAATGGACTGAACACGGTATTGTGAATTGAGCTGCCCTGTACTACCGGTTGTTCTGTGACCTTAATATATTAAATTATTCAATAAACTTAAGGTTATGGAAGTCCAAAATTAAATTATAGTTGATAACTGCTTGATACAATTATCAAGTAATATTTGAAGAATATTGACTAATATACAGGACAGGCAAATAAGAAACAGCTGGCATTTGATAGGGAATTTAACAAATAAGCCACCGTTAATATTCATGAAACTAAATTAAATAAGTCACAGTTAATAATTTAGTAGAATATAATACCACATTCAACTCATTGAGAAAAAGCTGGAGGGATTTGTTACAATAACCATGAATGTGCCTCTGAGAGACCTAAAAGACTAAGTGGAAGATAGGACTTTTTAGAGAGAATCTATTTACATATTGCTAAGAGTTGATACTGATTTAATAGTAATTGAACAATCACTTCTGAAAGGCTGAGCAATCAGCAATACAAATGGAAAGAGTTGCGAGTATATTTGTTCAATATTAGTTTGAAAATGTAATCTCAATATTTTTTTAATAAAGTTTTTATACACTATTGCTATTAGAACTGCTAATAAACCCAGAAGATCAGGGAAAAGCTGGTGAGGGCACCCTACTTTATTCAATCAAGGTTTCTTCTCCCAACATTTAAGAGATCATCATAAGAAGATGTGTGTTATTTTATAGAGATTTCCTGCTTTGCCAGTAGTGAAGAGAGCAAAATTTTAATTATGTGGTGTTTTGTGCCAGCCTGTAAGTTAAGAATCATAGAAGTGGAGGTTTAAAACACTTTAGTGACTTAGTGAGCTAGTAATCTTGAAGAGTTTCTGAGTATTAAAAAGTAGGAATATCTGCAACTAGTTTTTTCTTGATTTTTCTTTTTTCTCCTGCTTACTTTCTCATTAGGTTTCAGCAATTATCAAGTAAAATAATAATCTCTATGGATATACCATAGTATATAATATCAATTTTATTTTCACTTTGGCTTAAAAATATTCACATCACTGGTTTTGTTTAAGTAAGCAAAAGGGGAAAAAAAGATCATGTTGATTTTATCCTGTCAGTATTTTTAAATATGAAACAAAGTTCTGTATCTTTTTAAAAACAATTATTCTAATTATTAATTATCTATTTATTTTTTAAAAAGACTTAATTTTATAAAACGTGTAATTTTTGCAACATTTAAATTTTCTGATATCAAAGAGATTCCATCAACACATCAGTTAGCACTGATGGACTTTAGGAGTTAAAAGTAACTTGTTAACTTTCATTAAATGGAATGTAACAAGGCACTAACAATCTCAATATAATTGTTCATGCTGAATCTTGGAATTAGTAATTTTTCCCTTCCTTCTTCTTTTCTAAAAACTGATTTTTGAGTTCTTCTGCTTATTTGTTTTATATCAAAGTAAAATAATGCCCCATTATTTGGATTAATCTACAAAGATGTGTACACTTTTAACCAAAACTCTGTTACTTCATCTTATTTGCCTTTTCTTAATGGCATTGGAAATTTTATTATTATTGTAACCTAATGAGACTTTAATGATATAAATAACGTGAATGCCATGTTCCTATCTGAGCCAGAGGAAGGTAGTTTCTGGGAAATGTTTTTGAAATGTGGTTCCTACTATAGTTGAATCATAGTCATTACTATGCCTGATAATGTTCAAGCTATAAGTAAACTGTGCTAGGGTACAAGCGCACATCACATGGTTAATTTAATAAGTGGTTCCAGTTAGTAGATCAAGGGATGAATTACAAGTGATTATGGCAGAAGAGATGACATAAATTCTATCCAATATGAGATTGTTTAGTTTTTGGCAATTAACAAAGAAAACCGTAAGAAAATGAACAAAAATAATTGTTGAAATCTGAAGTGGAGAACAATCAAGCTTTGTTAGGAAGGGAATTCCATAATCTACTGTAGACATTTATGTTTAGATACCAGTACTTACTTAAAATAGCTATTTGATTCTCTATCTATATTTATTCATTTTCTACACTGATTTTTTTTAAAAGAACCAAATCTTAGAGGTATGATAGAAAAATAGGGGAAATCTGCAGTCTGGTTTATGAAAGGTAAATAAAACATCAACACTGAATAAGTGAATGATATAGTTTCATTCAGCAAAATGTTTTGGGCCATCAACACGGAAATTAAATATTTCTGTGTTCTAATAAAACCAATATTACTAAACATATTCTGTGTTGAAAAATGTAAAGTGTTTTGGATATACCAAAACATTTTGCTTTATCTCTCAATTTTCACTTATGTTCCTACAAAGGACTTATTCCATCGTAATGCAAACTTACTCCAAAAGGCAATCCTATCAGAGATCCCTGCTATGTGTATATTTAGGCTTATTTAATACAATCACTATTGGAAGAATCACTTCCAATAGTAAATAAATGAGTGACATTTCAATGTTAAAGTCAACACTAGGATAGTGGAAAAACTACACCACTCAAAGCATTCCAGATCAATCTACTTCTCTAGCTTTATATCACGGGTTTAAATGAATCCAGATGAATTTGAAATATCTCCATATTTTAAAATTTGTCCTGATATCTATAGTGCTATAATCAGAGGCTTTCAATAGAAAGAACATCAGCTGCTTGTTATTTGATCTAGCTGTATCCAAGCTGAATATATTTTGAGCTTGCCTTAGGGCTCCCTTCCCTACCAGACTGTAAAATAGTAATAAACATTCTATCCTTTACCACAAAAAAAAAACCTTTCCCCATCATCCCTGCATTTGTTTTGATGATGCTATTTAAAGTTGACAGGTTCCAGCTTCCCCACACCAAACTATACAGGTGATAGTGATGGAATATCAGCTATATAGCATGTAACTGAACACCCTTAGCTTGGAAATTTTGTAAACAAAAAACACTAAAAGGGTAACTTGAGAAGAGCTTCTTTTCAGACACTGTATCTATCCTGTTTTCCGATGAAAATGAAGTGATGAAACTGAGCACAAGAAAAGGGAGGAGTTGGTACCAATAAAAACATCCCAAAGAAAAAAAGCTATTTCACTTCACTATACTCTGCTAAAAGGCAATGGAGATCCTTAATAGCTATGAATAACATTGCAAAGTTCAAAAGAAAGTCCAGTCCTTCATAGTCTGAGAAAAAGTTGAAGGAACAAAATGCATCAGGTTACATAAAGATCTTTGTATCGGGAAAACAACCAATAGGTAGACCATTCTACTGATGACTTTAAAAAAAAAAACATCCTTACTGTTGTTGTTGTTGTTGTTAATTGCAAAGTCATGTCCGACCCATCGTGACCCCATGGACAACGTTCCTCCAGGTCTTCCTGTCCTCTACCATCTTCTGGAGTCCATTTAAGTTCACACCTACTGCTTCAGTGACTCCATCCAACCATCTCATTCTCTGTCGTCCCCTTCTTCTATTGCCCTCAATCTTTCCCAGCATTAGGCCCTTCTCCAGTGAGTCCTTCCTTCTCATTAGGTGGCCAAAGTATTTGAATTCCAACTTCAGGATCTGGCCTTCTAAAGAGCAGTCCGGGTTGATCTCTTCTAGGACTGACCAGTTTGAACACCTTGCAGTCCAAGGGACTCGCAGGAGTTTTCTCCAGCACCATAGTTCAAAGGCCTCAATTCTTTGGCGCTCAGCCTTTCTTATGGTCCAACTTTCCAACTTTCACAGCTTACTATATCTGTTTAAAAATAATGGTGGAGTTACTCCATGGTTTTGAAATGCAGAATAGAATCTCTGGTTTATAGTCAATCTCTCTCTTTCTCTCTCCCTCTCCCTCTCTCTCTCTCTCTCTCTCTCTCTCTCTCTCTCCCTCCCTCCCTCCTTTTCTTTCCCCTCTCTGTTGTAGAGGGCAATGAGGAATGGGAATATTTCCCTAGACATTTAATACTCTAGGCGTGTCTCCAATTAATATCCGAACATTGTTATGGGTAAAATCACACTACTCTAGACTTTTTGCACCTAAGTGATAACGTGAAGAATGATGCACAGGGAAATATAATTTAAGTTCACAGGCTCAATCTCTGAGAGACATGCTTTCCAGTACTTTCTTATGGCAATAAAATATATGAAATCCTCATACAGAGCTAGTTTGAACTTTAGCTCTGACCTGAAAAGACATCTGCTGTGGTTTACTTGGAATGTTTTTATGTTAACAGAACTCTTGAGAATTTGTTTCCCTTCCTGAAAATAAATCCTCCAATTGAGAAACTGTGACTAATATATAATTTCCACCTGCAACTTCTTTAATCTGGAATTATAGAGCTGGATTTCTGCCTCACAAAAGGTGTTGTGTTACCAATAATTAGCAGGCTGTGAAGAAAATTTTAAGTTTAAATTTCTATTTGGTTAGCGTTAGGGTTTTTTTTCCCATTGTCTTGCCAATGGTCAAGAACACGACATGGAAATGATGTTTCAAAGGCTAGACCATGCATAATTGTGATGGCTTAGAAACTGTCCTAAATTATTTGTGATTTGCAAACTTGGATATTTTAGCTTTTGTAGGCTGTTACCATTACTTGTAGTTTTGAATTTAATAGTGATTATTATGAACAGAAAGATGTGTTATAGGATTATAATAATTCAAAATTAAAGATCTCCAGATCAGAATACAGTATCCAAAACAGTGCAGAAACAGGGCTTCCTTATCTTATCAGTTTACTGAAAAGCCATACAAAATTGAATTGCATTTAGTGAGCATTTCTTCAATAGCACAGAATGGGCATATGAAATAATTGTTCAGTATGTATAATTTATTAAACTACAAAGTTATTCTGTATATTGGCATTGGTGGTGTGGTTACCGAAATCCAAATCAGGGTTGGTTACAAAAAGACCAAATCACCACTGATGTATTATTGAAATTGATTCAATATGGGCCAGGCTAACTGGGAATAACCCAAATATTTAGGGGGGATAAGGGGAACTCATAGAGTACAGAACTGATGGTGTTTTCTTGAAGGGAAGGGATACATCTAGAATGGAAAACTAATTTTAGGATCCCTTTGGGGAATTCATATAAGAAAAATATTAAATATTTGCATATATTGTGGTATAAAAAAGGGTTTAAGATGGCTAATTGTAGAGCAAGCCACTTATAATTCCCCCCCCCCCCAGAAATTGACATGGCTTCTGCTTGCATTCACAACTCTGTGGTGTAAAACCATTAACTATTAGAAGTATACCACACAAGGAAGAATTTCTGGGATATTCTATAGCTCTCAATATCAGTAATTTGGTGGTTAGATAACCTGACTTTGTCTCCAGTTATCATCCTAGCTATATATAGTTAGACCAGCCTAAAAAAAGACCACTGTTTCTTAGTTTGCTTTATTAGTTGTATGTATTATTATAGCTATGCATTCTGATTATTTATAATTACAATAAAGTAAGCTTTTGTCTAAATTATGAGTGATTAACACATGCAACATTCTGGATCTCAAAATTATTAAGAGAAATACTCCAGCTGCTCAATTTACACTTTCAGCATTCTCATTTTTAACTCAGAAGGCTTTCTCACTGTTCCTACTGAATGCTAAATTTTATGTACTATTATGGTAATAAGAATACCCATTTTCAGTAATAAAAAATAATGCACTGTTCAAGTACACTTTATACCTCAGTATCTTTTCATTGGAAAGTTACCTCTAGGGACTTATTCAAACTTTTATCTGTCTCTTAATCAATCTTTTGTCTGTCCTTAATCTTTTGTGTACAGTATGAACTCTTCAGCAGTTAAAAGAAAAGATTCCAATTTCATATTATTTTGATCACACTTGCTGTTTTTATTTTGGATCCTACATTAAAGAAACTGAAGAGGGGGGAAAATACACCAAAAAGTTAGTAATTATTTAATCACGCAAAATAATTCTATGACGATTCAAGGCTGATTAAGTTAAATCATTGTTTATTAGGTTGAATCATTGTTTATTATGATGCACAGTATTGTATGAATTGAATGGACACTAAAAGTTGTAAATCCTCCTTGAATTTAAAGACAGGTTAATTGAAATGGCAATATAAGAATCCTAATGATCTAGTTTAGAAAAGCAGAACATGATTTTTTTGTTAAAAGTATACATATAGACTAGAGACAGTTTGATTTGGTGGTTAAGGCACCAGAGCAGAAAGCAGGAGAGTGTGGATTCCTGCATTAGCCATGAAAGCCAGCTGGGCCAGTCACTCTTTTTTTCAGCCCAACCCATCACACAGGGTTGTTGTTGTGGGGAAAACAGGAGGAAGGAGATGTGTTGGATATGTTCTCTGCCTTGGGTTGTTTGTAAAAATAATAAAAGCGGGATTAAAATAAATAAAATATACATTGTTGTGTAACTGAAAAATATAAAAGTGTGTGAGCATGAATATTTTTGCAGAGAATTCCTGGTCCAAAATGACCATACTGAAAGTCTGACCTACAGTGTCTTTGACACCCACCTATTGTGATACTGCGTATCAATATCTTCATTTCTAGCCCTGCAGAGAATTCAGGAATGGATACATTGTGTCATCATATTTCAGATCACCTCACATCAGATAACACTTTATCAATTTCAAACTATTGTTGTGTAGCAGTCAGAAAGGTAATAACTGGCATTTAACTCCAAATTTGTCATCATGCTGTATTAAATACCTTGAAAGGTCTATATTTTTAAAATAAAAGTGTATGTTTTATACTGTGATGATTCTATACACTATGATTATATTAAATGTTACTATATGTTTCAGCAATAACTGAAAACATTGCTTTTAAAATCAAGCGAGTCATTGTCTTACTTCTTTAGAAAATTATTAAGCATCAAATTTGTTCTACAAGGGACACAAGCATAACATGTATTAGAAAACAATTTATTTTTTCAGATGCTTCATTTATTTGGCATTATAGTGTATGATGTATAACTGCACCCATGTTATTTGCAAACTTTTTTATGACTTCAATTATCATTCTTTAGATTTTGAAATTTTCTTATAATCTATCTTTTTTCTTTACTTTCTATCTTTACCTATCTTAAAAAAGTAAAAATAATTTAAGTTTAAAAAAGAAGAGAAATTCAAAGTATATCTCAAGACATTGATAGTTGTTTTCTACTTATATATTTTTTTACTTATACAATCTTACTATCCTTAACTATAAGGTTCCAATTTTATATATTTTATTGAAACTCAGTTCCATTATCTAATCATATGAAACATCAATTCAAAGATGGTTACAGCTGTTCCTTGCACATGCTCATCTGGGAGCAAAACTACTGCACATGGTGATTTATTTCTGAGTAAACGTGTACAGATTCTGCTCCGTGCAATGATGTAGCTGAAGACATACAATCTAATGGTAATAGAGTTTAGGTTATGGTTGTTTTCTCATTTCAACCTGGTTTTTACTCTATGATGTGCAGTCATTACTATCCCTTTTCTGCAATCTAGGCATTTTGATGGAATACCTGTAGAGAGAGACCAGTTTATTTCTCTTTAAATGTTTCACCAATAAATAAGTGATACAAGGCTTTTTTAGGATTTAAGAAGTGACGAACATCTGTAGGTGGAAATAAGAGGTTTCAACCACCTGCTTTTCTGGAAATAAACAAATAGTTAAGAGGTAGGGAAAAATGGTGTACATATAAATGACTGAGCTACCATAGGCTACTGGGTTCCTAGACTTCTTCCTCTTTCAGTTCATGTACATCATTGCAATTTGGGCCAATGGGTTGGGCATCCTCACCTCTTTGATCCTGGAAATACATTTCTAGGCAGAACAAAGAAAGCATATGGCAGCAAATTTTGTTGCCAATGATTCATATTGATAAAGGTGGGGAAAAAAAATCTAACTAATAGAGGAAAAGAGTGGAACACAAGGACCAGTCTCTGTCCCATGGATATCTTACCTGCATAATTGAGTCATCAGTGAGAAATCATACAAATACAGCAAGGTCTAGTTTTTAAAAGAGCTTTTTAGAACATTTGTATATTAAAAGCACATTTATTTTTAAATATTTAATTTATAAAGGATAATATATTATTATTCTCACCTTATCTATTATCTACTCCAGTGATGGCGAATCTTTTAGAGACTGAGTGCCCAAAAACCGCCCCGCCCCCAGCCTGCCCCCGCTCCACCTGCCCACCCTTGCCCTGCACCACCCTCATTCTCTCCTCCGGGGGGGGGGACTGCTAATGAGGGGGCTGCAAAGGGAGGCGGGACTGTTGCGACGGCATGTGTGGCCACAGGGAGGGTGCAAAGTACCGCTTCTGGCACCTGTGCCATAGGTTCGCCACCACTGATCTACTCCTATTGATATCTTATGACTATCACTTGTTGGTTGTATCTTTATGATTATGATTTATGATTTATAACTATTGCTTCTATGTATACTGAGAGCTATGCACCAGAGACAAATTCCTTGTGTATCCAATCACACTTAGCCAATAAAGAACATTCTATTCTATTCTATTCTATTCTATTCTATTCTATTCTATTCTATTCTATTCTATTCTATTCCATTCCATTCCATTCCATTCCATTCCATTCCATATGTTATATGACACTCTTACAATCAGATCTTTTGTTACCTCAAAGTTTTGTCATGGTATTATAAAACTACATCTGGGAGCCCTTTGGCTTATTTTTAGAAATCCGACACTTGTATCCAATAATAAACGACCAAGCATTTAAAATTCACATTTTCGGGAACAAATGTAAAATAAATCACAGCCCATGAATAAGTTAGGTTACTGTACGCAGGCCTAAAGTTTCATTGCCTTCAATGTAGACTCGTAGAGCAACAATCGCTTTTCTTGGTCACCGCTATGTTAAAAGCGACCCCAGATCCAGTTAGTCCATCCCCAAAGACGGAATTAGCCTTGGCGCTCAAGGAAAACTGGACGCTAAAAGCGGGTGGTGGTTTGAGATATGGGGGCAGCTGTAGCGATCATATTCGGATTTTGCAAATTCACGGGAAAGGCAGGGCGGGCGGAGAGGTGGCGGTGGCAATAAATAAGGCGTTACACTTTCAACCAGACGCCTCGCCGGCTTCTTTTCCGAGCGTGGCTTCTCTTCACCGCCTTGAAGCCCTGTAATATCTCCGCGTGAGATAAAAGGCGAGTGGGAGGTCTCTCTTCTGGGCTCGTCCAGCTGGATAGCCGGGAGGGGGGCTGACGTCACCGGCCCCCGAACCGTTTCCCCCCCCCCGCCTCCCGGCTTGGCGCGCTCCAGCCTGGGCGTGCGCGTGCCTCGCGCGGTGCTCCCTTCAGTCGCTGGTCCCGGCGGCGGGGTTGCGAGAGGGAGCGGGAGCTCTGGCTCGCCGGGTGGTTCTCCAGCTCCCTTTCCCCGCGCGCCTCGCGCTCCCTTCTCTCTCTCTCCCCCCCCCCCTCCTTTCCCCTTTGCCTCAGCAGCCAACTCTGCAACCAGCTGCCCCGAGTTCTACTCGCGGCTGCATAAATCCTGTGATCCGCACAGCGTTAAGAGGATTTAAGAATCCCTCTCTCGCACAAACCAGAGAGAGGCAGGTTTCCCAAGCCTGAGAGAGAGAGAGAGAGAGAGAGAGGGAAAAAGAGAAAGAGAGAAGCATCTTTCCGACTTTTCTCCCTCAGCGAGCACGCACGCACGCCACCGCCGTTTCTTCCCGGCAAAAGTCTTCCTCCTCTGGGTTTTGGGCGCCTTGCCGTTTCTGCCTCCATCTCCAAGTTCATCTCTTTGGGCTGATGAGGCACTTGGGGGCTTCGTAGCGGGGAGTGGGGGGTGGGAAAGGAAGCACAAAAATTGAGGAGGCGAGCAGCAGATCCAGTTTTCCGTTTATAGCACAAAGAATAGACTATATTAAGAGGGACAACCCGGGAGGAGGGAGAAGAGGGAGGAGGGAGTGAAAGGAGGAGGACGACGGCGAGGAGGAGAGAGAAGCAGGGAGAAGCGCCCGGGAACAGGAGCAGCAACAAGAACAGAACGGAGAAGAGCCAAGAAGAAAAGGAGGAGGAGGAGGAAGAAGAAGAGAAAAAAGCAGGGAACCCCGGCTGCCAGGGGAGTTGAGCCGGCTCCTTGATCTTTGGATGCCGCCGGCTCTTCTGCCGACCTTCCTCAGAGACAGCCCGCCACTTCTGCGCGTTGGGCCGTCGGGGGAGCAAAGGGACCTCCGCGAAGAGCCCCCGCCGGCAGAAGTCCGGGGCGGGCTCGGCTTGCAGACCTCGCTCGCGTTTGGATTAAATTGGCCGCCCGAAAGACGCGCCACAGCGGCGTGGGGAGGAAGAGCCAGAAGAAGTAGCTGTGGCAGCGGCAGCGGCAGCAGCAGCAATAGTTACAGTAGTAATATCAAGACGAGGAGGAGGAGGAGGAAGAAGAAGAAGAAGAAGGAGCAAGGCGAAAGCGGAGCGCCCGTGGTCGTAACGGGCGGGAAAGCGGGCTTGGGCGGCGGCGGCGGTGCTGCTGCTCGGGGGGACTGAAGGGAGCCAGAATGAGCAGGTAATCCTTGTGCTGCTGCTCCCGCTGACCCATTTCACCGAGCCCCTTTCCCGAGCACGTAGATCTGTATTTGGGACTGACTGTTTCCCCCCCCCCTCGCCCCCCGGCCACCCTTTTCCTCCCCGGCGACCCACCATAGCCCCGGGCTCTAAGCTCCAGTAAGGAGAACTAACCATAAGATTTGGCGATGGGGAGGAGGGTTGATTCCCATATCTTGACGGGTAGCAAAAGAAAATATAAGTCTGCCCTGGGTACTGGATGCGTAAGGGATGGGCCAAAGGCGAGGGCACACGAAATGCCCGAAGGACCGCTAATGGTCGAGTTAGCATGTGCCCCAAGTGATGGTTATCACGCTGGGAAGAAAAGACACCTGGAGGCAAAAGTAGCTGCCCTACAGACTGCTTGAGATTGTGGACGTGTTTTCCTCTGGGAGGGGGGGGGGAAATCAGTGTTTTAAAACGGAGAAATATTTGTCATTATAACTATCATTATTATTTGTAACACTAACGCAACGATTCCTCTGGGATTTACAAGAGGACTCCTTTGTGGCAAACTTAACTGATCGGGGTTCTCTTAAGAGGTGACACTCATTCCTTTTCAGCCTGCTTGGATTTGCAAGTTGCCCTTTCTGCTAATGCCCCCCCCCCCATAAGTTACAAGTTGTGTAACCTTTCCCCCTGCTCTGCTGAGTGTAGGGCTACTAATTATTAATTTTTTCAGGTGCTTTTCAAAATAATTTTCTTACCTCACAGGAAGCACATTTATCATCACCTTAGTCTGTACACACAACATTTGAATGTATGTTTTAGATTTGGTTTGAGAGGAGTGCTCACTGTGCATCATCCAGGTTTTATGTTCAGTTTCAGTGTGTGGCAGTGCAATATTTCAGTTGAGTTGAGTTTTTTCTTTAGAGTTTGTGATTTTATTTATTTTTTGAGAGACAAAATGCTGAAAGGTATTTCATAACAGGAGGGTATTTCTGTCAATTGTTTACATCCTGTCTGAGTGGACACAATTATGTTTTTTAAAGGAACTCTTCTTCATTTTTAACCATATAGTTATGCTACAAAAATTAAAATGAACAGAAAATGCTACTTTTGGATGTATGGTTTGAAGTCATGGCTGTAAAAAAAAAAAACCAACACAAAAATTTGGAAACTTAACTAAAATCAAGCAAAGATCTTTAAAAAAAAAAATCAATGACAGGTAACTGCTTTTAAGTGAAGATGCTGCTGGTTTATCAGTTTCCTTAAATGAAGTGTTGTGAGATGGACTGCTTTATTGATGGTGTCTAAATGTTTAATTAATAGCCTTTTTAATGGCATCAGTTTACCTGTCAAATTTTATCCTACTGGATTGATGTAAATATACATTATGAAAAGTGTGATTGAAGAACTTGAGTTTTACAAAGGGAAGTAAGATAATAATGATCTGAAGGCAGCATATTTATACATACTGTACTTTCAATATGGAATGTTATATGTTTTTATACATTCTTTTCAATTACTGAGATTTCAGAGGAGATTCTTATTTTTAAGTTGACATTAAAATATTTATAGCAGTAGATTCGTGTGATTTTTTCAAGAATGGTGCTTGATAAGGGACACACATCTTTGAGATTCCAGATATCAAGAAACAGTGCTTTTAGAATTAGTATAATACATTTTTATTCAGTTACTAATAGTCCACAAGTTAACATGCCTGTGATAAGATTTAGGTATTAGATTCAGACAATTCCATGGCATTATTTAATTTTTGTGTAAGGTTTGAAAATAGCCCAGTTTTTATATTTACAATACAAGCTATATTCCTATTTTTAAGGGATACCATTTTTTTAAAAAATAGAATGGTGTTTACATACTGGAACTAACATGTTAAAAAGTAGGGATCACCCCTTGGTCTGCTGCTATGAGTGCTAAACCACTAGGGGCCTGTATAAACTGCATTTAAACAGCAAATACCATTTTACAGAATTTGCTCATGATTTTGCTGTAAAGCCATATTTGTAGTTATGCTCAGTTCCATGAAATTTAGCTTTATTTGTTTATTTTGAAAGTATTTTGAATTGTATTTTTTATTTGTTGGAAATACATTTATTTAGTTTTCTATAGGAAAAGTATGTGAAGCTTGGGAATTGTCCTTGCTCCTTTCATAGTTTGGGAATTATGCTCTTTGAAAGATGATCACCTTGAGAAAATAGAGGTCTCTGTGTGTGTGTGTGTGTGTGTGTGTGTATATAATTCGTAACATGATGTTTAACATAACCAGACAGATGTTTAAAAAGTGTTAGTGTAGAAAAATGAGCTGAAAAATGTAAGTTTAGAAATGGCTCTATTTTTCTAAGATCAGAATAAGCTTAAAGCAAAGCTGAAGAGAATTTCCTAAAAAAAGAGACATATGTAAATTTATTGTTGATTTACATTTTCCTTATAGATATAGATATTTGAAAGTTTGTCTTACAGATTGTGGCATATTGATGTTCAGTAGATTTTTTAAAATATTTTCACAGATTTTAGAATGGACGGCTATGGCATTTCTTAAACAATAAAGTCAAGTATTGCTTTGCTGATTTTTAGTTTTTCAAATTGATAATATCCCATTTGAACTGGAGAACATCTGAATCATTTGCATATTGAATTTCCTTCAAATTGAGCATGATTTATCAAAGTAACACAGGATTTTGATCTATGGATCAATCAAAAGACTAGGGTGACACAAAAAAGAATTCTTGTGTATGATGCATGCATAGATTATTTTCAGAACAGTCCTTTAAATTATTAAGAAGAAGCAGATGATCAGCTGTCTTGGGAACTTGGTATTGCATCCTGTGGTAATGCTAAATACAGGAAAATGGTAAAACAATGGTACTATTTGATAGCAATATTTCTAAAATATATATTCTTTATAATAGTAAATATACTAACATCAACTTTGTATGAATGTGTCTTTGCAAACACAAAAACTAAATAATACTTTCATTTAGAATTCTGTGAAGATTAATTTTGTATATCTATTTGTGACAGATGCCCCTTATTAGACTTTGTGTAATGACAATTTAGCAACATTAGTAATCTTTAGAATGGCAGATTAGGTTAGATTTTGAATGCCAGTATATTCCACTATGCAAAAATTATGCAAAATTGGATTTGTGCTTACAATATGTAACTTGCCTTATAATCAAATATTCAGTCATATTTCCATATGGTTAGCCTTTTAATTTTTTTGGAATAAATATACAAATCTTCTAATGGATGTGTAGTAACAACTAAAATCCCAAAAGAAATCCAGTGTGTAAACCCTCCATCATAAATTATGATACGCTAAGTGGAAGCAATGAATGATTTTTCTCAGTGATCTTCTATGGTTTTCTATATGTCATATGTATAGAGGAAATTTAATGGTAGAGAAGATTGCTTGAGAGACCTTTGCCCATAAAATCTTTTCTAACATGTTTCATTTTTGTTTCTTTATGTTGTAGTTCATTAACAGGACTCTGTATCTTCCACAGCACAGATATAGTGGAATAAACATTTAACCGAACCATAATATTTTTCCTATTATTTATTTATTATTGTAATATCATTCAGTTATGACTGAACAGTGGCATGTTGTCAATTTCATTTATCCTGACAGCTAAATACATAGCAGTGAAATTTATTATTACTGATTTATCCTTTTTTCTGTTAATCATTTGATATTTATAAAAAGAAATCATACATGTAAATTGATCTGTGGTATATCCAAAATTAGAAGAACCACCGATTGGCCATCTGGTCAAAATGCTGCCCTGAGACAGAATATTTTTTACTTAATGTGTCCCGGGCAGATGTTTGTTCTGTCTCTACTTAGAATCTTTATTCAAGTAAAAAGATTTTACAACTTCTCCAGTTAGTTTTTACAAATTTTTATATATAAATGTTTCATATTGTATTTGAAGAAAGTACATATCAAGTCTTGTCTGTCTGATTTTAAAAGTCTAATATTTTAAGAATAAAACAAACAAAAATGAATTAAAAATGGATGCAAATTTAAATATTTAACATGACTTAGCCCAATGTTAGATTAATTCATGTATTTTACAAAAACGCTTCTATAAGTTTGCATGCATTTTCTTATACATGCAAGATATAATAATGCTTCAGCTGTATGTTACTCATATTATCAATTCATTGAAATAGTGAGACGTGGTCTGATCTTTGCAATAACATAAAATGGTTTGATGAAGACATTATTGCATTTAATTTTTGTTGTTCTTTTCCTTACTAAATAAATGAGTGTTTTTATTTGGGTACCGTCAAGTTCTGCAGTTTTAGAAAGAGCAAATGATAATGGCAGAGTTTGAAAGTGCATATTTTTATACAGCAGCCAACAGTAGTTAAATTTAGTTGATGTGTACTTTTCCTAGAAATAATGTATTATATGAAATTGAGCAGTAAAATGTACTAATATCCAGTTTGTATTATTTAAAGTTTTGGGAAGCATTTTTCAAAATTGAGTAAGATATATATGTTGTGTGTGTGTGTGTGTGTGTGTGTGTGTAGATGTGTGTGTGCGTGTGTGTACATGCATATGTACTTGAAAAAGGCCAAAGCTACTTCCTTCTCAAATTAATATGATTGAATGTTATGATAATGATATTTCACAGATAAGCAAGGAATTAGTTTCCAAAGTTACGAGAATTTTTTTTTCATTTATTGTTTACTATCTGGCTTGCTGTTTAAAATTAGTAATTAATTGTTGATGTACTATTATTCATTAATGTTTGATCATATTGGTTACAGAAATGCTCCATAACATAAGATTACAAAATTTAAAGAAACTGGCCACAGACCAGTAAAATCAATAACACTTAAGCATTTGATAGGATGCTTTGTAACCTGTTCTTCTAATACTTACTTTGAAATATATCACCGTTGCAGCGTGAGTTCATTTTTTTTAACTTAGATGTAAAATAATTTTAATCTTAATGTATTCAGATAACGAACACTAATAAATACAATCAGGACTAAGCTTAGAAACTAAAATAAGGATTTGTGTTCCTTTTTTATTGCTCAGAACTTAGAAAGCTGCTTAACTGTTGTCCAGTGCAGCTGTCCTTCCCCGGAATGATTAGGTTTCAGAAGCAATGATGGATGTTGAATGCCTGTAGCCAGTTGTGGGGTTTGCTCTGAGGTCAGTAGTACTTGATAGAAGATAGGAATTTATAGCCTTCCCTTTCAATGCCAACTCAACCTGTAGTGTTTCTTAAAGGGGGGAAAACCATAGACATTAGGCTAAGGCTGTCTGGTTCAGAAAGCCTTTCAGATTATTTGCAGAGAGAGAATGCGCTGTACACTGAGTATTCTCTAAAATGGTTGATTCTTACTTCCAGATAGAGATACCAGTAATTCACAGAGATTATGTGATTATTGTACAATTTGGGCAATGTGTTTGCTTTTGATTTTCTTAAAATACTTTGAAACAGTAGTTTTCAAGTAGAATGGAACTGAAATCAGCTTTAGAGAAGGGAAAAGTCTTTGAGGACCTGTTGACCAAATGGTATGACAGGCAGACTTGGGCTGAAAGTGTGGTGTAAGGATATTTTAGAATATCTATATATTTCAGTTTGTTTTGCTGAACAGTTATTATAAATACTGAATATAATTATATGTACAAAGATTGGGGGGGAGGTAGGTCAGCTTTAAAATCAGAATTAGCTGAATTTAAATAGCATGAATGATGATGCAAATATTTTTTTAAAAAAGCCTCATAAGCAGTTTCTTATAAAACAGTAGTTTTGAAGTTGGGAAGCACCTGCAGCTGTGTGTCATGGCATGTATCTGTATGGCATAGATGGATGTATGACAAACAAAACTGAATATTAAGTCTGCTTGTTGTTGTTGTTGTTGTTAATTGCGAAGTCGTGTCCGACCCATCGCGACCCCATGGACAACGTTCCTCCAGGTCTTCCTGTCCTCTACCATCTTCCGGAGTCCATTTAAATTCACACCTACTGCTTCAGTGACTCCATCCAGCCATCTCATTCTCTGTCATCCCCTTCTTCTATTGCCCTCAGTCTTTCCCAGCATTAGGCACTTCTCCAGTGAATCCTTCCTTCTCATTAGGTGGCCAAAGTACTTGAGTTTTGACTTCAGGATCTGGCCTTCTAAAGAGCAGTCGGGGTTGATCTCTTCTAGGACTGATCGGTTTGAACGCCTTGCAGTCCAAGGGACTCTGCTACCGTACTACAAAATTCAAATTTATTTTACACAACTGAGAACAGCATATTTGGAACTGTAGGAATCCTCATGCTAGAATGTAGGATTGCTCTATTACTATCTTCTAAAGTAGCACATCAAAAAGCATTTTTACTGGACTTACCAAAAACTTTGCAAATGTGTTTTAATGTGGAAAACCGTTATCCAACAAATATATGGGTGTTCTATAAATGTGTCCTCCTGCAATTTATCTCTTAATGACTTCATTAAGAGATAAATTGCAGGAGGACACATTTATAGAACACCCATATATTTGTATGGGTAAAACAAATATATAAGCTATGCAACTAAGTAAAACAAATATATAAACTATGCAACTAAGTAAAACAAATATATAAACTATGCAACCATTCATATTTTTCACCGTTCCATTACAGTTATTAGCCAGAGTCCCCAGTATCTAGATGAACGAATACGTGCTTTAGGTCAGCTGTCCCCCAACCTTTATGGCTTGGTGGCCTGGCAGGGGGGAGAGGGGAACTGGCCTGTGCAAGCGGTGGGCTGGTGCATGTGTGTGTGTGAATACGTGCCAACCTGCTATTCATGCAGCCCACTTCCAAAGCAGTAGTGAGCCACAGCCTGGGTTTGGGGACCTCTGCTTTAATTAGGGTTATACAACAGTAAAAGAGAAAATATTGCATCATTATACTATATTACTATTTGTTAAAAGACAGATATCATTGCCAAACCATTTACTACTGATACTAAGCATTTAATTTTTGGTTCCTAAGGATATAACTGCATTTTTCCTATTAAATGTCATTGTTACAAATTTTTCTAACCTAATCCAGAGATTTTGAAATTAGGTGTTATGAATCTTGGCCAATTTTGTGTTCCTTGCAGATTTGATAAGCACTGTTTCCATCTTCTCATACATACAATTAATCAATGTGTTAATATGTATAGGTCCCAGGACTAAACTGACAGTGTTGAGCACTCTCATTAATTGCCATGCCATATTCAGTCCACATTTATGTAGCTTGCTATTTAGGCTTTTATAGCATACTTTGTGAAATGCAATTCTTCAAGATATATTTTGTCAGATAGCTTTCCTATAGTTTATTTAAGGAATTACCAAATGGAAGAGCAAATTAAAATGTTAGTGTATCAAGACATCTTCCCAACAACTCTGTACTAAAGTCTGATAATTACCACATGTTTTAAAAGTACTTATGGCTTAGAAATTATGGGCTTTATGATTTGCTTCATGTCTACGGAGATTCTCAATCATCCAGGTCATGGTTGCCCCACCATCTAGTCCAGTGTTTCTCAACCTTGACAATTTTAAGGCATGTGGACTTCAACTCCCAGAATTCCACAGCCAGCAATGCTGGCTGTGGAATTCTGGGAGTTGAAGTCCACATGCCTTAAAATTGTCAAGGTTGAGAAACACTGATCTAGTCAAGCTGAAGAAGCTTTTTGGATGAGAAGCTAAACGTCTTTAAAGAAAAACAAAGTCCAGTTGCGTCTTGAAAAAGCACCTTTGGCATTTGCTTCAGTACCTTCCTAGTTATTAATGGTAGCTTGACCGTGTTTTCCTTTTATCTTTTTTGGAAGATAGGAACAATCTTTTCCACCTCCCAGCTATTTGGTATTTCACCCATACTCTATGATTTCTCAAAGATAAGATATACATTAGTAACTTTTTTTACTCTTAAAAATTTATTCAGAGTAAAGAGGTACTGCTGCTAACTGAAATAAAAATTCAGTTGAGCACTTTTTCTTACTATAGACTCTATTACTTTATGTAAAAAACCTTAATGATCAGAATTCCTAAGAATTCCAGATCATTCATTTTTCTTCCAGATCACATTGATTCAGCTGTTATAGGAATCATTCATCAGTTTTCTGGAAAATTGGAATGTATGGGAATCATTGGACCCCTGCTGGAATAGTCAGATTAGTATGTTCTGAGATTTTCCAGAATGTTTCAAAACTTCTTTAATTTAAATGTATTGTTTTATCATAAAAAATAAAATACAAAACAGTAAAATAAACAACAGTAAAACAAAACAAAACAAAAAACATACATATAACAATAACAAAAAAGAAAAAATAGTGTACAAAAAAGGAAAAAGTGGTCTATTAAATTTAACATTTAACATGTAGGATCCACCCTGGCGGGTGCTGAAAAAAAAGGAGCAATAAATTATCCTCCCCTTTTACACACACACACACACACACACACACACACACACACACACATCAACAGGTTGAGCTACACATTACACTAATATTCTAAAACAACCTGACAGCCTCCAAGTAGTTGCAAGGTCAGAATTGAAATTTAATGTTCTAATTTTTTTCTCCTTTATTTCAAATATATTTCAAGAAGTACTTTTGGTCCTCTTGTCTTACCAACTTTACCTTATTCTGAGATTTAGATTTTATGAAAATATCTCTCTAATTGCAGGTTATCTCTGTGAACTCATTTTTGGTGACCTTTCTTTCTGCATATGTCTAATTTGCATTCTTCTGCTAGGCTCTACTTTTTTCTTCCTTCAAATTCTTTGTTCCTGTCCTTTACTTTCTCCTTTTTACGATCTTCACCACAATCTCTCTTTTTCCATTAGCTTATCATATCATGAAATTAGCTTAATATGACATTGACTTTCTGCGTACAAAAGCATAGTGCAAGGGTGTATCATCAAATCAGAATATAAATATCCTTTTTCATCATAGAGTACCAAGTGAATTCTTACTCCTCTTTCATTTTTAATTTTTTCTAAGAATTATTTGTCGTGTTTCTACTAACCTGCAGCATGCTCTATGGACTATGTGTCAGAAAGTGTAAAAGCCAACTCCTAATAATAAGTCTTGTGATAAAACTTGGGAGACATGTATTTTTCAACTACTGCCCTCCCATAAAGGATAATATTTTGAGGTGCAGTATTACATCAGAGACTTATGAATGGTTCTAAAAATATCTTAGTCTAAGTTGACTCAAAGATTTCTGACTGAAAAGAGACATACATAACATTCAGGCTTCCAGAGGAGTTCCTCTATGATAGGAATGTGTGTATCAAAAGTGCAATATGTTATGGAGCATCTAGCCATATCATAATCTCTTGTAAATTTAGAGATGTTATCCTATGGGGCCTCATCTGATTAGTGATTTGCAAGGATTGAAGTTGACAAGCCAGGTATTAGCGGTTCCCAGGGTAGAGATGTCTGCTATGTAAACAGCACAACTGTATGACTTCAAAGCAACTAAAGCCTGCACTATGTATAATGATGGAAGGAAGAAGCTCAAGTTTAAATCTTTACGAATATATAAATGTCCTGATTTCTTGGGGCAACAATAGGTAACTTCTGTCCATGGGTTAATTCTTATCTGCAAAGAGATAAGTCATACAACTGTATGACTTCAAAGCAACTAAAGCCTGCACTATGTATAATGATGGAAGGCAAAAGCTCAAGTTTAAATCTTTATGAATATATAAATGTCCTGATTTCTTGGGGCAACAATAGGTAACTTCTGTCCATGGGTTAATTCTTATCTGCAAAGAGATTCTGATCTAGCTGAGCTGTGCTTGTGAGCTTTCTTCCAACTCAAGCTGCAAGGTTGAGCTAAGCTGCAAAGTGTCGGAAAGTTGTAATTTACGGCTGAGTTCTGGTTGGAGAAGTGGACACCAACACAGTTCCAGGCCTAACTGGCCCCTAAAAAAATCCCTTTCATTTTGGTAATCATTTTGGTAATCGCATTCATATTTTTTATGGAAGGGACCTCTGCTTCTTCCAACTCCAGTTATCCTATACTCTTTGCTGCTCTATGCATTTAATCAAAGCTGATTTGAAATTGTTCATATGTAGTGTATTTTATAGGCATAGTTGACTTTGTAATATCAGTGATGCTATTTAAAAAAGAACACTGACATGTAATTCAGAAGACAGTAATTTGTGTGGGACAATTGCAAACTGTCTTGCTATTTTAATAACTCATAATGCTCTTAGTATAGCATCACCCTGGTGTATTATGGGTAATTACATGGTTTTATGGGTAATTAAAATATATTCTAATTCAATTTTCTGTAGAGCTCCAAAGTAATGCTTTGTTTAAGATTTTGATGAATTGGAATAGTAACCTGGGATTGCACAGTCAGGGTAGTTACACTGAAATGCTGGGGCTCTGACATATGGCCAAAGATGCCTAGCATGGATTCTAACCCCAAACCTATGTTCGCTATACTGCAAGAGCATAGCATTTTCTACTTTTCTTAATTGGAGTTAACCACAATGATAAATGGATGGAAAGTAATGAATAAACCCAGTTTTTATTGTTAGTAAGGTCTAAATCTACTTTTTGGTTCTCTGAGATTCTTAGCCCCTTTTGAAATCTGCTTTGTGGTCCATGCATAGTGTCTAAAATTGTGGTCCATGCATAGTGCCTAAAATTGCTAAAATTCTGTGTGTGTGTGTTTGTAATGCCATGTTTGTAACATGCATAATTTGAATATATAAAAAGTGTGCACTGCCCAGTTACTTTTGATGAGATGTGTGGGTGGCTATTTAAATTTGACAGACAGACAGACAGATAAATGTACCATCTTTTTGCCCTATAATACATTAAGTAGAAGACATGTTGTAATATCAGTTATAATCACAACAATGTACATAGAATATGTACATAAAATATCTTCCATGCCATCAGGTTTATCCAAATGTGTTCTTTTTTAAATAGCATCACTGATATTACAAAGTCAACTATGCCTATAAAATACACTACATATGAACAATTTCAAATCAGCTTTGATTAAATGCATAGAGCAGCAAAGAGTATAGGATAACTGGAGTTGGAAGAAGCAGAGGTCCCTTCCATAAAAAATATGAATGCATTGAAACAAATCCATTAACCCTATAGGGCTTTAACATATTTATTTTGAATATTTAGATAATGTCCTTTTTTTTTTAATAAGAAGCGTTTATCTTCATTTCAGAGATTTCAGAATAAGTCTTATTCTGAAAGCAAAACTCAAATGGACCAGCATATAAAACATCTGTCATAAAGTAGCGTTTTTCTCTTGTCACGGCAATCATTCTGTCATTAAATGACAACTGTCATTAAATGATAACAAACTGTTTTTTCTTGTGGAGATAAAGTAATTTTGCCTTTGTTGTATTTAATTCTTAATAAATTTCCAGGTGAGATCTGTGATATTCTCCAGCATGAGGATGGAGAATCCATGAGTGGGTTGTCTTATTCTTCCTGCTCAAATAGACTAAGTCTGGAAAAGTTGCCACGCCTCCTGCTAGGCTAGAGCACTCCAGTTTTCGACTTAGTCTCTTGCTCAGCAGGACGCACCTTTTGGCTCCTTTAGCAGACTAGCAGGTCGTATATTCCCCTCGTGGATCTTTCCATTCCCCATATTGGATTATTTTTTATTATTTTATTTATTTATTATTATATTTTTTTTAATTAAATAATAAAGGAAGTTTCTTTTTCTTTTAATCTTGAAAACATACTTTGGAGATAAAACTATTCACTAATGAATTATGCTTGCTAATTGTTTCAGTATATTTATAGATGCTTTTCTTGCAAAAATGCGATGGGGGAAGCAGAGAACAATTATTGAAGTCGCATAATTGTAATAGTTGTAAAAGAATCTACAAAAATGTTGTAAAACAAAGAGCTAATTTCAAAACCCAATTGTAATTTTACCATGATGTTTTTATATTATTTTATTTCCATCCTGGAAATAATTTCTACTTTAATTGCAGTCCTCTATGTATTCAAATTTGAAATTTAAAAAAATTGAAGTGATTGAAACGTGTCACCATGTATAAAAATATAGAATTATAAAATAAATATTTACTGATTGCTACAAAAACCTGTAAAAATTTGGATGTAGAACTAGTCTTACATTGAAAATCATATACGGGCAAGAAGAAAACAATAGTATTTAGAGAAAGGAAATTCTTGGTTAAATTAATAGAAATATTAATTTTGGGTCAACTTTATATAGAATGACAGCTGGAAAAACATGTTGATATATTATTTGTAGCAAATGTTTATGATATGTGTAGAAGATTTGTTTAACCATCTGCATCTATGCATCTGGGAAATTTGATTGGCTCATAATTCCAGATTTTGTAAGAGTGTGCAAATCATATCAATTTCAATAGTACAAGATGAATCATTACCTTTTTACAACATTTAATTATCAAAGTTATTTAATATCTATATCTCTTTCTATACACCGAGGTAGATAGAACAATGTACAGCTTTTTATTATAATGCAATAGGTGAAGTTAAGCTTGGTGTTCAGGTGACCCTCAATTTACAATAATTTGTTTAGTGACTGCTCAAAGTTAAAACAGCACTGAAAGAAGTGAGTTACAACTGGTCCTCACACTTATGACAGTCATAGCATCCCCACATTCAGCTGATCAAAATTTGGATGCTTGACAAATTTGGTATATATTTATGATGGTTGCAGTATCCTGGGGTCATGTGATTTCAATTTACTACCTTCCAGCCAATTTCCCACGAGCAAAGTCAATGGGGGAAGCCGGGTTTGTTTAATGATTGTATGATTCGCTTAACAACAGTATGCTTGACAATCATGGCAGAAAAGGTCTTAAAATAAGACACAACTCACTTAACAATGACTTGCTTAGCAACAGAAATTTTAGTTCCAATTATCATCCTAAGTTGAGGACTATATGTAAAATATGTAAGACTAACTTTATAATACAATCTCAGTTGCAGCCATACTGAAGCTAATCATCATGCAGTGTCTGAGCACTGTACAATAAATACACAATCGTATTGTAGATATTCCAAAATAACATTTTTGTAGTACTCTTTTGACGTTTCTTACATAAAATTTAAATATCAGCATTTAAAGTTGAATAAATAATTTCTTAGTTGAATGAAAAAACAGAATATTGAAGCTGAATACATTTATTTTTGGATAAGAGTATAACGTATCAATGTTGTTACAGAGAAGGACATTATCTGTAAACTAAGGTAGAGATAAGAGAATTAAAAACAAAAAGTCATTTTTATCAATCATAGACTCAGTATCAATTGAAGCAGATCTTTATATTATGGAATACAAATAATGTTGAAGTTTGTATTCTTCTGATTTTTTAAAAAAGTTTATAATTTTATAACGTTTTTGTTTGTTTGAAGAGTAATGGTTTAGGTACTGAGGATAGAAACGATGTGTAAAAAATAGCATTTCTTTGGGGGAAAAGTTTCATATCAATTCTAGCTCATTTTAAAATGTGATGCTGACATAAAATGCACGTATACATAATTGAAAGCACTTTTAAAGAATTTTATAGAAATTCAGTTATCATAAATTGTCCTTTTTCGCTTGAAACAAAGTTTTATTATATGCAATACATATTTTAAAAACTCTTATCTTTTATGCAAAACATAGTTGAAATTAATCTTTTTAAAAATATTAACCTTCAACAAAACCTTCCATGTCTAGCAAATTAACAAAAAAAACACATATGCCATAAAATCTAGACACATTCTAGACCAGACTGTATGCCACCTGTTCAATTTGTATAGGGTAGTGTTTTGAATTGTTTGATCTTCTGGAACAGTGGTTCTCAACCTATGGGTCGCGACCCCATTTGGGGTCGATCGACCATTTCACGGGGGTCGCCAAGCAAGGCTGTCCGCCATTTTTTCCCCTTTTCCGGCGGTTGCCTTACCTCCCTTGGGCTGGGCCAGCTGGTGGCCCAGCCGGTAGTCGGCCTGCACCATCTCTGCTGCTTGCCAGCTATGCCATGGCCGGCGCAGAGGGCGGCATCACGCATGCGTAGTGCTCACGGGCAGGGAAAATCCTCCACTTACGACCGGTTGGGTAGTCCTCAACTTACGACCGGTTTAGTTCTTGACTTACGACCGGTTTAGTCCTCGACTTATGACCGGTTGGGGGTCGCGGCATTAAAAAGGTTGAGAATCACTGTTCTAGAATGTGTGCTCTAACAGGTTACTTGTCTAGTACAATTGAATGTTGCATAAGGGTAAACAGTAATTTAAGGAAAATTTCCATTGAAAACAATCTTACTGAGGATATTCAGATGATCTTTCTGGGAATCCTATTTCTAAATACAGTTAACATTATTTGTAATTGAGTACCACAGTATATTTTTTGTTGGATTAACTTTCTATGTGCAGTGATCTGAAAAAATTGTGGTATTATCATTTGACAGTATATATTTATAGGATAAATAAGATAAGAAATTAAATATGGTATTAATAATGAAAATCTTATAAATAAGCTACCTTGTTTTTAAAAAACTTCATGCTCAGAATTGTTCCACTGATTTTCAGGCAGTGTTGAGACTTGCTTCTTTTACAATACATATATATTATAATATATATCTAAAGCACTAGTAAGATTTAAAAAAACAAGTTGAATGGAATAGCTGCACATCCCACATTGCCTATTTCCATTTTTTTATTAAATTATTTTTTTCCACACCTGTCACTGCTATGAACTCATTTCTTTTGATTCATTTGATGAATATGAAACATGAAATGATTAGAAACCTAAAACTGCTTTTTACTGAAATCAGGTGAGTTCTCCATGCATAACAAACAGCCAAAAATTAAAAAAAAAAATCTAGAAATAAGGTGCTTCATTTACATTGCTTTAAAATCATCAGTCTGTTTTTCTTCTCCATCCATTGGGAAAGAATCATTTAATTCTAGGATATGTAAAACATTTTGAATTTAAAATATTTGAAACCTTCCAATCTTTTCGTTTAAAAAACATTTTATTGTTTTTTTAATTCTTAAGAAAAGGTACTCAGGACACACCGTGGTGTTTGGGTAATCAAACATTCAAAAGTGAAAACATATAAACAACTCAACTCAATACATTCACTGTCCCCTCTCTATTTCCCTCAAATAGCATAATACGTTTAAAATATTCCATTTATAATTTAAATTTCTATTACTGCTAAACCTGCTAAAATTGTCAGTTTACAATTACCATAATCAAATTTAACTTTAAATCAACAAGTTATCAATTCAGGTATCCCTTCCAGATATATTCTAATTCTTAATCTCTCACATCCCTCATTTTATCACCAATCTCATTTATTTCTTCTTCCACTACACAATAGATAATTAAAATAAAATATTAATCTACCTTATACATATATAATCCCACAATCAATCAATCTCTTTAAGATAACAAAATAATGTTAAACCTTAAATCATTTCAATTCATTAAACAAAATTCAAATTTCATCCAATTGTTACCATACAGAAAGGTCATCTAACTAATTTAAAACACTCATTTAATTATTGAAATCATCCAAATCTAAAAAGCCAACATTTTTTTCAATTCCAATGCATAATAATTTTCATCAAAATAAACCTATTATTCCAAAAGGTACATTCTTAATCTATTTAAAATATCTATTCTAATAATCACCCTTCTATATATTTTTCTTACTTCTAATTCTAAATCTTAATCCTTAAAACAGTCCATAAATCCAACATTGCCTTTTAATCCATTACACAATTTTAAATTTCTCTTTTCAGTCTGATTCTGGCTTTTTTTCTGTGCCAGTCAGGTTTCCATAACCAACCTTCCCTTTCAGCCAGTAGATCTATTTTTGTTGCTTGCAAAAGGATAGGAGTTTGAAAGGATAGGAGTCCCATCATCTGCATTAGGCATCTATTTCTCTCATCCTTAAAACATTGTTGCTTTGTAGTTTCAAATCTCAGTCTTTGCTTCTTCTGCTCCTCAAAGTTACAGATGGAAAGTTTATAAGATAGAATAAGTTCTTCTTTTATCTCTGTTGATTCCTCTTCTAGTATGTTTTGATTTATAGAATAGTCAGATGTAGTCTGGACATCAGTTTGAATGTTTGAAGTGAGATTTCTAGATCTTAATTCTGTAGTAAACTCTTTCATTGTAGCACATATTTCTGCAGTAGCCTCATAAATCTTTTCCAATATAAGTTTACAGTTTAATTGTAACTGAGGTTTCTCCATTTTGATAGTAATTAAAAAGAGTCTCTTTTTTCTTTTTTGTGGAGGCTATATTTAATAAAAGTTAGGCAGTATCCACCCCCACAATTCCCACAGCTACACAGCTTATCTTTTCTCTTCAAAAATAATTTGAAGTTCAGGTCTATTCCATCTTCAAAGAGTAATCAGAAGTTACTGTATTAAATTTTCACCACTAGATGTCCTCAGTGGGTTAAAAAAATTTTTCCAGACATCATTTCCTTTTTTTCCTGTCTTTTAAAGTATAATGTAAAAAAAGAAATAATCTTCCAGCATAAGATGATAGTATAGTTCTTAGAAAGAGAAAAAAAAATTCTGTACCCCCAAAAATATGGAAATAAAATATAGTCTTTAAAATTTAAATAACGCCTTTCTTCCCAAACATGTAGAATCTGCTTTTTCAAGCCAGGGAAATATTTCCAACAAGACTCTTATGGGCACAAAAAACAAGATAGAGTAGAGAGAGTAGCAAGGAAAAGTCTCACCCAGATTCACCACGGGGGTTCTTACAGCTTAGATGTTCTTTGACTTGCGGTTTGAAGGGGCAGAGTGATTGGCCATTTTACTGGTCGATCTTCTTCTCCATCGGCCCTCAGAGATAGCTCGGACAGTTGGAGGAGCCACCGCTCCTCCACAGCTGAGCAAAGCCCCCTTGACAGAAGTCACACTCTCCAGGGTGACTTTCGACCCGCATAAGGGTCTACCGGCGGAGAGAAGGCTAGCCGACAAGGACACAAGTCTCCTCGTACGACTAAGGACGCTGCAAACCGGAACCGGAAGTTTCGAAACCTTCCAATCTTAAACAACAGTGTTTTGAACAATTTGGTTGTTTCAAGAAACTTCTATTTAAATTTTCTGTCTATTCCAAGTATTGTAATTGGTCTGCCTTGTTGCTTATTTAACATTTTTCATTTTTTCCCAGCCCAGCCAGTACAATAGCAGGGACCAGTCACATACCTCTGTTGCTATTGGTTTAGACTGGTTGGGATAATGTGGGATTGGAGTTTGACAGGGAAACAGCAGATAAACATAGAACCAAATAGGAAGATTTCTGTAGCTGGATGGCTGCCAATGTCACTGGTAAATTACTCCATTTTTAAAACATCTGTGCTATGAATAAATTAAACTGCTTGCTTTATGTTACAGACACGTAACACAAAGAAATATCTGTATTATGACACTAAAATTATGTAAATATAATATACTGTGAACTTATATAAATGCAAAGAACCTTTAATGAAGTATTGGTTTGTTAAGCTTTTGTACTGTTTGTGCAGTGTGCTCTATTGTCTCATGATGTGCTGCTATTGAGTTTCTGATCACATCACAAAATAGAAGAATTTTGATATGGATTACTTTTTGAGTTTTATATTTGTACTCTAGGTTGCACATATGCCTTTTCAAATAGTGGTATATAATTTTCTTGATCTTGGTAAGCTGGGGTGGTAATGCATAATGAAAAGTTGAGAAAACTTTTTGTTGTTTTAACTTATCAGAATGTTAATTTTGTTGTTAATTGCGAAGTCGTGACCCATCGTGACTCCATGGACAATTTTCCTCCAGGCCTTTCTGTCCTCTACCATCTTCTGGAGTCTATTTAATAAAACCTTATAAAAATGGAAGAAAATGCAATCTTACCTGCCTAATTTATCTATCTTCAGTCTAGTGCTATTCATTTTTAGTCCAGGAGATTGGACTAATTGGAAGGATATAACAGTGATTAGGTCTGCTTTATTGTAGTTTGTTGTTTGAGCACCCCAGTGGGTTTATTTAAAGAAATTGAATATATAAAGAGCCAACGCTTTTCTGATATTAGATTTTAATACCAACAAAATTATTTTTAAATGATAAGTATAGAGCTTTTTTCTATTGTTTCTTACAGTTAATTATTTTGATATTTTAAAAGCTGTATTTAAAAATCCCATTAGCAAATTGTCCTCATTTTGAATAGTCAGTTTTTCTCCATATTGATTGATTGATTGATTATTAGACATCAATTCAGTGCGGGGGCGTGGTGGGGCCGGGGGCGTTTTTTGGGCACTCGGTCTCTAAAAGTTTTGCCATCAGTGAACTAGATGCCTACTTTTCCTGGAAACAAATTGCAACTGCAGAGGACTTCTGGACAATTCCAAAAAAATGTTTAGCTATTTAAAGACAGATGATACGATACTGACCTACTCTAAAGTACTTTTCTATACAGCTATTCTTCCGTTCTTCTGTAGTTTATACTATATTTACCTGGAAGGAAGACTTTAAGGTTATTCCTTATCCAAAAAAGGATCCAGACCCCTTTAGCCTTCCATAAGATCAAAATGATGTGGCTTTTCCCCTCAGGGCCATTATTATAGTGGGGCTTGATATGTGTGTTTGGTATTAATCAGTTCTTGGAAGGTGCCTTGATTATTATATTATGAATATTTTAAATTGTACTTTTTATAAGTAATTTAAAAATGCATTATTCTCTACTGTTTGTCAGTTACTCAGTGTTACTTGTTTTAGATGGGTGGCAGTATAAAAAAGTAAATAAATGGAAAGTAAACAAACAAAAATAAAAACAGAAACAAAAATCCAGTATGGTTTCTATCTATCTTGGAATAAAACAGTAGGGAAACTCTTACTTCAGGCTTTCAAGATGGCTAAATTGACGTAGGGTTTAATTAGGAGTAGATTCTGGTCTATACCTGAAGGGATGACACATAGTAAGGTAATTCTTATTTCAAGTTTGAATGTCTTTCTTAAACCTTTCCCCATTGAGGAGATAGGAAAAGATAGTTAGGAAGATAACAGGATGCTTGGCAGACATATTACAAGTACCTTATCAATCAACAAGTATAATGTATTACAAACCCATTGTGTTTGATGAGACCTTATGAGACCTTGGGAGATTTCCTGAAACCTATTTATCTATGAGAGTTCAGCAGTCTCTCATTTGAATGTGCAGTTTTTTTCCCAAATTGATTATTTTGAAAGGTTGAAATATTATGATAATACTTCGTTTTGAGTTCTGGTGTCAGACTTTATTGATCAGTACTTTCCCACAACATTTGGCCAGTTATATTTAATCCAAAAGGGAATTGCTAGCAAATGATGACATAGATCACATTAGAGGAAGAGAATGTGAAGGTGCTTCTAATTTAGTGTGTTTACTTACTGGGTCTATGGTGGTGCTGTTGATACAAATATGGTGGCAAAGTAAGCATCTGGATTTGTTGCTAGGTTTGATTCCTAGGTTAGCATCATTGACCTATTGTTTTTTGTTACTTGCAAAAATCTGTTTAGGTTGGATTATTGTCTGCATGCAAGCATCTGTTCACAAGCCAGTTCTAAGAAAGTATAATGTCATTGTCCAGTATGGGCTATAGTTTGTATGTGCTATACTATAAACTATAGTATATGGTAAACTACATGGTAAATGGCAACTAGTGGTATTCTATAGATCTGTTTCAGTGATCAGCCTTTTAATAGGTCCTCCCTGAAAATTGATTTGATTCTAGATAATAAACTAAGATAAATAATTCTAGATTTATTCAGTGTAAAAGCTGGGGGCTGTATGTATGCATGATGATCTGTAGTTTTCCTGAACAGTGTAGCTTTTATATATTGTATAGTTTTATCACAACAGATAGGATGATAGGATGAGGTTGAGGTTGAGGTTCATAGTAAGGTTGAAGATTGAGACTATAATGAAATTTGATAAGAGACTTATTTCCAGAATCTGGATGATGAAAATGTCATCAATGAATCTCAAGTAAAAAAGAGGTTTCAAAGTTGAGAAGTGTTGTATTATGTCAGCCACGAAGACAATGGCATATTGTACACCAGGTGTATGTCCATAGTTGTGCCACTGATTTGCAGATATACTGTATGTTATTGCCAACAGTAAATTAGTGACAGATGAGTATGAGTTATTGCTGTACTCACATATATGAGATTTCAGGCTGTTTCAGAAGATTCCTCAAAAATACAAAGATTTTTTATCATATTGTTGTCAATTGATAAGGTAATAATAATCTATCTTAACGTACTTAAAAACTATGTCTGCATAAATCACCTTCTCCCCCCCAGACTCATTATAATTTAACTCCTGCTCCAGATTAACCATTCCATGTATTTGAAAAGGTGACTATAGTTTATGCACTAATAAAACTGATTAATCTGAAAAGGTGCTACATATCAACCTGGCTATATTCTTACTGTGGCAGCCTTGTAACTATGCTACTGGTTTTTCTAAGAGCAGAACCCTGCATTTCTCAATATTGAGTTGCATTTGAATTAAGTAACAGGTTACTTAATTGCTGGGTTATATCCATCTGTCTTATCAGATACGACTAAAACAGCATGCTACAAGTTCCATGTGATGAGACCCAGGAGAACAGCCTTTTCTGCTGTGGTACCTGCCTTCTGGCACACCTCCCCCCCCTCGTCGAATTTTGAAGGTGTTTAAGAAGTCCCTGAAAATGTGACTTTACTATTACCTGTGGAGGGGGGATGCTGCAAGATGGTTGTACTGTACTGTCTATGAGTTGTAGACTGCTACTTTCCCATGCTTTTATGGTTTTAATTAACTATTTTAATGTCATGCAAATTTGTGCTGTTTTAATTTGTGTTCAGAGTCACATAAGTGAGATGAGTGGCTATGTAAATTGAAATAAGTAAGTAAGTAAGTAAGTAAGTAAGTAAAGTTGAAAAAAGCCTGCTGTTCAACAAAATCCTCTTGAACTTGAACTTCATCTTCTAAGGTGTTAGCAGATCACTGTTACCCCAACTTTGTGTTGTTTGCAAACTTGAAGAGCATTCTTTCTATCCCTCCCTTTACGTTGATATAGAACCAGCTGCAAATCTGCTTGATAATGAAATCACATCCCACATTTTTCCATTTTATCAAGGAGGCTGCTATGATCCAGTTGATCAAAAGCCTTACAGAAGCCTATGTAAGGCTGCATTTATTTGTTTGTTTATTTTTTATATGTGAGGTTCTGTGTCCCATGAGTGAGGTTGGTATATTTTTTCTTTTGTGTTTATATGGAGAGTAGGGGAGGATTTAGGATCTATGGATAATTATCTGTAGAGAGGGTGCGGTAATTAGTTTCTCTTTTGCTCTGCCCTCCTAATGTATTTTTGGAAAAACAGGGAGGCAGTCATACATTCCTACATGCGTTTCCAGTTACCACATCTCAGTTTAAAGACATACCCAATAACTAATAATATATATAAATAATTACTTTGGTCTATAAATGTGCAGCATTATGTCTAAGTTGGATAGGAATAGCTTGGGAAGTGTTTCAGATGCATTTTGATCATTTCATTGTATCCTTTTACACTTGTGTATTTTAAAGATGTGTGAGAAAGTAAATAATAATTCAAATTATTTATATTCATACTTGACATGCTTTGGAGAGTTTTTGAAAATTTGAGTATTCCTTGTTGCCTCTTAAAGTAATGCTTGAAATAGAAGCCTGATTGAAATTTGAGCTATGAAGCATTGACCCTTACCCCATGATACTTTGCACCAAAAATATACACACATTTCCTGGCATTTAAAACTTTTTTGGGAAAGGCTTTCCCAGGAGTAAATTACATTGTCCATGAGATCTGGGCTCATAAAAATCTGACAAATTCAAGCTGCTCTTTATATCTGGATTATTTTCAGTTGCATACTTTAGCAATTCTAGTCCAATGGTTTCCATCATGTCATATGCTAAGTAATCATACTTATTTATATAGTTCTAAAACAAATATATCGTATATAAATCTACCAGATATTTATAGTAGAGCAAGTAACAAACTTCATTTTCCTCACAAACTGTATTTTTATACTGTAAGTCAAGAAAGACTTCAAGTGAATTGATTGATCAGCCCATTCAAGAACAGACTGCTTCTCCATTTGGTTGTTAACAATTCTTATACAAGGTAGCCCTTGCCTTATCGCCATTCATTTAGAGACCATTCAAAGTTACAACTGCCTGGAAATCAATCACAGACTTATGACTGATCCTCACACTGTTGCAAACCCACCTTGCATTTTGCAATCAAAATTCGGATGCTTGGCAACCGACAAATATTTACGGCATCATGATCACCATTTGTGACCTTTCTAATGGCTTCCGATAAGCAAATCTGACTTCTCCATTGATTTTGCTTAATGACCACATGATTCACTTAATAACTGCAGTGATTTGCTTAACAACTGTGGCAAAAAGAGTAAACATTTAACAACCATCTTGGTTAGCAATAGAAATTCTGGTCCCATTGCGGTTGTGAGTGAAGGTCCTAAAGACCTTTCCTTAAGCTAGAGCAGTGGTTCTCAACCTTTTTAATGCCGCAACCCCCAACTGGTCGTAAGTTGAGGACTACCCAACCGGTCGTAAGTCGAGGACATTCCCTGCCCAGGAGTGCCGCTCATGCGTGGTGTCGCCCCCTGCGCTGGCCAAGGCGTAGCTGGCAAGTGGCAGAGACGGCGCAGGCTGACCACCGGCTGGGCCACCAGCTGGCCCAGCCCAAGGGAGGTAAGGCACCCACTGGGCCCCACGCACGCCAGCAACCCTCCCTGCGCCTGCCGGCCTCCCACCTCCCACCCCTGGCCCTCTATTACTTACATTTTTAGTAGTTGCTCAGCAGGGAGGGGTGGAAACTTACAGACAGCTCGCCTTCGCTGCAGACAACTTGCAGCAGCGTTTGCAGAATGGGACTTTTGGCAGGCTCAGCAGGGCAGAGACAGCCTGGACAATTCCTATTGGCTTTTGAAAGTCAATAGAATTAGACTCTATTCCTCAATGGAGGAAATACCATAAAGGCAATCAACACCTGGGCAATCCCAGTCATTAGGTACACAGCTGGAATAGTGGACTGGACTCAAGCAGAACTAAAAGCAATGGATAGGCAGACCAGAAAAATAATGACAATGAATCATGCCATTCATCCACGCAGTGACATTGATAGACTTTATCTACCAAGGCAAATAGGTGGGCGTGGAATGCTACAAGTACATCAGATGGTTGCAGAAGAAAAAATGGCTTTGGAAGAATATCTGAAGAACAATGATGAAGATGCACTGAAATTAGTATATCAGGAAGGCTTACTAACTACTGGAGAGACCAAACTGGCCTACAAGAAAGACCAAATGAAGAACAGAATAGAGGCATGGGAAGACAAGCACTACATGGCCAATACATGAAAAAAATAGCTGGGAAAGCAGATAATAATAAAACCTGGCAATGGCTAAGAGCAGGAAAATTGAAGAAAGAGACCGAGGGACTAATTCTGGCTGCACAAGACCAAGCCTTAAGGAAAAATGCATACAAAGTCAAAATTGAGAAGACAGCAACAGACAGTAAGTGCCGCCTATGCAAAGAAGCTGAAGAAACAGGGGACCACTTGGTAAGCTGTTGCAAGAAGATTGCACAGACTGATTACAAGCAGCGGCATGACAAAGTAGCAACAATGGTGCATTGGAAGATCTGCAAAAATATCATTTGCCTGTAAGCAAAAACTGGTGGGATCATAAAATAGAGAAAGTCATAGAAATGATAAAATTAAACTGCTCTGGGACTTCAGAATTCAAACAGACAAGCACCTGCAACATAACACCCCAGACTTAACAATTGTCGATAAGAAAGACAAAAAAGTCTGGATAGTGGACGTGGCAGTGCCTGGAGACAGCAGAATAGAAGAGAAAGAACTGGAGAAGATAACAAAAATACAAAGACCTACAAATAGAAATAGAAAGACTGTGGCAAAAGCAAGCAAGGGTAGTACCAATAGTCATAGGCTCCTTGGGTGCAATCCCAAAACAACTGGAGCACCACTTGAACACAATTGGCATTGACAAATTCGCTAGTAGTCAATTGCAAAAGGCGGCCTTATTAGGAACTGCTTCCATCCTGCGACGATATCTGTAATACCATCAAACATCCACATCTGCCTATCCCAGGTCCTGGGTAAGGACTCGATAGGTAGACAAAATGCCAAATCCAGTCTGAACATCTGGCTGACTGTGCGATGATCGATAATAATAATAATAATTGCATATGCAGGAATGTACTGTTCTATCTAGCACCTTCACTATCAGGTCTTTAGAGAGAAAAGAGACAGAATCACCATGATCAATCTTCATCTTGTTGCTACAAAATTGACTATATTTCCTTTAGCTCCAGAATTGGAGGATATTATAAGGATGAAACCTATTGATATCTTGTCACATTCATATAGATTTCTTCAGGCTTGTATATATTAAGCATATGAGGTGAATGTATGGAGAAATGAGGTTAATTGATGATGTTTAATTATTGTTGGGTAGGGATTAATCATTATTACAGTGCATCATTTTCTCACACAAAACAAAATATGATAGGTTGTTTTAACAGTTTGTGTTCTCTATACATTGCTAATATCTTCTGTTGTTTATTCAGTTTTGTAATTAGAGATTTTTCAAACTGAAGGAAATTTACATTTTCTTATTTTCATGCTTTCAGGTAATTAAAAAAGAAAAAAAATAGTTTTCAGATTCTGCATCTTAAAATTATGTCATCAGAAGAACATTTGAATATAAGCAATATAGATTCAAGAGGAAAAAAACTACTAAGATTTGTATAAAAAGTGGAAATGAAGGAGTGAAGGAGAATCTAAATATTTAAAATATAAGTTGTAATAAACTTTGCAATATTAAAAAAGGAATGCTTACTTGGAAAATCTTTTTTTCAAACTTTGAATTTTTTTTTTGAAAAAAGTTAAAATATTTTTTGAAAAACAAAATGTTGAAAAAAATGCATTATAAAAGAAATCTTCTATCTATCCCAAATTGTCCCAAGAGATAAGAATAATTCAATCTGAATCAAAATATCCACATTTGATTATTAATACAATCTCTTATAAATTGTTGTGTAATTAAATATAGTAAATTCAGTCTCCACAATCAGTTTATCTCCCCTATCAAATCCAGATGAAAGTGGTTTCTGATTGAATATGCAAGTTCCATTCCCTAATTTTTCATAGCCATTACCATTTCATCAAACTTTTTTTTAAAAAATTAAATATTTCATTTAATTAGTTTCTCTAAAGTTTCTCTTTCACTATTATATGCTACAAATAGGTAAAATAAATATTATAGAAATCCTTACAGCTTGCATGTTACCAAAAGGTGTTTTTATGGATATCAGCCACCCTTGCTTGTCTGTAATCTGATACATTGTTGCTCTATGCAACTTAGCTAGGAAACAAAGTACACTGAAGCAGAAAAAACAGAAAATATCTTTTCTGGATATTTTGATCCAAGATTAAAAGAAAAAATTAATAAAAGGAAACTCTAAGTATTTTTCAAATTTAAAAAATGCCAAATAATAATGTAAATCAAATGAAGGCACTTTCACAATCCAAGGACACATCATGTTTCTTTATGGAATAGAGTGAATAGAGTTTTTTCTCCAAAGTATGTTTTCAAGATAAAAAGAAAAGGGAACTTCCTTTATTATTTAATTAATGGAAAATATTCATCCAAAAGAAATATTTATATTAAAATATAGAAATATCACAAATCTCACCTGGAAATTTGTTAAGAATTAAATGCAACAAAGGCAAAATTATTTTATCTCCACAAGAAAAAACAGTTTGTTATTTATACTAACATATAGTTGTCATTTAATGACAGAATGATTGCAGTGACAAGAGAAAAATGCTACTTCATGACAGACATTTTATATGCTGGTCCATTTGAGTTTTGCTTTCAGAATAAGACATTCTAAAATCTCTGAAATGAAGATAAACCCTTCTTATTAAAAAAGGACATTATCTAAATATTCAAAATAAATATGTTATGGGGAAAAATAAAACTTATTCAAAATAACAGCATAAATCAAAGGGGAAAAAAAGAAAGAACAGCTAAAGCCCAGCAAGGGATTGAAATAAATCAGCATTCACCCAGCTGGTCAATTTTTGACTAAAATAAAAAGCAAAGTAAAAATAGAAATTCAAAAAGTGAAGCTAAAACCCAGGCATGCTTAAGAAAATGAACTTCTGAAAGGAAAATGTATGCCCATGATTTTCTGACCACTCCCAAAGAGAACTGGAATCTTCCTGACTACTCTTCCCAAATGGGTTTAGGACTGTCCAAAAGCTGTCTTGGGTCATTCCTAAGTGCCCCCTTTCAAATCCAGGGAACAGCACCGCCAGAGAACCAGCTTTGGTAGCAAAATCAACAGATTGTTGGCAAGAGAGAAAAAGCCTCTTACCATGCAACAGCCATCTTGGAGAGGGGTTGCTTTCTTGGAAATTCTTAACTGAGCATTTTTATTTTCATGGCATCCATATCTAATTCTGATGTTATACTTCACACGGCAGGCAGGACTGTAATCAAATAGTCAAGTTGACAAGAAACCAAGAATTCTTGATAAGCAATTAATTATTGACAAAAGATTTAAGTCATAATAAAATAATTTAAAGAGCTGCTGTGTTTCAGGAGCCTACTCAACATCTCTTTCTCATTTCCGTTCTGTTTAATGTAATTGCCAGTTCCCTTTTGTTCAGGAGATTGAACTACCAATTGTCCTTTTTTTGTTTTATTACAAGGACTAGAAGTCCTAACATATACTTCTAACTATATTTCTAAAGTAATAATATTAGTAATAGTATTAAAGTGACTATAGGAAGCCCTTGAGGTATGGCAGGCCATTTAACAACTGTTCAGTATTACAGCAGCCCCACAAAAAAGCTACATAAACCCCCATTTCAAAGTTATAATGCCTACAGGGCCACCACAGTCATTTTCCCGTATGACAAGGCCCGGAGATGTTGCAGCATTTTCCCCCACCCTGCCCTTCCAGGTCCCTACAGGCTTTAGGCCTGCTTTGCCACCCCAGTGGGTCCACAAACTCCTTCCTAACCCTGATCACTGTTCGTTCACTTACCTTTTGAAGATATCCAAAACTCAGGAAGTTAGGATAGGGAAGGCTGCTCTGTTGTGGGCCATATGACCCAATTGAGAAATCCTTCCGGTTTTGCTTTCATTACTGGCCTTAGTTCATCCAGTGTTAGCAGTGTTACATTTATACTAACATTGGGGGAGCTAGCATTAGTTAGCACTAGCTCCCCCAACATTAGCAATTCTAACTTTACTCCGCCAGGGGAGCTAAGACTAGTGATGAAAACAAAACTGGCAGGATTTTGATTTCCTTACTAGCACTAGAATTAGCTCCTCAGCATTAGCAATACTAGGGTAAAGCTAGTGTGGCTAACGCTGGGGGAGATAAAACTGTCAAGCGATAAAAACAAAATGGGCAAGATGTCTTTTTCTCGATTGTGCTACGTGGCCTAACGACACAGCAACTTTTCTTCCGTCCCTATCCTAACCTCCTAAGCTTTGAGGATCTTCAAAAGGTAAGTCTGTGATTGTGACGGGTGGGATAGGGGAAAGGTCCATAGGACTGTAGAGAACCTAAGGGACAGGAAGCAGAGCAAGGAGACCTCAAAGGGTGAGGACAGGCCTTGGGAGGCCTGATACAGCTGGACTTGCACCTACACTAAGCCTCCCAGGGTCTTTCCCCACCCCGAGTCACCCCATGCCCTACTTAACAACCAGTGAATTCGTTTAACGAATACATTGGGGAGAGCAGGGATGGAAGGATCATTAATGAGGTAGTTCATTTAATGTTTATCCTGACTTCTGGCAGTAATGGGCAGGCTTCATTGCTGACATAAGTCGAGGACTACCTGTAGTTGGTATATTTTCAAAATGGTGTGTGATTAATATCAGCAAATATTATGATTAGATGTTACATTAAAAATTGTTATTTTTTCATATAATATTTCTTATTTTGTTCCTAATGTTTAACAGGATTAGATATGGCATCTACTTTTCTCTCTAATTCAGTACTATATTCTTTATAAGTAAAATTGACATTTTTTTTAAAAAAATAGTATCCGATCATATTTCTTGCATTCATGAGAGTGTTTTGTTTATAATTTGTTCGCCTGAATGTGAACTATAATTTTTTTACAGGAGTAGCTATTTAATTCTTGCAGATTACTAATATTTTTGTACAACGGTGTTTATTATTTCTGAATCTAAAAATAAAAGTGAAATAGATTTCATTATGAAATAGATTTTTATAAAAATTGTAAAAATGTAAAACTGGCCACATTCTCATGAAAGTCAGATTGCTAATACATTTATTAGTTTGAACACATAATGCAGATTGCAAATAATGTATATAAAAGCTATGAGTCATACTTAGTATAATATACTTGCTGGAAGAATAGAATATTGAATTATTCCAATTTAGAAACATTTCTAAAATATAGGTCAAGTAGGGATAAGCCTTAGATCACAGATGTGTTGGAGATTTTATTGCAAAGGATTAATGAATATACGATTACACTCTTAGAGAAATCCATGTATTTTGTCATAATTAAATGGAATTTTTAAAGATATTTTTTAAAGATAAGCTAGTGTTGATATTGAAACAATAAAATTAAAATAACAAAAAAACAAAGACTGGACATATCCTTTTAGGTGTTTGATATTTAAAGTAATGGCAATCTGTTGGGTGGCATCACTTTATTAAGTGATTAAGATAATAACAATCTGATTTCTTATTTATTGGGTAAAATTTCTTTAAGGTTGGAAGTGGAGAATTTATGTTAGCAAAGGCTGCTATGTGACATTGTATCTTTTACATCTGATGGTGTACATAAGCAATGTAGCTATATTTCAGTAATCTCTCATGTTTATGTAGCAACTACTTACAGAATGTCTCTTTGTTTCATTTGTCTGAAAAGAATAGGCACTCTTTTTTAGAAAGAATCACTGCATGATTAAAAAAAAAAAATACCTGTTCAAGAATTCACTGACAACCTGTATAAAATTGTTTCTGTTTGCCTGGTTCTAGCTGACCCCCCTCTAAATATTGGAGAGCATCTTGCAGTGTTTCTCAACCTTGACAATTTTAAGGCATGTGGACTTCAACTCCCAGAATGCTGGCTGTGGAATTCTGGGAGTTGAAGTCCACATGCCTTAAAATTGTCAAGGTTGAGAAACACTAAATTCTAAAGGCAAAATCATCAGTGTGTGGACTATAGCTTCGATCTCTTACTTTCTAACTGTAATTCTAATTAAATAGTTAAATAACTTAGTCTATCTCAGTTAAATAGATCCGGGTGATTTTTAAAAGAAATATAGTAATTTCTTGTTACAATGGAAAAAGACTAATGGTAAATATACAAGATAAATAAAATTTATCAAAAGTATTGAACATAGTAATTAAAGTAATTTAATATAGAATAAGGTATATGACTGTTTAGTAAGCATACAAATTGAGGACTATATGTTCACGTAATTTAATGCTAACATATATAAGGTAAACAACTGTTCAGTTCTGGATATTGTCACTTGAAATATTCTTACCCGTGTAAAAGTGAATTTTTGTAACAATGTATGCACTTTTACCTAGCTTAATAGTTTAATGATCGTAGTAATAATTTCATTTTGAATTATGTTTTTAATGCATGTTAGTTTGATAACAGAATGTGACATAAAAGCCTTTTTGGGTAAGCTAGATTGGTTCCGTTGCCATAGCAACATGGAAGAATGTAAGAATGATTTCCTTTCGGAAGTCTTCCAACAAGCTGTTTTGTACTTTAAAACAATATCTCTAGATTGCTGTCCCTTGAGACAAGTGAACAGAGATCACATCAAGGGTCAACTTTGTTCCTTATGTTTATAGATTATCCCCAGCAGTCCAGAGACTGTTATGTTCATCTTTTTTTTTTTATGCACAGCTGAGCTGTTACTACTGTTTGATATAGTGTATATGGATAATAAGTCATGCTTTGTGACTGTAAGATTATGCTTAGCAACAGAAATTCCAGTCCCAATTATTACTGTATTGCATCATTAAAAAGTTAAAACCAGCAGATTGGACACTGCTTACAAGTCCAATCAATACACACATACAGTCCCCATAAATATCTGTTTGTGATTTGATATATTAAATTCATACAAAATGCATTTAGCATACTTCTTAAATTAAGAGTATTAATTTAAGAAATATGTTACCTCTGTTTTCCAAAGTTCTTGCAACTGTATTTCTATAAAAAATAAACTATAGGATTAGATTCTTCAAATATGCTTTCCAACGGTAAAAGTAATTTCAGAATTTCAATAACTATCAGTGGGTCAGATCTAAATTTGAAAATGTTTTACCATGCCAAGATAATTGAATGGATGTCTCTGTGGAAGTCAGTAAGAGTCAAGCTTGTCTCAACAACTACTTCAGTTTTTCATAATCAGACACTACTGTGGATTATTCCATCATGTATATAAATGAAATTACCAATTCTTTGTTAATATATTTATTGTGTTTTATCAACAAAAATAAAATACAAAACAGAAAAAAATAGACAAATACAAAAATCCAATACTAACAACAACAAAAAGGAAAAATGTTGGGTACAAAAAATTGAAAAACAAGTGACCCAAATATCAAATAAGTTATAACATAAAATAAAAAATTCATTCTGGCTAGATGCTGAAAAGAATATTAAAAAAAAGTTCTGATAAATTCTCCTCTCCTTACATAATGGGTCTATAAATAGTTTTAAGCTTTCTGATTCTTAACATCTAATCATTATATAAATAACTCAGTTTCTTGCTCATTGGACGGACAGCCCTATCATACGGTTGTGATGAAAAAAAACCAGTCAATGGGTTAGCCCAAACATTACACTAATCTTCAAATCCCTCTGTTAGCCATCTGTTATTAACACGTAGAAAGTCTACAAAACAGCTTCCAGTTGTCTAGTCCAATATCTCTAATCAAAACAGTTACTAATGCTTCATAGTTTGTTTACATTAACTCAAAATCATGAGGCATCCAGCAACTTTTATAGTTAAGAACTATGTGTGAATTCAGATAGCCATCATTCACTGAACCACTCATTGCATAATGTGATATATTAATTCATTGGTCATATTGAATCCTTGAGGTTACATTTTCAAAATCATTATGTATACATTCAAGCTTATGGTTGGAATGGTTCCATTCATTTACATCATAGCTATATAAATTTATGATGTTTTTTTTCTTATGGCATTTTATCAAAATGTGTTTTTATAATTTGTAACAACTACTTTCAGTATTTTCTATAGATTGTATTCATATCAGATGCCCTTTGATTCACTTCTGCTTAGAACCTGTCTCAGCAGTCTTCCACTAAAAATGATTCATTATTATCACATTTGTTAATTTCGATTTGTTGTAGGATTTGATCCTGAATCTATAGCTCCAATCCTGAAATTGTACTGTACTTAGTTGTTGTGTATGCCCTTTGAAGTTGTCGAGAAGAGGAACAAGATTTTCATGTTTCCTAAACTCAGTGTTTTGGCATCTGTTGTTAAAAAAGTTTCTGAATTATTAATCCATGGGCTCCTGCATTACACCACAATCTACACTACATATTAATCTTTGACAAAATGGCTGGGCAGGTTTTTTCCCCTGTGTCCTTGGTGTACAGTTCTACTGCTTTCTTTCTTCTTTCTTTCTTTTTTTTTTTTTTTTGTAACCCTGTATTGAGTTCTGGGAAGTTGGGAGGGGGGAAGGGGGTGGGGGGAGGGGGGAGGGGAGAGTATGGTAGTATCTTCAATAGTTCAGATTTTGGTGATAGAGGATTGCTCAGGCATTTTCCCTCAGACTGCATCTGATTGAGAAGAAGAGGAGTAGGATAAGTAAGTAGAAAGATGGAGGAGAGAGCGAGGGGAGGGGAGGAGGAGGTAGAAGGAAGGGGGAAGTGAAGAGATAAGAGGGGGATGCGGTCTGGGGGGAAATGGGTGAGCAATGTCGGAATTTGTGTTGTATTTTAACTTCTTATGTATCTGAATTTTTCTTCTTATGACTGTAATGAAAATAAAATAATAAAAATTGAAATAAAAAATAAAAATAAAAAGTTCTACTGCTTTCTTCCACAGTCTAATATTGCTGAATGTGGATGCTCACTAAATTATTGGCAATAATCTGTTTACAATTGAATTCTGAATGGCTTTTTCTGCCTGTTATGATTCTCTGTGAGTAATTCACAGAAAAATTCAATGCAATACTTGCTAAAAAGTAAAATTGGAGTTTCTCAGCGTTTTAAAGATGAGGAAACTAACAAAAACTGAACGGTGAGGAATGCATTTTCTTAAAAGTCAATATACATCATACAGGCCTTTTGAGTTTGACCTAGATTTCAACTATTTTGATCTGTATTTTAAGTGTTTTGATAAAATCTTAATTATATTTTAATTCAAATACATCACACAATTCCCAATGGACATAACTGTGAAATATACATAAACACAGTGAAAGGAATATTGAATGTTCTTAACGTAGTTTAAAAATCACAAAACTCCTGCTTGGTTGAAAAAAATGCTTGGGTTGTTGGTGATTGAATCTTTGCCTTGAAAACATCAGAATCTGCTTCTAGTTGCAAAAAAAGATTGCAAAATATTGCCTTAAAAGCCATGATACAGTTGAATTCTATTTGGTCTTTTCTGTTAGGATAATTTTAAATGTTTATGGTAAGAGGTAATGCTATCTTTGTTTCACGCATTCTGTTTGGAAACCTGCATGTTTTCTGTAAATAACTGACATGAAATCGTACTTGTTTCTTTCATAAAGTAATAATGGCTGCAATTGCAAAAACAGTAGCCCCTTATTCCTCCTTTGCTACTTCCACCAACTGCTATCATATCTAAAATCACTTATAAAAAAAACTTAGTATTCCATTCAAACTGATATTTTTGTGACTTGATTTATAAAATGGTAAACCATGGTGTTCAAAGAGACAAAATTCATTCTTGTAACATATGAAGTCCTAAACTGTAGTTTATGGCAGATAATATCTTATGGCAGACAATATACTTACCTAAAATAGTATAAAGACATTTTGAGTCTGAAGTTATGGCTTGAATCTGAGTTACGAGCAGAAGGCCAGGCCAGGCCTCCTGGTCTATTTTCAAGTTTCTGTTTTTCTTGAAGCTCATCATTACTATAGCTGTTGCCACTGAAAGGAAAGTTAGGCAGCATATACAAGCAGAAATGACCAAATGCATCTTTTCCTAACGGTCTCATTTCAGGCTGAATAAACCAGTGGTGGGTTGAAAATATATGAACAACCGGTTCTCTGTGTGGATGCCACTTCTGGAAGTCCATTCTGGGCCTGGGCAACAAAAAATTAGCTACTGGTTCTGCCAAAGTGGTGCGAACAGGCTGAATCCCACCACTGGAGTAAAGACACCAGAGCTTCTTATGAGTAGTTCGCTGGTATTTTAGGCAGTTACAAAAGCAGGTTGATTGCTGAGTAGACATGCACACATTCTGGGAGACAGACGGAAGAGGGAATTCTATCCTAAGATCTGGGTGCAGTTTGGTCAATACAGAGCACAGTGTTGAATCTAGGGCAGATTCAGGGATGTAGGGCAAGGCTGACACAGAGAGGCCAACAGGGTCTGCCAGAATCCAGGTGTCAAATAACAGAGATTTCTAGTAGGCGTCAAAGATTCTACCCTTTTAACATGATGGAATAATAACCCCAGAGGATTGATAATTTCATAAATAAACAGTAATAAATATTTAACATGAAACAAAGAGCAATATGTCTGTCATTTGGAACTTAACATTAGGCACATATAAATTGTCTGTATTGTTTTGCTGCACAGCTGTCACTTCAGCACTGATAGCAGGTGATACTTTTGCAAGTGTGTTAAATCTAGGCTTATCTGTTTTGACATCTGTTGATGGAATCCCCTTTTCTGTTTGATCCAGACAATGACCTTGATATTCTTTAAGAACAGTCAGGGGCCACAATTGTTTTAAAAAGAAGTTTGTGCTTTGCACCTGTCATATCATATTATCAGTCAGCAACTGGTAATTCAACTAACATTGGCACATTTGAAGCTTATCTTCTGTCAGCATTAAACTTCACTGTTTGCCTTTTGAAGCTGTGCTTTGCTACCATTGTTGGAATTCATTCAGATAAAATAATCAATTGCCAGGTTTCTGATAGATGGCATATTTGTCCAGAAGAAAACGTTCAACGATAAATATCTATCTTAAAAATAAAATATGTCCATAGCTTAAAGAATGCCATGATAGTTAAATAAAAGAACCAGGAGATTATTAAAGTTATGTAGGCTTACTTTTGAAAAAATGTAAGTAATAGACAAAAGATTTGTAACATTATGATCAGCCCAATACTGTTCCTTTCTGTTTTGATAATATTTTTACTTGTTTAGACTTGTAAATCACATATGCTGTATAAATTGTTAACAGAACAATACTGTACATATTGTTGCAAGGAAAATATAAACTTGATTAATATTTTTTGGAATTGATTTTTAAGTCAAATTCTCTGCTTTGAGATTTATTTATAATGGTGGCAAGCTTATTTATTTTTAAAATAACTATGCTAAATTGCTGAAAGCTTCAAATCTAATTTTCTTTGGCAATAACAAGATTAGAGAGTTTTAATCTATTAACCATGGCGAAAGAATGTTGCTGATGTTGATTTAAATCTAAAGTGTACCTTATAAAATATAAATAGAAGTCTTCAAACTGCCCTCTATAAGCATTCTCATTTTAAACAGACAAAGGGAGAAAGTAGGAAAGAAAAAATAAGCATAGCAGAAAACAATTTATAATTTTAACAAAGAGATATAAATAGTCTTAAAAATATATGGCAAAAAAGGACAAAAAGACTCCAATAAACATTTTAAGATCAGATTTTGATACAATAACTTTTTACTTCAGTTCAAAGATATATCAAATTGTGTTCCACATTCAATAAATATAACCAGATAAATAGGTTAACACTATAACAGTATGAATAAGAGCAACACTAATAGTTAAAGATAAATGTGCTTTGGAGGAATTTGAAATTTGTTTAGTAATTCTAATTTGCCTTTGATAAATATTGGAATAGTTCAATGTTCCCTTTCATTTTTTCTACATGAATAGTTGCTTTGTTTGCTACAGTGATGTTCACTAATCCTGACTTGTTAGAAACCAAAATTCATATAATCAGACATATTGCTGCTTTAAAATGTCAGTAAAGTATCTCTTAATCTTTACAACATTATCACTAGATGTTATTTTGGTAGAGTTTTTCCATATTCTGTGACCTACTTTTGAAACAGTATCTAGCTTAGGTTCATTTTTGTAAAGCCTCTTGAATAGCAGATCAGGCTGCAGTCTTTTATACAGATTTTTCCAAGGCAGCACAGCTGCTATCCCAGCCTTATCCCCACCTCCCAGCACCAACTATATCTCAGATATATTTTAGTAGAAGATCTGTGTCTTTTAAAGTCTTGTCATGGCTATTTGTCTACTGTTACATCCTTTTGTACCTTCGGGATTTTTTCAAGATTTGACTATCCTTTTAGTCTTTGTTCCTCTAACCTCATTACACAGGATACCTTAACATTTTCTGTTCCTTTAAATCAGCTCTGTTCTCTTTTTTCCTTTTGCTATTATTTATGCTTTGAGCCCTTTGTAAAACACCTGGGCAGTGCCATATTTTTTTCTTAGTTTTTAAAAATATCTCCTCACAATTCACATTTTCTATTAAGGCTTTTCCTATACCCTTAAATGCAGTTAAGCTTGAAACAAATCTAGATGTATGTAACTGAAATAATCATATAATCATATAATTTCCTGCTGATCGCTATACATCCCCTTTTCTAACTTTTTGCCAAGGTCATTAAACGAACCACCACATATGTTAAGTGAACCCGGCTTCCTGCATTAACCTTGTCAGTTTCCCCCTGGGAATGTTGCAAAGGAACCCGTGATGCTTCAACCCTTGTAAAAACATGGCAGTTGCCAAATATCAAATTTTGAACATATGACTGCAAGGATGGCCATAAGTGTGAGGAGAGGTTGTAAGTCACTTTTTGTGTTGTAACTTTGAAGAGTAGTTAAAGAATGTTCATAAGGACTATCTGCAATGTAACAAAAATCCCCCATAATACAATACATAAAAACACAATTTAATGGATCTCCCATTAGCTGACTTTGGATGCAGTGGACTAAATGCCAGTTTAGATATGCTGCTGAAATAATAGATAAATCCGTGACATCAGTTTGGTTAGGCAGTTAAAATAATCTTAATTTTACAATACCTGTTGTGAGTTATATTATTTGATTGATAACATTATGATGCAAAAGATGTCCACTTATTGCGATAATTTATATAATGATTTAATAATGCAGATTGCACAAATAACATCAATTGACTTTAAATGATGGACTTCCATATTGAGAAAAGTAGTCCTTAGGTTATGCCTGTCATCAGTGACAAAACAAAAAAGGGGATTTATGACCTATCTTCAAAATTGCGGCTATTGCAGTATCACTGTAGTTGTGTACTCATAATTTAGACACTTGGTAACCAGCTCACAATTGCAGCATGCCATGATCACCTAATTGCCATTTGTGACCTTCCCTGCTATCTTCCCACAAGCAAATTCAATGGGGAAGTTGACAGGGGTCACAGATGGCTCTGGTAAGTCATTCCTGCTCCCATTGCTTTTTTCCCCCTGACAAGCTGGGGGGGGGGCAGTGTGCCATGCTCTAGATTCCCCCCCTCAACCTGTATAAAATGTCACAAATATGGGGACAGGCTTGTAATACAAGTGATCCTTGGCTTATGACTATAATTGAAATCTCAATAATTGAGTGAAGCAGTAATTGAGGTACCTATTGACTGTTCTGCTTAATGATTGTAATCCCAGCACTCCTGGTTGTAGTCATTAAGCAATTGTGCTGGTTGTTAAGTGAATTGAGTCCCAGCACAGAGCTACCTCAGGGGGCGGGAGGTCTGGTGGGGGTTGTTGCAGAATAGCATAGATAGAGGAAAGCCAGGGAAAGCCACAGATGCCCCTGCTGAACAAGAGGCAGAGAGCAGGCAGGCCACAGCTATGGAGCAACTATTAAAGCCATTCCAATGAGCCGTTCCCCAAGCACAGTGATGGCAACTGAATCACTTCTACTGGTGGGTTTCATCACAAACACCACAGCAACACTTATCCCAACACTTGGGATTTCATATAGTCCCAGTTTGCACCATTTGGGTTCCCAGGTCTTCCTGGCTGCAGTTGCTGGTGACTTTGGCTGATGGGGGAAAGGGAGTTTCCCCACTGTCTAATTGTTCGCTGCCGTCCAATGGGCTGCCAGTTAAAAACTAAAGAAAAATATTTTTGGATCCACATGGGAAGTGGTGCAGAGCAGAAAGGGGTGCTGGAGAAAGGAAGTGGTGAGGTCAGGAGAAGAAAAAGAAAATCATAGTTACCCACATGCTAAGAGAAACTGGGTTTATTAATTTATTTATATTTGTATCCTACCTTTATTATTTTTACAAATAACTCAAGGTGATGAACATATCAAACACCATCCTCCTCCTATTGTCCCCACAACAACAACTCTGTGAGGTGGGTTGCACTGAGAGAGAAAGAGGGACTGGCCCAAGGTAACCCATACAGGACTAGAACTCACAGTGTCCTGGTTTCTAGCCTGGTGCTTTAACCACTAGACCCAGGGGTAGGCAACCTTGGCTCTTTCTGGGAGTTGAAGTCCACGAGTCATAAAAGAGTCAAGGTTGCCTACCCCTGCACTAAACCAAACTGGGCTGCCAAGCTCCCAAATTTTCATCATTTAAGTGGATACTCATAGGAGGAAATACATATTACAAGGGCACAGGGCACTACTGGATTACATTTTTCTTTATAAGCTGCTCAGCATTTTCAGTGATACAGAACTGTCATAGGGAAATGCACATCTTAATACCTCCAGGCTGTAAAGTGAAATGAAGTTTGTGTTATATAGCAGTAGCTACTCAGCATGGGATTGCCATTATCTGTAGCAGTCCTGCTTCACTTTTGAAATGATTAGTTCTATGCATGAAAAATTTGGGAACTTACTTTTGTATCATTTCTCAATTAATGTTGTGCTTCCAAAATGTTGCAGGCAGTATGGAACCATGTTCCTTAAATCAAATAAAATTTTCAACCAGCACTTTAAAGAAGTTCATTTGTATATTCATTTCTTGTTGCATTTATGAATGTCTGAGCAAAATTATGTTGATTTTGCTAGTATTTAATCTGCGCAAAACAATTTTATTAATCTTAGTAGCTGAAATGTATCAGATAATGCAGTCTAGTGAAAATATTCATTTAATTTTAGAGTCAGAGAAAAGAAATGGGGAGGAGTAATGGAGAGGAGAGAAGAGAAAACCTAGTGTGGATAATCAACGGTTGTAGAAATTAAAGAATTGAAGTTTAACAAAATTGCTTCCCAGTTACTGTACATGTGGATAAGTTGAGAATTTTAGGTGCCAAAATGTACCCCCAAATTGAGTTTGGTTTATCTATAAGTGGCACATTTTTCATGGTATTTTGTTGAAAATTTGAGGTTCAGCTTATCTGCAGATGGGCTTATGCATCAATATATGCAGTAGACACCTGATACCAATTGCAATGATAACAAATTTAGCTACTCCTTATAGATATCTAATGAATATAAACAATTTAGCAGGTAAATGATTCTAGAAAGCAGTACTACTTTATTTAAAAAATGCTCAACATAAATTTTTTTAAGAGATGGGATGGAACTAAATAGTAGTTTCAAGGTTAGGTTAAAACTATATCTCATTTTGTATTGTCAGATTTATAATTAAAGGCAAATATCAGTTACGTGAGATAAATATAAAGTTAAAAAGATACTGCTGATTTGTTACAAGCTAGACAGGCTTGTTCAGGAAAGTTATAAGTGTAAGTCAATTCATTAATTATATTCTTGATATTAATAAAGACTGAGTCCACTTCCAAAAAACAGAAAAGATTTATCATAGTCCTGAGAAATAGCAGACTATTGCTGTGTTCTCTGGAACATTCCATTCTCCAGCACTGGAGATGGATAATCCACCAATGGGTTTAGACTGTATTCCTGCCCAATCAGATCAAGTCAGTCAAAGTAACCATGCTCGTCCACGACCATAGAGATCCCAGTCTCGATGCCATTTTAGATCTTAAGGGCTTGAATTTTCATCTTGCACACCGCAAATTCAAGATGCAAACGCTCCGCTCCATCTTGGGAAGCTTAAGAAAGGGGGACCTCCTGACGTCTATCGATCTCACGGAAGCATACCTCTCTGGCCCACCGACGGTTCCTACGGTTCGCGTACAAGGGACGCCACTTTCAATACAGGGCGCTCCCATTTGGCCTCTCATCAGCTCCCAGGGTGTTCACCAAGATCCTGGCGGTTCTGGCAGCTCACTTAAGGATGGTACCAGTCAGAGTCCAATGCTATTTGGACGACATATTAATCCAGTCATCGACCACCCAGTCTGCCATGTCGGACTTCGAACTGGTGGTAAAGCTGCTTCGGAATCATGGGTTCTCGATAAACTTTCCGAAAAGCCATTTGGTCCCCACAACAAGGCTGCTACACCTCGGTGCTATCATAGATAGGGTGGAGTGCCGGGTGTACCTGTCTCAAGAATGCCGGGACAGTATAAGGGAGTCAGTCCTTCAGATATGCAGGAGTCGATCAGTAACGTTGGCCAGTCTCTCCCAGTTGTTAGGGAAAATGATATCGGCCATAGCAATCATCCCGTGGTCCATACTCCACTCCAGGGAACTACAATGGTTCATGCTCCTCTTCCAGAGACAGAACCTCAGTGCTTCCCAACAAAGAGTAAGACTCCCACAACAGGTATTACACTCCCTCATGTGGTGGCTATCACCAGCCATACTCAGAGGGTCATGTTTCAAGGAGACGGACAGGATAGTGCTCACGGCAGATGCCAGCCTGTTTGGTAGGGGAGCACACCTTCAGTCGCAGTGGGCACAGGGCCGTTGGTCCAACTGAGACCTCTGGCACAACATAAATTGGCTCAAGCTATGAGCCATCCACCTAATCCTTTGACACTTTCACAACTGGGTGATACACTGCCACATACTGGTCCTCATGGACAATGTGGCAGTCAAGGCTCACATAAATCATCAAGGGGGTACCCGCTCTCGGAATCTTTTGACCAAGTCTCGTCTTCTGGGATCCTGGGCAGAACACAATCTGGCCTCCATCAAGGCCGATCATATTTCAGGGGAAGCGAACACCCAGGCCGACCTTCTGAGCAGAACAATGGTAGATCACTCAGAATGGCACCTTCACCTGAGGGTTTTCAGAGAAATTTGTCACCGTTTCAGCCTCCCACTTGTGGACCTCTTCATGTCCTCTTCCAACGCCCAGCTGACTCGTTTCTTTTCCAGGTTCCCATCTGCAGGGGCGGAACAGATGGATGCTCTTTGGAGCCCATGGCCACAGGGTCTGCTTTATGCTTTTCTCCCTCTACCTCTTCTCCTGACGGTAATACGCAAGCTCCTTCGGGAGCAAGCAGAGATACTCCTGGTGGCTCCTTATTGGCCAAGGAGACCTTGGTTCGCAGATCTGATGAGTCTTTCCCTCGCAGACCCTTGGTGGATCCCTCCGGAACGGGTCTCTCTCAGCCAAGGGGTTATTCTTCATCCGGACTCCCAATGGCTCCAGTTAGCCATCTGGCACTTGAGCGCTCAATCTTAACAAGAGAGCTTTGCTCGCCAGGGGTTATCACAGTAATCCAGGCCTCCTGCTACCCTTCCACAAACCGCATTTACGAGGCCACATGGAAAAACTTCAGATTATGGTGCTCTGGCCGACAGTTGTCGCTCACGGAACTCACAATTCCTCATATCTTGGACTACTTGCTAGACAGTCTGGAGAGGAGCTTGGCGCCAACACATTGTGCAGACAGATTGCAGCGCTTTCCACGGTTCTTACATGTGACTCAGCGGGGACATTGGGTCATCACCCTTTAATCCACCCATTCCTTAAAGGGGCCGCTAACACCAGACCCCCTACCGTGCACAGCTACCCTTTGTGGGAGTTACCATGGGTCCTTCGGGTTCTTACTAAGTCACCTTTTGAGCCCCTAAGGACATGTGACGTTCGCTATCTGTCCCACAAGGTGGCATTCCTGGTGGCAATCACGTTGGCACTACGCATCTCTGAATTGGCGGCGCTCTCTATCCGGGATGACTTGTGCGTCTTCCACCAGGATAGAGTGATCCTTCACCTTGACCCTATCTTCGTCCCGAAGGTCAATTCTCTGTTCCATAGATCACAGGAGATAGTGCTGCCAGATTTTTGCCCTAAACCATCGCACGCTCTGGAACGATAATGGCATAGTTTGGATGTCCGTAGAGCACTCCAGTACTACATCTCGCGAATAGGGGAATTCCGCAAATCTGAAGCCCTCTTTATATCTTTCCACTCTCCCTCCAAAGGTCGGAAGGTTTCCTCTTCCACAATTGGCAGGTGGATTAGGGCGTGCATCGCCGGGATGTATCAAGATGAGGCATTGCCAGTTCCACGATGGGTCACTGCCCATTCCACATAGAGTTCAGCTACTTCCGTGGCCTGGGCTACCCAGGCATCCATTGAGGAAGTCTGCAGGGCGGCCACATGGGCTTCACCATCTCCTTTCATTTGGCACTACAAAATTGATACATTCGCCTCCGTTGAGACTTCCTTGGTAGGAGGGTTCTCCAACAGGTTATGCATCAAATTGCCACACCGGACCAGTCTGCTTCCCACCCTTAGGGACAGTAGGCTTTGGTATGTCCCATTGGTGGATTCTCCATCTCCAGTACTGGAGAAGGGGCGTTATCTTATCTGAACGCCTTTTCTCAGCACGGAGATGGAGAATCCACTCCCACCCTTGTAGGTCATCTAGGCCTAGGGTTAGCTTTTAGTTTTGAGAGCCATAACGTCTTGCTGTCAGTCAATGGCTATGCTCGCATCAAGACTGGGATCTCTATGGTCCAAAACTGGCATGGCAACTTTGGCTGACGTGATCTGATTGGGCAGGAATACAGTCTAACCCATTGGTGGATTCTCCATCTCCATGCTGAGAAAAGGCATTCACGTAAGACAACGCCCCGTTTAGTCAAATTTTACCTATTCCTAGAAACAAGCAGTGATGATGACTTCGAGCATCATACTGATTTGGGAGGCAATTATATATTTATTTAATGGTCATGCCACACTTAAAGCAATCTACTAATTAGTAAGTCAGAGAATACTTTTTCAAAAACTGCTGAAGATTTATTATATCTACAGCATTCCCATAATCTGTTAATGAAACTATTTAATTACTGTAATCAAGAAAGATAACAAATACATCTGACTTCTGGTGGTCATTTCAATATTTTCAAAATGTTTACAAAGTCTGCTGAAATTACACTACCCGCCCATGCATGCATGCATGCATGCATGCATACATACATACATACATACATATATGAATACATGAAGGAAACCAAGTTAATTGCTAACCCATTTCTTAAAAATCTGAAGATAATTATAAAATAAAATTAACAATTAAAATGAAACAATGTTGTGTATAAACACATTTATACACAACCATTGAGCAAAATAGTTGAGTGAATTTTAAAATCGGAAGATGTCAGTTTCTACCAGGAGGAGGATACACCAAGTAAACCTAATTATTCATATCTACTAACCCAAGGCTTATTGGTCTGGATATTTCAAAACTGCTCATTCTACTTTTTAGGTTTTAAAGATTGCTGTAAGCAGAACATTGCAAATGGTTGAATTCTTAAGAGAAACAATTATTTTTCTTTAGTCTTAAAAATATATAGCAGTGGGAAACTATGACCCTCCAAATTGTGATATATCTCAGTGTGGTCTTTGATGAAGGAGTTTCAGTTCAACAACATTAGGAGGACCAATCACAGTTACCTATTTCAGGCATGTACAGAAACAACCAGATGGGGTTGTCGAAATACCTTTTTCCAATGGAAATATATATATTTATAATATTTTATATTTATAAAATATTATAAATTCTTGTCAAAGAGTAGTAGCAAAGGTATGTGGAAAAATGATATATGATATAGCACACATTTTGTCCTTTTGCATATAGCTGTATCCAAGTACAATTTATAATTTCATGACACATATTTCATTACTGCTTTCCCTCCCTTTCAGCTATATAAAGTGAATATAAGCATTGTAATAACAGTAATGCTTTCTTTGTCTGCACTGTCTACTATATAGATCAGTGATGGCAAACATATTAGAGCCTGAGTGCCCAAACTGCAACCCAAAGCCCACTTATGCATCGTCGAGTGCCGGGCAGGTGTGGCCCATTGGCTGGGTGTGGTCAATTGGGTGGGCATGGCCCATTGGATAGGCATGGCTATGGTGGTAACAGCAGACTGGGGGGGGGCTAAAAAGTTCAATCAATCAATTCCAACTTTGCAAGATCTTTTTTCCCCGCAAGAAGTTGAAATTGACTGAACATTTTTTGTTTTTTTGCACATAGCGGCGGAGGCCTAAAGCGAAAAGGTTTAATAAAACCTAGCTGAAGGCCTAGGACTGGGGTGAGGGCATGCATGCCCACAAAGAGGGCTCTGAGTGCCGCCTCTGGCACCGTGCTATAGGTTCGCCACCATTGATATAGATAGTGCATGAATAGCTATGCAAACTGTCTCATAGAAGTAATGCGATCTTATGTTTTAGCTTCTAATCAAATGATTTATGTAAAAATGGTTGTGAAAAAGAATAGGTGAAGTACTTTGATTAGTCGCATGATTTTTTTTTCCTTTTCTAAATTTTAGTGACAAAAATATTCTTTAATTTATAGTCATTTGAACCATAATACTTATTTTATTTTGGTATATAGTAACTAACAGTTTTTTTCATTTCTGAAGCAAAGCTGTGACCATTGGACTGCAACAGGAGACTTACAACAGATCTTTGTGTTGCTTTGATCTTGTTAGTTTGGGATTGACGCTCCAGAGCTCCTTCCTGTTCTATTAGAGATGTCTTTGTAGGCCATTTTTTTTTGTAAATTTGTGTGTGTGACATTGCTGACCATTTCAATATTTTCTACAAATGTTCCTCAGTGCAGTGACTGATAAATAGCTTACAATAGAGTTTGATGAATATATTATTCCTTAAGCATAATCTGCTGTATTTGACTCATAGAAGCATCATATGAGTAGCCGCTTCCCCGTTGTCTGTTATTTAGACTAAAAGATTGCATAAAAATAAGTTTTTTTAAAGATGCAGCCATGGTTTTTTACAACAAATTTTATAAATTTGCTTATTTTTCTACATTTGTGCAGGAACTTACTTAGGCTTGCAGTACGTGTAGCTTTTAAGCACTTCATTGTTTTACAATGATTTCATCATTTATCAATCTGTGGGTCACAAACGGGCATACTTTTGTATTTCTAATTGGTGATGTTTAGCTGCTGCTACCCTTTGTTTTTAAGAAGAAATGGTACAGGTAATCTTTGATTTATGACCACAATTGAGCCCAAAATTTCTGTTGCTATATTAAACATTTGTTAAGTGTGTTTTGCCCCATTTTACGACTTTTCTTGCCACAGTTATTAAGGAAATCACTGCAGTTGTTAGTAAAATGGTTGTTAAGTGAATCTGGCTTCTGGCTTCCCCCATTGAATTTGCTTGTCAGAAGGTCACAACAGATGTTCACATGACCCTGGGATACAACAGCTGTCATAAATATGAGTGAGTTGCAAAGTATCTGAATTTTGATCACGTGACCATCGGGATACTGCAGTGGTTGCAAGTGTGAAAAAACGATCATAAGTCACCTTTTTCAGTGTCATTGTAACTTTGAACGGTCACTAAATGAACTGTTGTAAGTCGAGGGCTACCTGTATTTAAATAATGCTACTTGGACCTTTATACATTGGCTGCAGGTTGTAAAAGACAATCATTATCTATAAAAGGTAGTGCTTATTAAATCAAAGCTAAGGTTGCATGTTAATTGCATAATCATAATAATTATGATCAGCCACAATATTTATGTCCAAGGCCCCATTTCCTCTGGGCCAGAGGTAGACAAACTTGGCTCTTTTATGACTAGTGGACTTCAACTCCCAGAATTCCTGAGCCAGCTAAGCTGAGGGGACAGGGAGAGGTTTCCAAGCAGAGCCATTCTGGCTCAGGAATTCTGGGAGTTGAAGTCCACGAGTCATAAAAGAGCCAAGGTTGCCTACCCCTGCTCTGGGCTGTCAGAGGATGACATACAAGTAATAAGAGTCAAAAGTGGAATCATTCCTTTTCTCTCTTTGCTTATGAATTTATATTTCTTCTTCCCCAGAAAAACATAATTGATCTTGTCAGAGGGAGTTCCTATTTTATATATCTCCATGCTGAATTGGCATCTTGTTTTCCCCTGGACACACAACTGATTTGATTGGTCACAGGGAGCTTTTCCTCTCTTCAATTGTTATATCCAGGTTTTGTTTGTTTGTTTGTTTTCAATCAATTTTCTTCCCCTTTCCCCCTCTCCCAGTTTCATGAAATAATTGCATGAATTGCCTTTCTACTATTTTAAAATAATTTTTGCTATTTTTAAAAAAGTGGGGAAAAAACAAACATTGAGCTGTTGATTAAGGAACTGGAGCTACATCAATCCTTGAACCTATCTGAGATAGGACAAGAATGGTCACAGCTATTTTGTCCCCCACCTCCACTCCCCAATTAGCATTTATAAAATGTAACTTAAGTATAACTGGGAACTTTGTGAAAAATGTTTCACTGCAATTGAGTCATTACCCAGTTAAAAATAACCTTTCCAGGTCATGTCATTTTGTTTGCCGCAGTGAAATAAGTTTATTTCAGCAGAATGAAGTCATTATTAGCTTGGCAGAGTCCACTTGTCAGAATTTTATGGAGCAGAACTCCGTTTGGCTGGGAAATTCAATAAATACTGCAATGTGAGAAGAATTGAACTCCAAGGGCTGAAGGGGCATAGAGTGGGGGATTTGTCACTAATGCAATGTTTTACTGTTTTACTAAGAAGCTATTACTTGATAATAAAAGGTCAGACAACTACACCAACTAGAACATATTGTGGCGATAAAATATGGGAATTAATTATCAATATTTTGACACACAGGGTAGTCTGTAATAAAACATAAATGTACCTTTCTTTTAAGTGTTGCATATATTTAGAACTTTTATTTCAGTTCAAAGCCTGGAATTTATATATATAAAAAAAAACTTTTGAAAATGTGTTCAGTCTAATTAATCAGATTTTAAAAGTAAAAAAGGATATAAACATGAAAAACTGTAACAGTTCAGTATTGATGCTTTTCCAAGGAGAAAAGTTACTATTTTCTCCTTTAAGGTGTCACAAATATTATCACAAATATTATCGTTATTAGAGGGAAAAGTGACAGGCATTTTCAGAAATTAAATTTCAATTTTAAATTTTAGGAGAAAAGCTTATGAAAACATTTGAAATGTTCTCCTAAAATAATGCTTTTGGGCATCTTAAAAATGGTTAGTTCCGTAATTGCATGAAAAGCTGCAGTCTAATGGCAATAAGGTACCAATTTCTTTATGCAAAAAGCATTGGCCTTATATCATTTCTCTTCGGATTGCTTCTTCTGTTAAAAAAATATTTTCTCTTTTATAATACATTATTCTACTTCTGAGTCATGGATGTCTAAATATGAAAGGAAAGGAATGATAAATGATATAAAAGTGACAAGGAAATGATTTAATTAGGAAATTACTAAATTATTTCCATTAAGAAATTACTCAAATTTTAGTATTGCTTTAAGAAAGTTTTATAATTTTTGATCTACATAATCAGTGTTGTCAACTCCTTTCACTGTTTAAAATATTATTTCATTAGTCTAAACACTACCCATGATAATTACTTATAATATAACAGTACTATTATTAGTCCTCTAGTCTAGATGAAGTCGGAATAAAGTTTTTTTTATATATATGTGAAAGTATTTTCACTTTGTCTCTTTTTAATATAAAGTGTTAAGTCACTTATAGTTCCTGTCTGAAAAAAAATTAAATCTTAGTGAGATTATCTCTTTAGAAATACCATTCATTTTATATATGTATGTTATACACACTCAGAGAGACACAGAGTGAAAATCTTTAAGAAGTTTAAATTAGGTTCTCTTTTTTAAAAAAGTTTTTTGATTGTAAGTATATTATTAACTCTGACAAGAAGGAAATCTTAAGTTGTGCCCTTAGCTTTCACTATTTCAGCAGCTTATAAGTAGCATTACAGTGGAAATAATCCCGACCTTTTCCACTTTGGCCTAAAACTACCTAAACTTAATTTGTTTATTGTTTATTTATTTAGCAAATTTAAACAAATTAAATTTAGGCAATTTTAGGCACAAAGGTGATTTCTGATAGCTTACAAGATTAAAATCCACAATATAAAAACCTATAAAACACGCAGCTAATATATTCTCTCCCCCTCCCCCCTGCCCATTTTAATGTACTGTATATAGCAGCAATCCATCAGAAAGCTTGGCTGTAAAATGTGAAATCATTGGCTGAGTCCCTTAATGCAGGTCTGTCATTTTGATAGCATTGATGAGAAAGTTCATATGTTCCAAATGTTGAGGGCTACAGAAGTAAATATTGGTTTATTGCCAATGAAGCCATCTCTTTTAGACCTTGAGGCTTCCCTAACAAAAGGAAGTTCTTAAAATTAGCAAAACATTATTATTTTAATGTTGCGGAGAAAATGCCCACTACAATAAGGCCTTTGGAGATAGATGCAACAAAGGCTCATTCATTCATTCATTCATTCATACACACAACTATAGTAACTACTAGGGTCCCAGCCAGTAGTATGTAAAAAGAGCCTAGATTCAGCAAAATTATGGAGTATTTACTCCCAGAAATGTTACCAAATGAATCAGGGATAAAGAAAGCAATGGAAATCTTGCTGTGACCTTTATAGCTGGACTGTAACATCTGATTACATTCCGTTCTACTAACCAGAGTCTATAATCTTCCCCCTTTCTTCTAATACTAGTGCCAGGTTCCATAAACAGAGAGTTTTATTGTGTCCATATACTGACTCCCTTCACACTAAAGAAAACACAGAAACACAGCAGTCTACTTTCTCTTAATCTTACTCTTTTCCCTCCAGCCTCATCTGATGGTTTGCTTGCTCCTTTTTCTATTCCATGTACCTATTATTAATTAATGGTACCAGCAGTACAATAGCTAATAAAACAAATGGCAGCTTTGGTGGCTGAGGCTTATCCAGATCCACAAGTCACCTCTTCCTTTTTCTCTGTTCCATTATGAACAAAAAAGCAGACAAAGTCATCATTACTACCACTATCACCATTACCACAACCCAGTTACTTATTTTAAAATCTAGTGTTTGTTGCTATATTGTCTTTTGCTCATAAAAAAGGTCCAGATTATTCTTTTGTACTTCTGACTAGCATGGTAGTGATTGTGACAGAAAGGATTGAAAGACACAGTTTAAAAGATTCAATAAAACTGTAATATTGTGACTGCATATCTATAACTAAGACATTTGTATGTACTTGCTTGATTGTTATTATAAAACTACACGTGGAAGTGAGAAGAATTGGAAGCAAGGATAAAGGGCAAATTTCTCTTAATAACTCTCTAAGAAAATTTTGCACAAATTAAAATAAAGGACAAATTTCTCTTAATAACTCTCTAAGAAAATTTTGCACCAAATTGCTCTTTCAGAAATAATTGTTTCATTCTAATCTATTGCTCTTAACTGTACTCATAAATGGACTAAAAGTAGTGTTCATATAAATTCAGGGCAGAGTAAATTGCCTTATTCAAATAATAATGATGCTGGCATACAAAAACTGTTTTTCCTTCTCATAATCTTACCAGAAATACTTCATAGCTGTCTAGTCCTTTGTGATAGAGTTTAGACTATTTCCAACTCCATTGCTTTTACACTGAATAATTTTGCCACTTCCAAGCGTTTCTTCCATTAGTGAAGTCTTATTATTTCTCAGTTTCTAGTTCTTGTCTTGAATTCTACTCTTTTATTGATCATCTTTTCCTGGTGGAGCTCTGTTATCAAAGTGACAAGGAAGGAGGGGGAGTCTTTATGTCCACAAGAAACAAAAAATGGTGGAAGAGGTTCATAGAGACATCTCCCTAATTAACAGGAATATAAAAAATGGGAGGTACAGCATGATCAGACTTCATGATTCTGTTACTAGTCTCCATAAAAGTAGTAGTAATTTTTCTGTGGCGTTGATTCCTGATCTGGTCTACTTTGTGACGCTGATTGTTGTATGGCTTCTAGCTGATCCCCTTTGTTTATTTGAAGAGACATTGTTTCTTTTATGTAAATTTATAATTCGATGGGCCTCCATTAAGAGCCTCTCATCATTTTATTGGCTCCTTGCTCTTATTGGGTGCTTGTGATAGCATATGAGTTGCCAAGATGTTCCTTGGCCAGTCAATTATATATGTGTATTTTTATGTCCGTGTATTCCTATTCTTTTCTTAATTTTACTTGTCTAATACATATTAAATTTCTTCCCAAAAGGACTCTTTAAAGTTCATACTGATATTAGGATATTAATATGAGTATCTTAAAAGGAACATTGAAGTAAATGTTATTAACAAAGGAACTAATTTATTTCACCTACCATCATCATTTGAGTTCATATGCACATTGTTAAGATGGATTTTTTCAAAATTTTGTTGAACAAATAGTCATTAGCAACATTTATTTAATGACTTTTAACAGAAAAGAAATTAGAATATTTTGTTAATATTTTAGGTTATGGTCCCTGATTTGTGATTTGTACAACTAGCATCATTATTAAGTCTCATGTAGTGTGACGTTGTGTTTACACATTTTTTTATAGAGAAGAAGCTGCACTGGGGCGATTGGATGACCTAAAATTTATCTTTATTATTTATTATGCTTTTAGGTCATCCAATAGTCACAATTCTTGGTTAAAATATTAAATGCAGAATTAGTAAAAAATTAATAAAATACAACATAGTAAGGCCAAGATTAAATTCAAATTAATGTTACATGAAAAAAATGTAGAACCCAATAAAACCAATGGCATAGAAAGGATCTGAACTATTGATAATGATTTTAAAATATATAGGACATCAAAGATTTTCACTTGGGACATTCCACACAAACCCCTTTTTCAATTTTGCCTTGTTTATTTAGGTACTTGGGAAATATTTTCACATAATTAGCTTCAAATCTCATGCACTCTATTACATTAGAATTGGTTTGAAATATAATATTTATTGATTATTTGCCATCGAATCATTGTCAACTCTTAGTGACCACTTAGATGTCATTCATATGTTGGAGTCAGTTTAGCATAGATTTGTTTTTGCATAAACAATAAACTAGACCATAAGGAATTAAAACACGTGTCACAGTGTATTTTATGGAATTGAATATCCACAGAGTATCAGAATCACTGTAAATAATAGTGCTTTTACATCCCTCTTTAGACAGCTTATCTATGATTTATAATATGCAACCTGTTGAATGAAAATCAAAACATACATTCTACAAAGCAGTTTCTGATCTAAAATCAGGTCTGAAACCATATTTAAATTATAAGTATACACGTTTCTTGCCTGGTATTCAATAGCAACTACTCATGGATGTAATTTGATTAGAAAAAAGTTGCTTTTAATTGTCATATAATTAGAGCAAAGACTGAGTGTATTGACTACTCAGGTGAACTGCATTTTCAACTTTTAACACCTGAAATTTAATATATACTACTTTTCTCCATATACTCTCCAGATATTTGAATTTCTCCATAATAGAGTTCAGAAAGTCTAATCTTCTTGAGGGCATCCCAATTGGGAATAATTGTAAAATATGATAGAGACTTAAATAATTGTTTGTTTAAAAGAAAATTTGGGGCCCACTAAATTCTCTCCACCTACTGTGTTTAGAAATATAATTTAAGATACCCATAGTAGAAGTGCACCCCATGAAGGGCAATTAATTCACCTTTTCTTATAATTGGATGCATTATAATTATATTACTGCAAGGAAACTTATAAACATTAAACTTCGGCAGCCTGCTTTTCTTAACCAGTGAGTACTGTTTCTACCCTGGCTATGATGAAAAAGAACAGATCTTCCAGATAATATCTTTCATATAGCAGAAGAGTTTTATAGTAGTGTCCCTCAGTCAGTCTTAGCAAGTCTTCAGCAACTTCTGATGTTCCATGAGACCTGACTTCCTAAGCCCCTGATCATCTGAACTGTCTATTTTGAAACTTGTTGCAGTTTGTCTAAACCCTTCTTAATGAGTAGTGTCCATGAATGAATGTATTACTCAAAATGTTTTTTGATTACAGACATTACTCTTGCTAGCTTCTGCCAGTATGAACAGACCTCTCTGCACCTAGAAGTCGGGAGAAGGTGGGAAAGAGACAACTTCTGGTGCACACTGCTTACAGGCACTTCACTGGAATCAATCCCCTCCCATTCTTCCTGAGCCCCAGGAAGCTCTAGGTTGGAGTTGCAGATGGGTGTAGCTCAGTTTTCACCCCACACAAAGGCATCACTGCAGCAAAACTAACAGGTTCAAGTGAATGCTGGATGGTAGCAAGAAAAGGCAGTAAAAGAAGTTGGGAGAAAGCAGGAAAGGGCCATTGTTTGATGTGCTGGATAAACAACTGCACTGCCCATATATATATTTTTTTATGTTTGTGGGTTTGCAAACAGAATGGAGTTACAAACAGCCTCTTAGAACGTAATCTGCTTGTAAGTAGGGCACTGTAATGAAATAAAATTAATATGATTTACTTCCTCTTATTTGGATACTGTTAATTAAATACATATGTAATTGACATGCTATTCTGTTTTGGGGTACCATGAAGATCACTCTAGCTATTATTTTCAGAATGAACAGTAAGCAGTTTCCTGGCTGGCAGTGTTTCTTAACAGTATCCAACTCCCAGAATTCACCAGTCAGTGATAGATTTTCCTTGATTATGGAAATTGAAGTCCACACAACATAGAGTTGCCAAAGTTGAGAAAAACTGAATTAGAGTATCAATTAGAATGACAGCCAGTTTGGACTAATGGTTAAGCAAGGCTAGACACTGGGAGATGGTGAGTTTTTGTCCTGATTATGTTTATGACTAGGTGACTTTGGGCCAATCACTGTCTCTTAGCCACAGAAAGATGGCAATAGCAAAACATACTAAAAAAAAAAAAAAGTTGTCTGGAGAACCACATTGACTAGTCCCGCATTTGCCTGGAATCAACACCAATTTGAAGGAACCTAAATGAGCAATTAGTATATATTATAAAATACAATTCATGTAACTTCAGAAATTCAAATTTACTTAGATTAAACAGGCACTGCTGACCCTGTTTCTGTCAGTCTGAAGATTCAGTCCTGTTCTTTTTCTCAAGCTTCCTCTTTCCGCTATGTATTCAAGATGGACAGTGATTGGTATTTGTATATGTTTATATATAAGGATATATATACATATGTTGTATATAGCATGTTTATATGTGTTTTATGTATGTGTACACTTTTGAGAGCAGGCAACAAAATTTCATTTTTAATGTGTGCCGGTGTACACATATTAAAAAAATGACAATGAAGCTTATCTTTTGCTATCTTTTTAGAGAAAACTGAGCTAATATAAGACATAAATAGATCTTTCTTTTCTCATTTGTTAGCCTTTTGCCATCTTTGCTGTTGGTCTAATTAAAGTCCCTCGTTACTCTTAACTTCAGATCTCCTTGATTTAGAAGCTGAGTGTGTCCCTGCCACAGCTTCTGTTGAAAGAGATTGATTAATGTTGAGGGATCCTCTGAACAAATATAAAGCTCCAAAGTGCCACTATTTCCCCAGAGTACGGAATCCTTCCGGGGCACTAGCATTCCCTATTGGAGAGATATGCTGCTATGTCAGCATTTTTCAAGCCCATCCCCTTTTTATATGTATAGATGTTCCACAACAAGTGCAAAGTAGCTTGTATACACATAAACACACATGGTTATAAGAATATGTTTTATAACATTACATGAATATCACATTCATTCCAGTGTGGGAATAGCACCATACGGCATCTGTTTCTTTTCAAAGAGTGATATTTTGAGTTGTCACCAACTAGACTCAGAGGTAAACCAGGAAATATATAGATCATTTAAGAAATATGTAAAGCATAATTTATGTGAACAGCACAATTTTTGACAGTTACAGTAATATACTTAACAGTTTTTGTCTCTCTTTCGGTGCATTTTGTTGATTACCTTGTTTCCTGAAAATACTATTAACATATTAAAACTGTGTTTGTCTGAAAATAATTCTAACTTATTAGTGGAGTATATTCCGTAGTAAACTTGTTGATAGTGCTTCCTTGATTGATTTAGTTGTTCCCACATTTGTAAATATGATAGCTCATTAGCAAGTCTCAAAAAGTTAGGTTAACTGCAGGGTTGGGGGCTAGGGGAAGGAATGCTGTTTTAGATTGGTGAGAATTCAATTTCACAAATTACACAATTAATAAGTTCTAATTAATATGTTCAAAACTAGTCTGACTTGCTTCAGAATACTCCGCTTTTCTGCCAGTTGCCACCTTACGCTTGTGTGCCGTGCTACCATGCAGTGACAGTCTGCCATGAACTCTGGGGAGGGAGGATGGGAGGGAGGATGCTTGAAGGAGGAAAGCAAAAGTTTTAACTGCTGTATCTCCCCGAGATGCTGCTTCAAGGTCACCTGGCTGGGAGAAGAATTCAGCTGCATATAAACTTATGCTTGAAGCGACCATTCTGAAAATCTCTTGCTTCAACCTGGTTGGACAGGGAGCGGGGGTCAGAGATGGGAGGCAGTTAAGGGAGGGAAAAGTTGAACTTAGCGATTTTGGTGCACAATTCTCAGTTCTGGCTACGCTTTACTGCAATATGCTTGACTTTTAATAAACTACACCTTTCTCAACAAATGGAGCCAGGGATCATTTCTAATTAGGGGTTTAAGCTGTGGCCGGTCTGACACTTTCTCCCACTTGTGTTGGTACTGTTGTGAGGATCAGATGGAGGAATAGCGAAAGGGCTGAGAGGAAGGGGAATAAGAGAAAAGGAAAAGTTGGATGGAGTTGATGAAATGCTCAGAAAGGAAGAGAAATTGAAATAAAATCAGGAGGCAATGCACTAAGCAGGGCATGGATATGATGGAAGCAGAGATGGTTTACTAAGATGATATGAAATATAATGGATCCATAATAGAGTATTCAGACTTAAATTGGGACTACTTGTGTAAAATAAACATATTGGTGGTTATTAATTATATTTATATATTACTTTTAATAGTGAATAAATGAAACAGACTATGAATTATCTTCTTAGAATTACATGCAACAGTTTATTCATATGATAGTGAGAAGCTCTGGTTTTGATTTTGTGTGTGGCTTCTAAGAATTTAAGAAAAACTGCTGGATGAAACCACTAATGGAATCAAACATTTTGTTTTGATGATGACCAATCATGCTAACAGAGTATAAATTTTAATCCTAGAAATAATACATGGCTACTGAAAAGCTTTGTTATCCGTAGCATTATCTAATTCCTTTTAAGACCATCCATATAAAAATAGTAGTGAGTTTGATATCTTAAATAAGTTGTTGTTGTTGTTGTTGTTGTTAATTGCAAAGTCGTGTCCGACCCATCGCGACCCCATGGACAATGTTCCTCCAGGTCTTCCTGTCCTCTACCATCTTCTGGAGTCCATTTAAGTTCACACCTACTATAAGTAGTTTCTTCTATTTGTTTGGAACATTTTATTATTCAACTTCATTGGTAACCTCTGATTCTAATATTAATTATGAGATAAGAAGGAAATTTTCTACTTTGTCAACACTATAGTTTATACTTCCCTGCTGGCCATTTCTTATTCCCTCTTTATGTAAAATTAAAATAAAATAATCAAATGTGTGTAACCTTTCTTCATTTCATATTCTGCACAGTATAAAGGATCTCTTGTTTGTGCCCTTAGTGAGTTGAGACTACAAGCTTATATTGAACTAAGATAAATTCTTAGTTAATCAATATAAGATTGTACTCTCAGCCTTGCCTTATAAAAACTATGCTTGATTGTTCCATTAAGTATATTGTCTCTGACTTTTAATTCAAAGGTGTATTTTTCATTAATGTTATTCTTTCTTATACATTCCAGATATAGAAACCCCACTGGTAATACATGATTTCCTCCGTTCTATTCAAAACTGATGTAGGGAGTAAAAAAATAACCATTGATGCACAATGTAGCTTTGTGTAGCACAATGTAGTGTATTTTATTCACTAAGATATGAAGACAGGAATGAAAGTGTCTCTTTTCAATATGTAGAGCTGAATGGTAGCTTTCATGTACTAATATTAAAATTCCTCAGCAAGCTAACCTAAAAGGGATACAAAAAATCATCTTCTTCCTCTTCCTCCTCCTCTTCTTCTTACTCCCTTTCATGATTTCCAGTTGGGTGAAGCCACTAATTCTGCAGTAATTAAGGCTTTAGACCCCAACCGATCTTTTTTTCTCCACAACAGAAAGTTCAGTTCTCTTATTGTATCTATCAGTTGGGCTTACTAACTAATGTTTGCCAGATACTATAAAAGAGATTTTATAAAGATTCTAAAAATTATAGAAAAATAGAAAAAAATAGAAATATATTATAAAAGGGTGAAAGAAAAAGTGAAGTATAACAAAGGGAAGATATCAAAAGAAGTGACTTCTAATTTTCTTTGCAGCAGCTGCAAACATAGCAGTTACCATCTCCATCCTCCCATATTGCATATTGTAATTCACTTCCTCCCATAAATCACCCTTTTAACTCAACAGATCCCAAAATCAGCAATTCATTTATATCAATTTTCAGGAAAAGTTGAGACTGGATTTCCAGTCTTTTGTAACAGTAGTTGTAGTTCCCTCTTTAATCAGACAAGTCAACTTAGCCATTTTTGCAAACTCAGCTATCTTCATTCCTCCATTATTGGTGTTTCTGGAATCTTCCATCTTGGTGCATATTGTAGGCATTGATGCAGTTGCCGTATATAAAATCAGTCATCCATAAGTCTGTCTTTCAAATATTACAGACAGGACTTTCACTGTCAGAGATAAGCAATTTTTACCAGCGTAATCCTCCCTTTGGTTACTTTATGATAAGATCTCCTGGGAATAAGCTAGCTCATGGGTGTCAAACTTGCTGTGTCACAGGACGTGTTGGGACGTATTGTGACTTTTTTTGCATTGCCGGAGCTGGGTTGGGTATAACCTCGGTATGATGCAACTGGCCCGCAGGTCAGCAGTTTGACACCCCTGATAGTTATTCACCTATATTGTAAAACAGAGAAAACACAATGAAGAAAGAATTGGCTTATCTGTAACTTTAGTGGGGAATAATAGTAATAGAAGGGATGGTACAAAGTGAGTTTTTCAGTTTCCAATTGATTCTCCTCTACCTCTGGCCATCTTCCATTCTATCTGTGCAAAGCACACGGAATGCTTCACAACTTATAGTAGCCTGAGTAAAACACATTTCTTTAAATAATTATATCAATGTGTATTTTTTCCCTGTTCATATAGCAGGTTTGAAAGAAAACAAAGAGAACAGGCTAGGGCTGCAAATTCTGAACACCCTGCATGAACTTTGCAAGGGAGATAGTTCCTTTTATGCTTTAAAATAATGCTCTTAAATTCAGTTTGCATATTGCAAAACAACCTTTTCAAATGCTTCATGGCATCCCATGAGATTTTTTGGAAAAATATTTTTGTAGAGAATAAGGAAGATGATCTTAATGGAGATAAGCAAGATCCATTACCCAAACAAGAGGAAAATATAGTTTACATGCAAAAGAAGCAAAGACCATGTTAAAATGCTGAGTCAGATACCTTTCTAATCGACAAGGGTATGAGAAAGTGAAGAGACTCATTAAGATTCTGTTACTGTTACTTACATAAAAGTAGTCTTAGCCTTCCTGTGGAGTTGATGCCTGATGTGTTCTACCTGGTAGAGCCAACAGAGTCTCTCTCTCTCACTCTCTCTCTCTCTCTCTCTCTCTCTCTCTCTCTCTCTCCCTCCCTCCCTCCATCCATCCCTCCCTCCCTCCCTCTCTGTCTCCCTGTCTCTCTCTCCCTCTCTCTCTCCTTCCCTCTCTCTCTCCCTCTCTCTCTCTCTTTCCCTTTGCCTCGCCCTCTCTCCCTCTCCCCCGTATTCTTCTACCTTTATACACATATATACATAGATAGAAAATTACATTTAAATCATGACTACAAAGTTCAAGCATAAAAAGCTATGTATATAGAAGCATTGGAAGCATCTTTTTTTTAAAAAAGATCATTTTTTCTCTAAAAATGTAAACATAAAATAAGTTTGCCAGTTTCAAACCCAGCAATTTTTAAAGTGATTTTTCTTCCTTGAGTACTTTTCCCAGGGCTTTTTTTTTTTTAAAGGTAGCTTCCTTGACTTATGTTTTTAAACCCCACAGGGAAAACTAGCTACAGTACTCAAGGAAAGAGAAAAAAAAGTCATAATTAAGAAAAAAAAAATCTGCTGGATGAAGCAAAGATCTTAACCATTGTGCTATTTCAGCAATGCTGGTAAAAGGAGATAGAGAACCTATTAGGGTGCATGGTAATTGATTCAGTGAAATGAGAAATCCTATTGCTCCAAAGTAACAGGATGTTAAGGTTAGCCTGCAGCCAACTGAACCACTTCATTCCAAATAGATAGAAGCACTCAAGACAACATAAGATGGAAAAGTATACTTTGGAAGTGAAACAGAGAAGCATACCTGAGGTCACTTTGAAGGTGAGTGAGAGATTAATAGAAGGTGATCTCATCCAATTCTGCTTCTAAAAACATTCTTACCTGTTCTGGCAAGGGTGTTACCAGACAGTGACAAAACGCTGATTATCGGTCACTTTATATATTTTAGAAATTTCTTAACTGTACTTTAAAAAAACATTTTAAATTAAAATTAATATATACTAAATCTGTGATATGAGCATTAACTCAATCTTTTAACTTTATAGTTATTGTCATTATAATTTATCATTGTACTGTCATATGAGTAAGGAATTTTCTTTTTTGAAAGTATTAACTGGAATGAGGATAAAAAGCATAAAAAGATCTTGCAGGATTAGCAGGAACCTGGGTTCCTTCAATTAAAAAATGTATTTATTGGGATGTTGGAAATTCGGCTGCTCTATAGCAACAGCTATTCTCTGAAATGAAGTTCTTCCCAAGATCCAAATGCTGTCATTTTGCTGTTCTACAAAAGAGCCACGAAAAACCTGGCTCTTCAACCAGCCCTTTACTTCATTCCACCTGGCCCAGGGGTAGGCAACCTTGGCTCTTTTATGACTTGTGGACTTCAACTCCCAGAATTCCTGAGCCAGCATAGCTGACTTAGGAATTCTGGGAGTTGAAGTCCACGAGTCATAAAAGAGCCAAGGTTACCTACCCTGTCCTGGCCTATCACAATTACCATCTTTAACATTAATTTTATTATTGATTTTATTGTAATTTCTTCATTTGATTAATTTTTAGCTCCCCCCCTTCCCAGAGTCATTGGATGTTGGGGAGCATACATTTAATCAATTGTTATTACTGTCATAAACCATAATCCGAGATATCAGATTAATATTTTTAAAATGTTTTCAGATCAATACAAGAGTGTATTTTTTATCTTTTCACACTTTTTTGAGGACTATTAAATACAGGTTTTTAATTAAATTCCATTTCTCAGTATTGAGAATGAATTGATAGGAACTGCATTGTTGAAGTTTTAGAGGTAAAGTCTAATCTCTACATAATAAACCTCTTAATCAAATAGACCATTGTTTGTGAAGTTACATAACAATTTCAGCATAGCTTAATACATTTTGCTGTCAGAAGGGTCTCTTCTTTCTGTACTATGTCCCAGTGTAGGATTTATAGATACCATGTGTCATAATCATATAAAGTTTATATGATATTAAATATTTCCTATTTATATGAATGAATTATTCTTTAAATTGAATTTTATTCAAGCTATATGCTGTTTTTTGAGAAATATAATATAAATTGTTTACTATTAATAGCCTAGGATAAGTGGTTTCACTTTAGAGACATTTATATATTCAGCCTTACATATTTCTTGAATGCTATGTATTTGGGAAAACACTCCTCTCTTTTCATTACTGTTAAAACAATAATAAAATTTAAGCGCTTGTAAAAGGCTTTAGTTCATTTGATTCTTATTTCAAAAGATTTTTTTTCAAAGATCAGATTTCTGCAGGCATTAAATTGCTAACTTGGAAACATGCATTCTGGGTTTTGATTCCGGCTATATAAGAACTGCTATATTTAGCTATTTATTTATATTTTTTTAAAATATGTATATTGTGAATATGTCATGGTTCCGATAGATGAAACTCTTCAAAAGAACTTGTTTACCTTAAAGAATCTTTTATTCAAGAAACAAGGTACCAGCACTGCATAGTTGAAACCAGAAACTAAATTCCCCTCCCCTGGATACAAAGTAACAAAGTGCAATTCCCTCTTCCAATAAACAGTCATAAATCACATTCCCCAATTAGCTTGAAGGAGAGCTTTCTCCCCAGCTCTCCAGACTGCCAAAACACTATCAGCTCTGGGCCCAATGTCCTTGGGTTCCCACAATTAACTTATTATTGTTATGACTAGCTGGACTCTCATCCCTATTCACCCTCCCAGCAGCAACCAATTCTAAAAGCAATAGAGAAAATGGCTGCATTTTTGTCAAAGCAAGAACATCCGATGTTAGCAGTGTTGACAGAATAATCTCTTGTGAAATTACAATGTCAATGAGCTGGCCAGAAATTTGGTTTTACTATTAAACAACTGGGTATAAAATAGTTGCAATAGTTTCTAAATTAGAGAAAATGGTGTTGTAGATTTCAAATTATTACTTTATATAATTGATACCTTCAAAAACTCATCCATCTTTTTTAAGTGAAACTTTATTCTATTGTGGAAATGTTTGTTAAATATTCTCGCCAATGAGCATTATAATTGAATTTTTGTCAGCTTTTATTTTGAAAAGATAGAAATGTATTAAGAATAGCAGCAAATTCATCTGCCAAAGAAAAATAGTTTTAAAAATATGCATAGATGAGATAGCCAAGAAGTTTTTAATAGTGAGGTTTCAAGAAACAGATGAAATAAAAAATTAAGTAAGATGAAATGTTGCTCTTGCATTCTTAAGTATTGAAAATGCTCTATAAAAAGCTATGTGATTTGGGTTCTAAAGTAAAAGGTGCAATATTGAGAATCACTTGGAATTTGTGTGTGAGATTAATAAATTCATTGAAGAAAATCTGCTTATCAGTTTCTATACAGTTTCTATACAGCATTCTTGATTATAGGAAGATTTGTGTGTGCATTCTTAAAATTCCACTCAGCCCCAGTGCATGTAATATGTCTAATTGTGGAAATGATATTTATGTTGTTCCACATGACACAACAGAACTTTCTAAGAAAGATACTCAACAGATTTTGGCAGACAAATGATATTTGCCAACAAATACAATCTGGAGCCAACATAAAAATTGATTTCCTCTTATCTCTTCAAACTTCTGTTCTTCCATTCTCTTCAAACTATTTGCAGTTGTAGCTTACAAAAAAAAAACCTAACAATAATGACAACAACAAAACCATGCTTACAGACAGCTTGAAGTATTAAAATTTAAATTGAATTTTGTGATAAACTTTGTAGCTCTTTTTCATAGTAGTAATAAAATTTAAATGTTCTTATTAACACATGCAATTATTTAAGCAAATAACCGTCAGGTTTACAATGAAATAATTGAATAGGTCTATATTGAAAAAATAACTATAACTGAAAGCACTAATTATGCTTTCAACCATAATTAATAAGAACAGTGGCACATTCAGGACATCATAAATCTGTGCCGCCTTGCTTTTGAATTTGCTACATTCATTTGCTTTGGTTAAACAATTATTTGTTTTCTGATGACAAACATAGATATTGATTTCAACATATTTCCGTCATTATCCATTAGTTTCACATAGTTTAGTATTAGTGACTAGCCTAGCACTAGTTGGGAGGGTTCAGGAGTATTAGAGCATCCTTTGCACTTACGCAATTAGAAATAAATATGCTATAATAGTTGAAGAATTTAGAGGTACAGAAATAGTAATCTCAACACCATTAGAAACAATATGTATGGGAAACTGAAGTATCCATAGAGTGAAATATATATAATTTGGGCATGCATTCTTTTTCAAAATGAAAAAGGTCTTCTGCAGTCACAACATAAGCCTAAGACTGAAAATCAGGCTTGTCAGATGCTCTATTTTTTCTATCTTGCTCTATGGAGTAGAGAGTTGGTCTCTGACAGAAGGCCACTGAAGAGACTAGAAGCATTTGAAATGTGGATTTACTGGCGGCTATTACATATAAACTGGGTTGACAAGATCAGAAATGAGGTGATAAGCCGCCTGGGAAAGCCAAGGGAAATCATCAAAACAATTAAAAAACAAAAGTTAGAATATTTCGGACACGTGATGCGACACCCCAAAAAATACTGCATACTCCATTTAATCCTCCAGGGAAAGATTGAAGGCAAACGAGATCCAGGCAGAAAAATAATATCATGGCTTCAAAATCAAAGGGACTGGTTTGGACAAAACTCAGCAGCACTTTTTTGTGCAGCTGCTGATAAAAACAGGATCGCCAACTTGATCGCCAACGTCCGATAACAGATATGGCACAAGAAGAAGAAAATGCATTCTTTGAAAGGACAGCATATATAGAGAAATGCTATAGAAGGAACATATGTTGGCAGATGATGGAGAAGTCTTTAATTTCTTTAATTTAATTTCTGCCACCATCCCGCCTTGGTGCAAATTCAGTATATATGCTACAAAATATTGTCTGCTACCACTGCTCATATTCCTCAGAAGAAAAATGCCTTGACCAGGTCCTTGCTGGCTCGTGTGACATCTGGGGCTGAGCAATTTGTTTTCTTGCATACAGATGAAGGTGCTGCTGCTGATGATGATGAAAAAAATAATAGAATTAAATTTATCTCTCCTTGGTTCTGGTAACTTTGAGACATGTGCTCTTTTTGAGGAGATTAAAAAATATCTCCCTAAAATCTTATGATTTAAAAATCAATGTTATTAAAAATAAGAAAAAGAAAAGGATTTCCCTTTGATTTTTTTGTAGTTCAATACTTCTAAAATTACAATTAAATGAAATAAGACTTTTAAAATAGTACTTACAACAGCAGTGTAACTTAAACTATTATGGGGAGATTGTGGTACAGGTCAAGGAGAGGTAGGATCTGAGGTCAGATCTCAGGTACATTCTGTAATGGGGAGGAGGGACCAGGTATATGGCTGCCAGTGGGGAAAGGTAAATTTGAGTTAAAAAAAAAATAGCTCTGTCCCCTTCAGCTTGTAATTATTTTTTTCATTTCTATCCCACCACAATCCAGAGACACTCAATGGCTTACATTTATAGTATGGCAGCCATAAAAGCCGTAAAACAGTACTGCTCAAACATGAAACTATGAGCAATAAAAATAGCAACTAAACATGCTATTTAAAAGCTTCTGAAACGCTAGCATGTCATGGAAAATGCCATGGGAAAGAGGCACCTTCTTGCGACCTTCCAAAAATGTGACATCAGTGGCATTATGAAGCAGGTATGGCTGGAGTAGTTCCATTAGGGTTTTTTTTTTGTTTGTTTGTGTGTCTGTGCTCCATAATACTGAATGAGATACTTAACCCTTGAAGATTTTAAAGAAAGACAAAACATTTTGGGGGGGAGGGGAACCATGGTTCATAATTTTGTTGGTTTTAAACAAAGCTATATTTTCAGAAAATATAATATCAATAAGCAGACAGAATTCCTGAAGTTACACGATTAATGCTCAATATAATATTAGTACAAGATAAATATATCAAGCAAAGTACATTAAGTTGTTTTTATTATGCGAAAAAGATGTATAAATTTTTAAGCTTAGTGCCCAAATTTCCACTATGTTAATATTTATACATACTTAAAAAAAAGAAGAAAAAAAGTGCTAAAATAATATAGACAAGTTTTTAAATCAGAAATTAAATACTTAGGTACGTACACTATTTTTTAGTAATGCTGTGTATTCTTAAGCCAATAGAAATAACATAAGCTTACGGTACTTACTTCACTGACAAAAGTATTTTTAAAACACCAGGATTTCTAGAAAATAGGAAAGATAATTATATTTTATAGCTATTGTTGGATTAAAAATATTTGATGTGTTTATACATGTTACTCCACAGTTTTAATGTCACATGTACTTTGTTTTAGTTTTTCAATGTTCAACATTCAATTATTATATACTGCTTACCAGATCTTTTCAAAAAGACTCTACACATTTTATTTTTTTCAATTCATAAGGAAATAAAAATAAAATATGTTTTAGCACATTGCCATCTTGTTGGAAGTCAGTCAAATTGCTTCTTTCCTTCTTGGTATTTGGGGAAGATAATGCCTCAAAATCATTGTCTTGTGTTCCCCAAGAGTTAGGGAGTGGGGTTTTTACCTCTTTCATCAGGTGGGAACTCTGTCAAACATCCTAATTTACAAAGAAATATACAGAAAGTTACATTTATACTATAAAACCTGTCTAATGTTCATTCCTTGCAGAGTAGATGATGATGATGATGATGGAAGGGACCTTGGAGGTCATCTAGTCCAACCCCCTGCTCAGGCAGGAAACTCTATACCATTTCGGACAAATGGCTGTCCAGTCTCTTCTTAAAACTTCCAGTGTTGGACCATTCACTGTTTCTGGAAGCAGGTTGTTGCACTGGGTAATTGTTCTGTCAGGAAGTTTCTCCTTAATTCTAGGTTGCTTCTCTCCTTGATTGGTTTCCATTCCGTTGCTTCTCGTCTTGCCTTCAGGCGCTTTGGAAAATAACTCTCTCTTCTTTGTGGCAGCCCCTGAGATATTGGAACACTGCTATCATGTCCCCCCTCGTCCTTCTCTTCATTAAACTAGACATACCCAATTCCAGCAACCGTTCGTTCTATGTTTTAGCCTCTAGTCCCCTGATCATCTTTGTTGCTCTTCTCTGTACTTTTTCTAGAGCAGGGATGTCAAACTCAATTTCATTGAGGGCCACATCAGCATTGTGGTTGTCCTCGGTGGGGTAGGGGTGGCCAGGGTGGGCGTGGCCTACTGGGTGGGTGTGGCTGGAGTGGGTGTGGCCTGCTGGGTGGGTATGGCCAGCTCTTCATCATTCATCTCAAGGGTGCCTGTGGGGGATCTGGGCAGGAGTGGGACAGATCTGAGGGTTTCTGGCAGAAGGGGTGGGACCAGGGCAAGCGCCAAAGCATGGTCCACTGGAGGAGTCTCACTGTTCCTCTCAGGCCATGTGGGGGGGCTGGATGGTGCCGCGGGCTTTCTGGAGTCCAGCCCGGCCCTCAAGCACCTGTGGCACCAAGCCCAGCCCCAGTATCCCAAGGGGGTGCCCAGTTGCACTTACCTCCTCCTCAAGGTTGCTGCTGCTGTGCTTGCTCTCCTTAGTCAGGTTGCTCATGATATCCAAAGCTTCCTTAGCAATAGGATGGGAGACCCCCCAGGATAGGCCAGGAGGAGGGGGCAAGGGGATTGTGAAAGGGCAGCAGGGCAGGACTAAGGCAGGACTTCCCTCAGACCCTCCCTCTCCTTCCTTCCTTCCTTCCTTCCTTCCTTCCTTCCTTCCTAGAACAGAGTGGTGGGAAAATATTTGAGATGAGGGAGGGAGAAAAACAGACAAGAAATGCAGCTGGTGAGGTGTCATTCTTCGTGAGGAATGAAGAAATGTACCATTGCCTGGAAGTGGCCAGCACATGGCCCTCACCTACTTCACATATCTGGCTTGGTGGGCTTTGGGGGAGAGGACGCCATGAGCAATGTGAGAGTCGACATTACCTGCGCAATGCCGTCCAGCCCCCAGTCTGGTTTCGTCAGGCAGGGAAGCGCTCCCCTCACAGTGCCAAGAGGCTGACCAAGGCAGCGCAAATCCAAAAAGAAGCATGACAACACCCAGCCCTCAGCCTGCCTGGTTTCGTCAGGCAGCAGGGTGCTCTCCTCACAGCGCTGAGCGACTGAGCCGGGCAGTGCGAAGCTCACCAGCTTTGCACCTTGATGCTTGCTGTAATCAGGCAGGCTGGGGACTGAGCGGTGGCACACTTCTTTTTGGATTCGTGCCACCTGGCTCAGCCTCTCAGCGCTGTGAGGATAGCACCCTACTGCCTGCTGAAACCCCTCCCCTGGAGCCCATCAAGCCAGATATGTGAAGTAGTCAAGGGCCATTTGCTGACTACTTCCAGGTAATGGTGCATTTCTTCATTTTTCACAAAGGGTGACACCTTCCCAGTGCGCTTCCAGGGAGCGGGGCCAATGCGACAGAGGCCGGTCCCTTGCTGTTTCCAGATGGCCTTGTGGAGCTAAGACTGAATGTGTTTCAGCATAGATGGCCACCACAAAATTGTACATTGGCTCCTGGGCAACCTGGGCCGGGGCCAAGGCAGCGGGGGCCATTTACTCACTGTTTCCAGGATGGCTTCACAGGTCACATGAAACCATGTCGCGGGTCTCATCCGGCCCCTGGGCCTTGTGTTTGACATGTCTGTTCTAGAGTCTCAACATCTTTTTTACATTGTGGTGACCAAAACTGGATGCAGTATTCCAAGTGTGGTCTCACCAAGTGCAGTACAAACTGGACACAAATTTGGATACTATTTGAAATCACAGACTATATTCTAGAAAGAATTCTATAATCCCTCCAGCACTTTCTCTTTTTAAGGGATGATACATTAATTAAATTGTCAATTCTCAAAATTTGCTGATATGGCTGAGAAGATTGAGAAGAAATAGAGCAAAATCAAGGAGAAATTAAAAGAAGCTAAAATTGAAGGAATTGAGAAGTTAATTGTAGCTTGAACTGCTCAAGACATAAAAATAACTGAACAACAGTAGTTTTGCCAGGACAGTTTTGAATCACATCCAGGATCAAGAAAACAGATTTTGCTTGTTTGCTTGCCTATTGATTTAGAATGTATTATTTATATTATAAAGAGACTTCAGTGCAAGTTATCAACACACGCTCTTTGGACCTATTCCAAATACACTGCTCAGTTTGTTGAAAAAAGTCAGTTGGGTATCAACAAGATTCTGGTCTTCACAATTTTCTGATTCTATTGTCAGCTTAGGTGAGTTCTGACCAAAGTAAAATATAACCAAAAACAATTTGAAATGTGTTTTACTTTTTAAATTTGTGCAGTGGTGCAAAGAATTCCACCATCTTTATCTCGGCGCCAGACAACAAGGAATAAAGGTTTTTTTTTTTTCCATATCCTCTAATACTTGGCTTATCCTTGGAAACTGTGGTCACAAAACTTTATGATCCTTAAAAGATTGTTAATTATCTCTAACAACAGATGGCTACCTCTCCAGATGCAGAAGTTCCACGCCAGTCCATTCAAAATTGATTTTTTGATTTGTAGGGTCAATGAACCACTCAGTTATATTAGAACTATTCTTTTTACTTGTCTCCCAGATTTTTTTTTCCTTCTATTTCCAGGAGGAGGGAAAGTGAAAGAAGGGACAAGAATTTAAGTTTAAGTCATTGACATATTTTCACAAAGATTCCTGATTTTTAGAGGATTTTGAAGATTTTTTTTCATATGTTTTGGTTTGTTTTTTTCAGTGGTGTGTGTATTCAATAATAGACAGTTAGATTTCATGTTTGTTAATAGAGTTGGATATGATACTTTTGTAGCTAGATTTTAATTCATTTTAGTTCTTGATTTTTATTACATGTTTTTATTAAGATAAAAGATAAGAGATTGGGTTTTATTTCCATTAAAAAAAATTAGGATTTATAATTTAGAAATATGTTCTGGTCCCATTATTATTTCAATAATACATGGTGGTGTTTGAAACCTAACCTCTCAGAAAATATTTTGAAAACATTTTCTCTCATCTTTTCTATAATGGAAACTTAGTAAATGTGTATGAACCTGGGTTCTTATATTAGCACTATGGTGAACAAGATTTTATAAGGCAATTAAAGATATTAATGTTTAGTAAAATTATATTCCAAAATCTGAAATATTTCCATCTTTGGTTATAATATGTTTGTGCTGTATTGAAAAAGGTGATTTATATATACTACTTCACAACTTGGCTGAAAGACAGTTGTGACCTTTCAGTCTTTGAATTCTGTTTTGTACCAAAAAAGAGGCAAGACACCATATGGGTCTCCAGGGTTTATGTTTAATTCTTTGCATAAAAATTGAATAGTAATGTTGAAATCGTGTAACATTGTATAATGATAAATTACTGGGTATCATCATGTCTTGACCTTTGAAGCTTCCTCTTTTTCTCTTCTTTTCCAGCAAAGGTTTAAAAAAGCAGATGGAAGCATTGCTTTGATTTTCAAGTAGCTGTTATTTCTTAGTTTAGGAGTAAAAACTGCAATTGGTGAAAATAAAAAAAAAATCATTCCCAATCATGGTTTATTGCCACATGCAAATGTGATTATTGTCCTCTCATTTTGCATTTTAAATATTTAGACAGCTTCTTACCTTGATGTTTGAAAATTAGCGTTCTAAAGTTGGAAATTATTTTCTGTATGGTAATAATACTATTTTTAAGCTTAGGTAAAAAAGAATTACTTATTCATTTGTTTATTTCACTTTTTTTTTTTTTACAAAAGCTTAAGATGATTAAAGAATTATTTTAAATAAATAAAATAGCATGCTCTTTGATTTTCCCCACAACAGCCCTAGTGGGTAGTTTGAGATGTGAGATAGTAAGTGACACAAAGTCATCCAATATCCCACTGTCCTGGGGCCAGTCACTCTCTCTCAGCCCAACCCATCTCACAGAGTGAGGAGGAGGAAAGTATGTTGGATAGGTTCGCGGCCTTGAGTTATTTGTAAAAATAAGAAACAAACAAACAAACAAACAAATAAAGTTCCACAAGAAATTTAAATGATTTACTGTTCTGATGCAATGTTTAATGATCATTAAAACATTTAATTATGGAAATAAATAAGAAAAATTATTTAATATGGTAATGTGAAAATGACTATAAGAGAAGAAATCTCTAAACTTCCATAACATGGTTTGGGAGTTGGATAATATATTGAATATTTAGAGATTTATTATTTACACAATAGTCAGAAGTCTTCCTCACGTATTAGAGTTTGAAAATACTATAGCAGCATAAAATACAATATTGTTATTCAGTGAATGAACATACCACTTGCAGTATATGTATAATCATTTTAATATTCTTTGGAACTATTAATCTAATCTTTGTAAAGCAAAGTGATGCATAAATCTTCTGAAGATATAAAATAGAGCTCACTTCAATTTGTGTCTGGACAACCAGTGAACTTCACACGTTATTAAACATGCATTCCTAACTCTTCTGCTGCCAACCTCATGTCAAAGTTGAAATGTGAAAACTCAGTGTCATAAATTCTAATCTTAATTTATATTATCACCATAATTTTAAATGGTTTTCATTTTTAAGGGAGTCAAATTGATTTTGGTTATCTTTTATATAGTAAGAAAAAAAAAGTTATTCCATCCGTCTCTGGGAAAAAAACCACATGATACATATTAGCCATCACTTCAGCAGCTGATAGACTTCCCTCAATGGCAGAGCCTCTTTTAAAATTAATAGCCTGGTGCAGCAGAACGAGTGCTCAGGAATGGAAATATTTATAGTTTTTCCTCCTAACTTCTGACCCTTGAAATTAAAAGCACTTTCTCCACCCACTCACATTCAGTTAACCCTCAGGAAAAATGTCTGCTACTTCATAGGAAAAATGGTTTTGAAAGGCTTTAGGACAGCTGTCTTCAGTGATAGGGCACAATGCACAGCAGGTTCTATGTGCAGTTTATTGAATACAGGTTCTATGGAAATATAGTTTGAAGGAAACTACAGGAACAAGCCTAATTAGAATAAACATTCCAATAGTAATCTTTTTTTCCAGTCTTGGTTTTATTAAATACCTTCCTTCGTATGTGATAAATTACTTTAATCTGGTTTTTATAAAGTATTTCTTTGAATATCTGACAAATGTATAGCACATAGTACTCTCATGGATACTGTCGTTACTTTGAATCCTTATCAACTTTTTAAATGCCACCACATTTTACAATCATGAAAAAATGACAAACCCTCTTTTGCATATAATGAAATTATTATTTGAAATAGCAAGGTATGTTTTGGATGCCATGAAATGGGATGAATTGAAATTCCTAAATATGCATTGAACAGATATACCTTTCTCTTAATTTAGGGTTGGGTTAAATTAAGAGCTATTCCAAATACAGCTTTCAGTTGTAAATCTAGAATCTGGAATTTTCTGTTTGCATTTTTCCTATATGTACATAAGAAAATAATTCTCTTATGGTAGTTTTTTTTTAACTTGCTCAAGTCAGTGATTATATTGACAACTATATTTCAATCTTAAAAAGGAGATATTTTGCCTCTTCCTTAAGACGTTATAGGTAGACCCAACTGTACTAAATAATTTTTATTCAATATCCAGTTGTCTTGTCCAGTATTCAATTGTGGTGCAGCTTCTTCAGCGAATCCAAAAAGAAATAGAATATTTGGACCACTTTCAATCAGGTTTCAGACCTGGGCATGGGACTGAAACCCTATTGGTCAAGCTTTTAGATGAACCCTAGTGAGAACAAGATGAGAATAATGTATCCGAACTTGCTCTACTTGACTTTCAGCTTTCAATACTATCTACAGTGGAATCCTGGAGCCATTTCAGGGGTGGAATGATAGCACTAAATTATGCTGGCTTTCTTCCTTCCTCAATGATCAATGATGGAGGTATTGATGAGGAGGAAAATGTCCTACCCCCACCCTGTACTTTATGGGATTCTGCAGGGTTCAGTACTTTCTCTGTTTCACATCTATGTGGAGCAAGATCAATATGCTACTGATACTCCTTTGTATATCTCTGCTGATGATGTATTAAGGATGCTGTCCCTGTCTTAACTAGGTCCCCTGGGGATGTGGGAGTTTGGATGGAGAACAACAGGCTTTGACTCAACCTATCCAATTTCACATTTCAAACTCTCTCTCCCTCTTTCACACACACACACACACACACACACACACACACACACACACACACAGAGAGAGAGAGAGAGAGAGAGGGGGGGCAGGCTATGTCATGGTTTCGACAGACAGAGACAAATAAAGCAGAACTCTGAGGCTTGAAAATCTCTCAGAGAACATGTTTATTAGTTACAAAGTATCGGCAGTCTGAATACAGAAGTAACAATTACCCAATTACAAAGTTAAATGTCCCACCCACAAAACTATGCAAACAACTAGGTTCCCCAATATATTTATTTGGCGGGCTTTTTATGCAAGCCCAGTCCCTAGTCATGGGAGCAGCAGTTGACCTTGGTTCCCACTGGACAGAAGATTATTTTGACTAACAAAGCACCTGGACAACCCTCTCTCCCTCCGTTCTATGTGGCAACCTAGAATGAGAAGAAAAAATAGCTTCAGCCATGTTCATTGTAGAGTTGACAGGCTAGTTAACAGGCTAGTCAAAGCTAACGAACTAGCAAAGGAGCAAGATATGGAAAGAAAGCTTACCTGAGTAATTTTGCTTGCAATAGGAACATGCAGAAAAGAAGTCAAAACACAATCCAAGATTCAGAGAGGCAAGCCTGGATCATCAGCTGCTACCAAGATCACATTTTCAGGGTTTCTTCTACAGGCATTAATATGCCAGACATGGGAAATCAGGTTTTTCCAATAAAGAATCTTAGGTCAAGACTGCTTTTTAAGTTAAGTTGCATGCAACTATCTACATTTAAGACACTCACTCCCTTGCTTGGCAAAGAGTCTCAGTGAGTATCTTTACTTTGCTGTTGGTTGAATCTGAAGGCTTGGAGATTGTATGTCATTAACTGTTCTTATGGAGCCTGCATTTGATCAGCTTTAGATAATTGCTGGATTCACACCTCCTGCTCAATAAGCTGATGGAAATCATGGCTGGGGTGATGTTTGCACAACTTCAGGTTGGACACTACTTGTGCCAATTCCTGGATCAGGAAGCCTTATCCTCAGTCATTCATGTCCTGATTTTCTCCTGTATGTATTACTATAATGTGCTCTGCATAGAACAGGACTTGAAGGACATGTGGAAGAATGGGCAGTTATATGTGCACCTAGATCAGATTATGATATACTTGTTCCACAAGCTTCATTGGTTGCCATTTTGCTTCTGGGTTCAATTCAAAGTGCTGATAATGACCTTTAAATGGTCATTATCAGCACTTTGGCATAGGGCTGGGTTATTTTGTTGTTTATATTTGCTCATCCCATCTGATCCAGCATACTACAAAACTATCAGGTTTTACTGTACATTCTGCATATCTAACAAAGCAATCAAAGACCATATGCCAGGGATGCCCAACCCCCGGTCCATGGACCAGTACTGGGCCGTGGCATGCCAGCAACCAGTCCGCACAAACAAGCAAAGCCCATCCGCCGGATGCAAGCAGCACACAAAACCACGCACCCTCCAATCCGCAGAAAAACCTCTCTCCACAGAACTGGTCCCTAGTGCCCAAAAGGTTGGGGACCTCTGCCATATGCAATTAGTTTCCATCCATAACATGCTGCATGAAATTATTTCCAAAGATGGGCCCATTTTTTCAATAACAAGATCCTAAGATATTAAGGTTGCATTTGATGAAAATATACTTTTATATTGAAAAATCGGATGCAGTTGATTGTTCACTTAGTAGTGAGAAATAAAACTCCAGCTATGTCACAAGTTTGAATTCAGTATAGTTTTATGAATGAGACCATCAATAGTTTCCATTTTTAAAAAGAAGATTGACGTTAGAACTTTTTCATTTGCCTTTCATGCACTGATAATTAAAAGATGGAAAATCAAAACAAAATCCCTAACTGGAAAATACATAAAGTCTTTATAATTGCCTATTTCAAAGCAGTAATTGAGCATTTCATTATAAAGATGGTAATCAGTCTGGAGCAATACTCCAGAGAGAGCACTGACATCAAGACTCTTATCCATTGTAATAGATGTTGCAGTAGTAACTGTCTTGGATTCACATTAGATGTTTCCAAGCATTTCTTCTGTGAAAGATGAAAGTCTCTTAAACTGTACTGTAGTCTTGCATGCAGTTTTTTCCTTCATTTTATTCTGTAATATATATAACCTCTTTTAAGGTAAAGAAAGAGATGTTTTAAAATTAAAGATACTTTTGAAAGTGATTTCATTCAGCTTCCTCATCATATTTTCTTAGCATAATCAACAAGGGTGGAGAAAATAAACTTTAGGTTCCATTCTCATAAATAATCTGAGAATAAACTCATTAAACTTTTATTTAGACTTACTCATTAGACTTACTTCCAAATTCAAAATGATAATGACTTTACTGTAAGTGATTTGAAATTTTGAGGTTAATTTAAGTAACTTGAAAACTGATGCTGTTTGTGAAGAGGGTAAAATATTCTATGTTAAACTAGGGTGGATGCATATTTAGAGAATATTGATTTATTGTTCATTAAGATATGAATTGTATGTTTTTCAGTAGATACTAATTTATTAGCAAAAATTTAAAAGCTACATAATATCTTGCTCTTCCATTGTATATAGAAAGTAGTTTTTCTACTTTGGACAAAAAGCAACCAAAAGACTTCCTGTCATATAGTTCAAAACTTGCACGATATGTTATGTTTTGTTTTTCTTTCTTAATCTTTATATGCTGCTCAGAGACACTTGCGTGAGAATGACATCTGTTTAAACAATATAAATAACATAATACAAAATCATTCTTCTGTTCAAACAATTTGACTTTCTATATTTTGATATGAGTATCACACTGGTGGTTATTACATAGGGCAGGGGTTCTCAACCTTGGCAACTTTAAGACTTGTGGACTTCAACTCCCAAAATTCCTCAGCCAGCAAAGTCCACAAATCTTAAAGTTGCCAAGGTTGAGAACCCCTGATATAGGGCCTTTGTTATCATAAATAAATGTTCTGGATGGATTGTTAAAGCGACTGTAAAAGCAATAATATGAGCTATGGTTCTTACTTGTGACATACTTATATGTTATAATATCTCTTTTTTTTGGTCTGAACACTATGAATTATGGAGGTAGCTTCTATCATGGAGAAGCTAATAACTTTAATAATAAAGGTCTTAAACACATCAATTTAATAACTGAAAAGGGAAAGTAACCAATTATTATAACTTGACATGTTTTTCAATGATTCTACTTTTGCCAACAATTAAAAAGATTTTTTCTTTTATTTCCCAGCCTTCCCATTCTACTTAGAGTAGACAAAAGGGAACATATAAGACTAATGTTGCCTTAACTTACTCTTCAAAATTTTATACCGTTATTACAATGTAACCACAATCATGATGACTCAATTAGTATTGATTTGAAAATTAGCCATGCCTTTTCTCAACCATTCTCTTCCCTGTCCCATAAACAATTTTATTTGCAAGCATTGCCACAGGAAATTGTTATAGTAATTAGTGATCAACTGTTTAGACATAATCTGGATTTAGAAATACTACTAAATATAGTCACCACTGGGATGTGTATTCCCTCTTCCAATTTATTTCTTTATAGCTTCAAAGTAATCACCATTTTCTGTGTCTCTTGTAAAGTATTTATACTTTAATCTGATTCCTGACTGTTAACTGTGATTAATTACAGTAGTGTTAGAAACATGCCTATACATAAAGTAATTCTCAAACTATATTTGTTTCTGTAATGGTTATATTTTACCATAATTTGTTCAGTATGACAAATATAATTAATATAAGAAACCACTATTCAGAATAATAAGTCAATAAAGTGAATTATTTTATTAAATTTATTAATAGATTACCATGCATTTCATGCATATATCTCTAGATACAAACCTTTGGTTTTTTAAAAAGCAGCTTTAGGAGAACGCAATGGAAAAGTAATAGGAAATTCTTTAAATAAGTCCTCTACTGCTTTCATCCTCTAGAGAAATGAACATTAGGAAATAATAGCCATTTCTGTCCTGTAATGTGTATTGTATGCATGTGTACTGAACAAACTAAATCATTGTTGACTATGAAATAGTGGCATCAGCTGATACCTTTTTCTATTGTTTCTTTGTCTGCAGATTCTAAAGAGAAGGTTATATATGTCATGTTATTTGATGTAGGAGAAGTAAAAGGAGATATACAAACCATTCTTCTCTTTTTTATTACTTAAAGTATGATGAAGTCTTTGTATATCAGTACATTTTTCCAAGCTAAGGAAAAACTTTAGGGGATCATAAAAATCTGTTTAAATAAAAACCTGAATTATTCCCTGGTTTTCTTAATTTCAGCTCATCTATGCATACCCTCTGTTCTCCAAAGACTGTACCACTCCTTTGCTCACTTATCCATTAGTAGAAGTAGATAGAAAGTTTTTATTCCTCCTTCTTCTTTACTGTCTCTATAATTCTATATGCTAGGTAAAATTCTTGTACACTGTTTTAGTTACTGCACTGTTTTAGTTACTATTATATAGACCAGAATCACCCATTCCAAGCCATGATAAAGAAACCAATTCTAGACATTATAAATTGTTTTGCTTTAGAACAGTTCACTTTAGAACCAACCAGAGTTAATTTTAACCAATGACCATGATATGTATACTGTATAAATCATGATGGTAATGTTATTACATTTAGCATACATGGAATTTAGGAACTGCCAGCAAGGTCACCATAGCCATATTGAACTTCAGAAGTGGAAAGTTCTCCAATATTCTATGAAAGATGAAAAGGATGTTAAAAGCAAAAGTCAAAAGAGCCAAATATTTTCCTACTACGTAGGAATTTATTGAACCAGATAAACAATGTACTCTACAAATAAGGGTAAACCAAATCAAGGAAGAAGCCAACATAATTTTCTGATAGCATCCAAGAAGTTGGAAAGAAACAGGACTATGAACTCTGTCAGAAAAATGATAATTAAGGAATAGAAACAGTGCTAATACTAATAATTAAAGGATATATGCAGAACAATGAAAGAAAATACCAGATTTTTTTTTTTTTTTTTTTTTTGTAAGAGATGCTAGAATCTGTTCTTCCTGAATTGCTTTTCAGGGAGAGATTCAGAAAAATTAAAGAAAATTAAGGTAGACCTAAAAGGTCTCCTAAGACTTTTTGTTATTACACTATTAAAAAAAAAAGATTACAAGATCTTCATAGCATCCATTTCATAGTCAGATATAAAGTGGCTGACGTCACAAAAACCTGTAATATTGCTGAAATCAGATTTAATGTCAAAGGAGTGAAATGTGGCACCAATTTTCAAATGGGACCCAGGGATGGTCCAGGAAATTATAGGCTAGGCAGATTTAATTTCTGTTACTGAAAATTTAATAGAAATGAAAATAAGGGGGAGGAATAGCTGCATAGAGGAAAAATCCTACTGTATGAAATATATTCAACAAAATACATTTTTAAAAAAATAATATCATTGGGAATATGGGGAACGCATTGCCAGCACCGTACCCTTAGATTGATGAAAGTCTTCATCAAAAACCTTCTGTAGTTATGGTATAAGTGGGTTTATCTTTTTATGAATTGCTAACTGTTTAAAAAACAAAGATTCATAAAAAGCAGGCTATATCCTGGTGTGTGTGTGTGTGTGTGTGTGTGTGTGTGTGTATGTATTTAGAGATACTATTGATCTTGGTTGGGCCCAAATATTGTGAAGTCAAATTTCTTAAGGATCTGAATTCTTCCTCCAGCACATAACGCACCTGTGGAATTGACTTCTTTAATATGTGGCTATAGCCTTAAAAGCTCTTTTGATAAAGTCATGGGGGACATGGGGGACAAAGGCTATTGGTCTTGAAGATTTAATGTTACCGTTAGGTTGGTTGTAGCTTGTCTCCAGACTTCAGTTGCAAGTGAAGAACAGTGGACAAGTAAAGGTCTCAATTTCTGTTTTAAGCATCCCAGAGGAACTTGGGAGCAAGTATGAGAAACAAAATGCTAGATGAAAATGTATTTTGGCTTGATTTATCAGAACCCATTTGTTGGTTCTGTTTAAGAATGGCAGTGGCATTCTATCCTCATAGATTGATTGTCAAAATATGCAGACTTATAAATATGTGCCAATAATTACTCTGATTATAAGAGTGTCAACTGACATGAATAATTAAAGAAACTTAAATACTAGTCTTTGGTGATAATAGTACAACTTTTTTTCCAATATTTTTAAAATTTTATTCACAAAGTTAAAATACAAAGTCCAAATAAGAAAAAAAACAAGAAAAAACATAACAACAAAGCAAAAACTAAACAAGACAAAAATGTGCAGTAAAACAAACAAATATACATATAGTTTGTTCCCCTAGTTCAGTGGTTCTCAATCTTTTTAATGCCGCAACCCCCAACCGGTCGTAAGTCGAGGACTACTCAACTGGTGCAGCACCGTTTGCAGAACGGGACTTTTGGCGGGCTCAGCAGGGCAGAGACAGCCTGGACAATTCCTATTGGCTTTTGAAAGCCATTAGAATTAAACTCTATTCAAGAGAGTCTATTCTATTGGCTTTGAAAAGCCAATGGAATAAAAGGGAGTAGCACAGCTAAGGAAAAGGGGAAAAAAATGGCGGACTGCATTGTTTGGTGACCCCCGTGAAATGGTTGTTCGACCCCAAATGGGGTCCCAACCCACAGGTTGAGAACCATTGCCCTAGTTGAATACAAATTGATTTTGTTTAAAAAGTGAATATTGGTACATGTTAATTATGTTATAATTATTATGGGAGGGTGAAGAATAGACCCTTTTACAACATGTGCTTAGGATACACTTCTAGTTTTGTGCAGTTAAATCTTGAACAGGAAGAAAAATCCACATTAGACAAAAAGCTCTAGTATCTTTATTGAAATCTGTTAAGGTATTTTTGTCCTTAATCCCTGGTTTGAGAGTAAGTTGACTATGCTAAATGTTATCTTATTAATAAGGGCTGATCTGATTGCCCATTTTCTCTCAGTGCTTCAAACAGTGTGAAGACTTTTCCTTCTACATCTTCCTTGAATATTCTTCATGTGTTCTGAAGAGATTATTTAAGAAGTTCCATCATCCTTTCAGTTTTGTCTTGTAAATAATGTGTGAAAATCTAATACTGTTATGTCTTTGCACTTTGCTTTTCTAGCCAGGTGATAAAAAATTTTAAAATTTTTAAAATTCAGTTACACTACCATTGTTTTCTCCTGCTATTGTAGTTACTATACAATTACTTCAGCTCTAGTGTCAAAAACATGAGTAATGTTATTGCTTTGATAGATAGAAGCTTTAGAATAGTCTGCTTTCTGTTTGGCTCTGTCAGATCTTCAACATTCATACTATAGGTAGTCCTCGCTTAACAACTGCCCTGTTTAGCAACCATTGAAAATTATCATGGTGCTGAAAAAGTACCTTTGCAACCAGTCCTTGCATTTATACCTGTCACAAGGACCATGTGATCAAGTAATCAAGATTTGGGCATTTAACAACCAATGGGTATTAACGACTGGCACAGTGTCCCATAGTTACATGATCACCATTTGTTGCCAGCTTTTAACAAGTAGAATCAACATTGAAACTATTGTTAAGATCACAAATTGTTATGTAATACTTCTGTTATTGACTCTGGTGATTCCCTTAATGACTGCAGCAGAAGCAACTTTGTAAGTCTGTTGTGGTCATGTGATGTCTTGCTTAACAACTGTTGCTTAATGATGGAATTGCTGGTCCCAGTTGTGGTTGTTAAATGTGGATTATCCTAATTTACTCTTAGCTCCTTGGTTGATTTATCCATGTCATTTGTAGGCCATCCAGCATCTAACGTCTTTGGATGCTTACAATGAAAAAATGAAAAAGAAAATACAAAAGAGGGATCCTGAGTAGCCCAAAGAGAAACATACAAACCAAAATCATTTGTTCAATGGTGATGCAACTGTCACCCCTCTCTATTGGGAGAATGGCCAAGTTTTTAATAGCTTCCTGAATAGCATCAGGATGGAAACAATCCAGGTCTCTGGAAGGATATTATTTACTTAATTATTTATTATTAAATGTATACAGTGCCCATCTCACTGTCTGGAGTGACTCTGGGTGGCTTAAAATAGAATAAAAAAATAGGTATAAAACATTATAAATGTTGAAATTAAAATTAGCAACAATTAAATAAAAAGTTAAAACCAAGAGGACAAACGGTATGGGGTGATTTTCATGTCTCAATCAATCACCTCCATCATAGTGCACTTTAAGAGGCCCCAAGCCAGCCTGCTGTTGTTTAGTGAAGTTTAAATTTTAGCCAGACTAATACTGATGTCACATACTGATATGGATTACACATACATTTATTATAATTAAACATTTCCAGCGATCAAGCTGTTCTGCAGTTTAGTCTAGATCTAGGACGTCTACTTCCATAGAGTTTTGTAACATGTTTTCTCAAAATCCCTTGACCAGTTCTCAGGGAAAATAAAAGACATTAAAATCAAAGTTTCCTGTTGTTTACATGAAAAAAAGATAGATTGATGTCACTGTTAACACATTTAGATTTGAAATTTACCTCAGTGAAAAATACATGAGGCGGTTTAACATAGCTAATTTGTATAATATATTTTGCTTTACTTTAATCTATTTTGTGTTTTTATGCCATTAATGTAAACATGCATTACTTTAGAAAAGAGAATTTTTGCTACCCGGAGTGAATAAGACAAGTTTCTTGAAATGATATGTCTAGTCTGGCTTATCACTTTACATTCCAATATGCACATCCTAATAGGGAGTCATATTTGGCATGCCAGTAAATTCTGAGGGATTTTTTCTTAACATGTTTTTATCTATGGCAGTAAATTTAATGTGTTAAGTTTGTGATCTGTGCACAAAGAATTAGTAGAAGTTCTTTACTGAAAAACTGAGCTGTTCTTTTAACTGCGTGGTTGTGATAGAATTGTACATATGTCTGCATCTAGATTTGTCTTTGAAGATTTTCAGAAAAGAGAACACATTGCTAAGCTATCATAGTATACATTTATTTTTAAACAGCTAAACCAAAAGCCAATCTTTTATCTGTTTTTAGTAACCTAGATTTGTCAAAAAGGCTTGAGGAGAATGTTTAAAAACTGATACACATACAGATCTCTTATTTTTTTCCATAAAATAAAAATGCAATCTAGGACTCAATATATTGCTCAGGCAATAGAACTGTCCCTACCCTTTATCCCATCTTTACCTTTCACAAATGTAGAATAGATTTTATATATTCTCATCTCTCTGAAAATAATTAGAGTATATTTGTAGGGGAATCTATTCTGTATTTGGCTGGATAACAGGCACCATTCCATGCAACTTCCAAAACATATTTTGCAATGTTCTTGTGAAAACACCTTGACTCCTGGTTTCTCTGAAACATTGAAGCATTGCCCTTCAAACTTCAATATGAAGAATAGTATTTTTTTTTCCATAAAACTTTATATTCTACCATCCCCACAAATTTTGTATTATTCTAGGAAAGGTCAAATATCTTTCTAAAACATATTGATCAAAATAACTTATTCTTATAAGCAGCTCAGAATAAAACATGCCCTGCACTGAAAGGTAAAGTTTTTGAAGGTAGAGATTTTAATTCAAGAGCAAGTATAATTAAAAAAAATATGCCTGTATCCTATTCATCACTATTTAACAGTATATTTGTTCTTCAATGAGTTACGATTGGGCTGGGGTTAAAGCGCATTGTAGGTCAAGGCTGAAGCAGAGCTTGTGTGAAACAGTTTGACAGCATTTGCCCCTATAGCAGCTAATCCCTATTACTAGCCCCGTCATCCGCATGACTTCACTAACAGTATTTTTAAAAACCATTTATCTATTCCAGACACATGTATTTTCACAGCCTAAAATACTAAAAGCTTGGTGTAGATATACAAACAATGAAAGAGGGTTTTTTCCCTCCCCCTAAAAGGCTAAGAGTCACTGAGGGAACATATTAGTATGTTTTCTACTTAGTTAAACTTATAGCACTCTGAAAGCGTCTAGAGAAAGGACATCACTGTTACAAAGGATTCAAGTTTTTGTGATGTGAACAATAATGCCACTAGGGGTATAGTGGCATTTGCTACTGTTAATGGCTTATGTCTGCATGGTGACTGAGCATAATACGGTATTTATATAGCTGCAAAATTCCTTATCTTTATTTTTAGCTTTCTACTGTGTATAACATCGGACAATATAAGCTTTGTATCTATAGTCTTTCAGAATATACTGAGAAGCAGAAGTTAAACTTTTGAAGCCATTTGTTAAAATTTTCTTATTAACCACAAAAAGCAGCGAGAAGTAAAGATAGACAACCTAATGAGGAAGGTCGGTAGGAGAAGGAGACATTGATCAGCACAAATAAATATCTATAATACAAAAAGCAGGTCCCGTGTATTTATGTCACTTACACAATAACAGTGTTTATTTTCATGTGATGCTTTATCATTTGAGATAGAATAGATAGATAGATAGATAGATAGATAGATAGATAGATAGATAGATAGATAGATAGATAGATAGATAGATGTCTGAAATTAACCAGGAAGGAATATGTATCTTCTCTTGCCTCTTCCACACTCTAAAAACATAGCATATTGAAATCTGCCAGTATCTTGTACATAGAAAATGGGAGAAATTTTTTAATTATTCATTTCATTATGTGAGATTGTACACTGTCCTCCCTTCCCAAAAGTTCTGAGTATAAGCTAAATGAATTCAACTGAAAACAAGAATATATGTATGTATGTATGTATGTATGTATGTATATATATATATATATATATATATATATATATATATATATATATATATATATATGTAGGTCTTTGGTTGTTCGGGTTTTCTCCCGCGTAAAATTGGAAGTGTCTTGGCGACGTTTCGACGAAGTCCCATTCGTCATCTTCAGGCTGGTGTTTTCAGCTTCGTGCTTCGAGCAGCAATGTGTGGTCTTAGCTGTTTCTTCCTTTTAACTGCCAGTGGGGGTATGAACTGATTGGGTGGGAGCTTGGCTGTGTTCTGATTGGGTGGAGGTGTGTTCTGATTGGTTAGGGGCGTGGCTGTGCTCTGATTGGCTGGGGGGTGGCTGTGCTGATTGGCTGGGGGGTTGGCTGTGCTCTGATTGGCTGGGGGAGTGTTCTGTTTGGTTGTGCTCAGGTTAGTCTGAGTTGCAGAGGGGTTTAAGATTTTGGGCTGCCTTGCTATTTTTTGGCTTCGCGTTTGTGGTCGTGCCTCATTTTCATGGAGGGTGTCAGTTTGCTTCATGTATGGATTGGAGGGGTTTAAAGTGGCTAATGATGCAGCTGTGGTCTGGCTTCTGGTTTGTGGTCGTGCCTCATCATCGGTGTGGCTTTGGGTTTGCTTTTTGCGTGGATGTGTGGTGGTGACATCCTGTGTGGTTTTTGTGAGTGTGGGTCTGGTATCATTTTTTGTGTTAGGGAGTCGTTTGTCAATAAGGGCGGGTTTCCAAATGGCTGGTAGGCGGGAGGTATCATCTCGCTTGTTCATGCTGTGTGGGCGTTTTTCTATCTCGATGGCTTCTCTGATTATTCTGTTATTAAAATGTTCACTTTGGCAATGGTTCTGGTATTTTTAAAGTCAATTTCATGTCCTGTGGCTTTAAGGTGTTGGACCAGGGAAGATGTTGGTTCCTCTTTTTTGACTGAGTTCTTATGTTCTTCAATGCGTGCACTTATTCTTCTGTTGGTTTGTCCGATGTATGTGGTGGGACAAGTGGTGCATGGGATTTCGTATACTCCTTGATTTTCTAATTCAATTTTATCTTTGGGGTTTCTAAGGATGGTGGATATTTTTCTGTTTGTGCAGAATGCTGTTTTGATGTTGTGTTTATGGAGGATCTTACTGATTCTGTCTGTGGTGCCTTTTATGTATGGGAGGAGGGCTTTGCCGTTTTCTTGTTCTTTGTCTTGGATTTTAGTGGGGGTTTCTTTTTGGATTAGGTTTGTAATCTTATTTCTATGGAATCCATTGGATGTTAGTACATTGGTGAGAGTGTGTAGTTCAGTTTTTAGGTGTTGTTCGTCAGCTAAGCGTTTTGTTCTGGAGATGAGTGTCTTGGCTACAGAGTTGATCTGTGCTGGGTGGTGGTGTGAGAGAGCGTGCAGATAGCGGTTTGTGTGTGTTTTCTTCTGGTAGATGGTGTGTCCTAGGGAGCCATTGGATTTCTTGTAGACTAAGACATCCAGGAAGGGAAGTTGGTTGTTAGCTTCTGTTTCCATGGTGAACTGTATTTTGGGGTGTAGGCTGTTGAGGTGTGTGAGGAAGTTGTCCAGTTTTTCTTTCCCATGTGGCCAGATTATGAAGGTGTCGTCTACGTATCTGAGCCAGAGTTTGGGTTTGTGATCCGATTTTTCTAGAGCTTGGGTTTCAAAGTGTTCCATGTAGAGGTTGGCAATGACAGGTGAGAGGGGTGATCCCATGGGTGCTCCTTCTGTTTGTTTGTATTTTTGTCCATTATAGATGAAGTATGTGTTGGATAGGCAGTGGTTGGTCAGATCTAAGATGTGTTTGGGGGGGTTATATTTGTTTTGGATAGCTGTCAAGGCTTCTTTGATAGGCACTTGGGTGAAGAGGGATATGACATCAAAGCTCACAAGTAGGTCGCTGGGCTGTAAGTTTTGTTTCTTTATGATCTCTATAAAGTGGAATGAGTTTTTTACGTGTGAGGTGATGGATTCTGCATAGGGCTGTAGTTGTTTGGCGAGAAATTTGGCTAGGTTTTGTAGAGGTGAGCCTATGGAGCTGACTATAGGTCTGAGTGGGGTTCCTTCCTTGTGTATCTTGGGGAGACCATAGAGTTTGGGGCATCTGGATGATTTCTCTCTGGGAATGATTCTTTGCTGGATCTCTTCGCTAATGGGGGAGGCTTTTATTTTGGATCTGGTGGTTTTTTCCAGGTAGGTGGTGGGATCTGTATTTAGGGGTTTGTATGTGGAGTCTTGGAGTAGGTTGGTTAATTTGGTTTGGTAGTCAGATGTGTTCATAACCACCGTGGCGTTGCCCTTGTCTGCTGGTAGGATTATTATGCTGGTGTCTTCTTTCAGGTTACGTAGTGCTGTCTGTTCCTCTTTGGGTAAGTTGCTTTTGGGTGGCTTGCTGGTACAGAGGATGTTGGTGATTTCGAGTCTGATTCTGTTAGCATCGTCGGGGTTGATTTTGGTCAGGCTGGTTTCAACTCCACATATAATGGTTTCAGTGGGGATGTGTTTGGGAGTGACTGCAAAGTTGAATCCTTTGGAAAGGACATTGGTTTCGGCTTTGGTGAGGATCCTATCTGAGATGTTATGCACTGTTTGTTTCATGTGTGGCTGTGAGGGAGGAGGGGTTTGTTTCTGGCGTTCTTGTAGTCTTCGGAGTTTGTTGGTGTGTGTATCTGTCTTGAGGGTGGTCTGTGTTTCGGCTCTCCAGACGGCGAGTTGTTTGGATTTGTCCCAAAGTGCGGGGTGGATCTTGTTGCTGAGTTTGAGGTGGAGTGTGAGGAGATCTTTGTTAATTCGGTCTAGGAGGAATCTTTTTGTGTGAAGTTCATTTCTGATTAGGGCCAATTCTGTTCTTTTCAGGATCCGTTTGGTGGCTGCAGAGTTGGAGTGGAATTTCAGTTGGAAACATGTGGGGATTAGATTTTGATCTCGGCAGTTGCGTAGGAATGTGAGGTCGCATAAAATGGAAGCTCTTTGGACTTCAAGTTTTTCATAGGTCCTGGTCAGATGGTGGATTTCCTCCCCGTAGAGGTTCAATATTTGTTTTCTGAGGTTTTCGCGGGTGTTTGTATGTAGGTCTTTGGTTGTTCGGGTTTTCTCCCGCGTAAAATTGGAAGTGTCTTGGCGACGTTTCGACGAAGTCCCATTCGTCATCTTCAGGCTGGTGTTTTCAGCTTCGTGCTTCGAGCAGCAATGTGTGGTCTTAGCTGTTTCTTCCTTTTAACTGCCAGTGGGGGTATGAACTGATTGGGTGGGAGCTTGGCTGTGTTCTGATTGGGTGGAGGTGTGTTCTGATTGGTTAGGGGCGTGGCTGTGCTCTGATTGGCTGGGGGGTTGGCTGTGCTCTGATTGGCTGGGGGGTTGGCTGTGCTCTGATTGGCTGGGGGAGTGTTATGTTTGGTTGTGCTCAGGTTAGTCTGAGTTGCAGAGGGGTTTAAGATTTTGGGCTGCCTTGCTATTTTTGGCTTCGCGTTTGTGGTCGTGCCTCATTTCATGGAGGGTGTCAGTTTGCTTCATGTATGGATTGGAGGGCTTTAAGTGGCTAATGATGCAGCTCTGGTCTGGCTTCTGGTTTGTGGTCGTGCCTCATCATCGGTGTGGCTTTGGGTTTGCTTTTTGCGTGGATGTGTGGTGGTGACATCCTGTGTGGTTTTTGTGAGTGTGGGTCTGGTATCATTTTTGTATTAGGGAGTCGTTTGTCAATAAGGGCGGGTTTCCAAATGGCTGGTAGGCGGGAGGTATCATCTCGCTTGTTCATGCTGTGTGGGCGTTTTTCTATCTCGATGGCTTCTCTGATTATTCTGTTATTAAAATGTTCACTTTTGGCAATGGTTCTGGTATTTTTAAAGTCAATTTCATGTCCTGTGGCTTTAAGGTGTTGGACCAGGGAAGATGTTGGTTCCCCTTTTTTGACTGAGTTCTTATGTTCTTCAATGCGTGCACTTATTCTTCTGTTGGTTTGTCCGATGTATGTGGTGGGACAAGTGGTGCATGGGATTTCGTATACTCCTTGATGTTCTAATTCAATTTTATCTTGGGGGTTTCTAAGGATGGTGGATATTTTTCTGTTTGTGCAGAATGCTGTTTTGATGTTGTGTTTATGGAGGATCTTACTGATTCTGTCTGTGGTGCCTTTTATGTATGGGAGGAGGGCTTTGCCGTTTTCTTGTTCTTCGTCTTGGATTTTAGTGGGGGTTTATTTTTGGATTAGGTTTGTAATCTTATTTCTTTGGAATCCATTGGATGTTAGTACATTGGTGAGAGTGTGTAGTTCAGTTTTTAGGTGTTGTTCGTCAGCTAAGCGTATTGTTCTGGAGATGAGTGTCTTGGCTACAGAGTTGATCTGTGCTGGGTGGTGGTGTGAGAGAGCGTGCAGATAGCGGTTGGTGTGTGTTTTCTTCTGGTAGATGGTGTGTCCTAGGGAGCCATTGGATTTCTTGTAGACTAAGACATCCAGGAAGGGAAGTTGGTTGTTAGTTTCTGTTTCCATGGTGAACTGTATTTTGGGGTGTAGGCTGTTGAGGTGTGTGAGGAAGTTGTCCAGTTTTTTCTTTCCCATGTGGCCAGATTATGAAGGTGTCCGTCTACGTATCGGAGCCAGAGTTTGGGTTTGTGATCCGATTTTTCTAGAGCTTGGGTTTCAAAGTGTTCCATGTAGAGGTTGGCAATGACAGGTGAGAGGGGTGATCCCATGGGTGCTCCTTCTGTTTGTTTGTATTTTTGTCCATTATAGATGAAGTATGTGTTGGATAGGCAGTGGTTGGTCAGATCTAAGATGTGTTGGGGGGGGTTATATTTGTTTTGGATAGCTGTCAAGGCTTCTTTGATAGGCACTTGGGTGAAGAGGGATATGACATCAAAGCTCACAAGTAGGTCGCTGGGCTGTAAGTTTTGTTTCTTTATGATCTCTATAAAGTGGAATGAGTTTTTTACGTGTGAGTTGATGGATTCTGCATAGGGCTGTAGTTGTTTGGCGAGAAATTTGGCTAGGTTTTGTAGAGGTGAGCCTATGGAGCTGACTATAGGTCTGAGTGGGGTTCCTTCCTTGTGGATCTTGGGGAGACCATAGAGTTTGGGGCATCTGGATGATTTCTCTCTGGGAATGATTCTTTGCTGGATCTCTTCGCTAATGGGGGAGGCTTTTATTTTGGATCTGGTGGTTTTTTTCAGGTAGGTGGTGGGATCTGTATTTAGGGGTTTGTATGTGGAGTCTTGGAGTAGGTTGGTTAATTTGGTTTGGTAGTCAAATGTGTTCATAACCACCGTGGCGTTGCCCTTGTCTGCTGGTAGGATTATTATGCTGGTGTCTTCTTTCAGGTTACGTAGTGCTGTCTGTTCCTCTTTGGGTAAGTTGCTTTTGGGTGGCTTGCTGGTACAGAGGATGTTGGTGATTTAGAGTCTGATTCTGTTAGCATCGTCGGGGTTGATTTTGGTCAGGCTGGTTTCAACTCCACATATAATGGTTTCAGTGGGGATGTGTTTGGGAGCGACTGCAAAGTTGAATCCTTTGGAAAGGACATTGGTTTCAGCTTTGGTGAGGATCCTATCTGAGATGTTATGCACTGTTTGTTTCATGTGTGGCTGTGAGGGAGGAGGGTTTTGTTTCTGGCGTTCTTGTAGTCTTCGGAGTTTGTTGGTCTGTGTGTCTGTCTTGAGGGTGGTCTGTGTTTCGGCTCTCCAGACGGCAAGTTGTTTGGATTTGTCCCAAAGTGCGGGGTGGATCTGGTTGCTGAGTTTGAGGTGGAGTGTGAGGAGATCTTTGTTAATTCGGTCTAGGAGGAATCTTTTTGTGTGAAGTTCATTTCTGATTAGGGACAATTCTGTTCTTTTCAGGATCCGTTTGGTGGCTGCAGAGTTGGAGTGGAATTTCAGTTGGAAACATGTGGGGATTAGATTTTGATCTCGGCAGTTACGTAGGAATGCGAGGTCACATAAAATGGAAGCTCTTTGGACTTCAAGTTTTTCATAGGTCCTGGTCAGATGGTGGATTTCCTACCCGTAGAGGTTCGATATTTGTTTTCTGAGGTTTTCGCGGGTATTTGTATATAGGTCTTTGGTTGTTCGGGTTTTCTCCCGCGTAAAATTGGAAGTGTCTTGGCAACGTTTCGCCGAAGTCACATTCGTCATCTTCAGGCTGGTGTTTTTAGCTTCTTGCTTTGAGCAGCAATGTGTGGTTTTAGCTGTTTCTTCCTTTTAACTGCCAGTGAGGGTATGAAATGATTGGATGGGAGCTTGGCTGTGTTCTGATTGGGTGGAGGTTTGTTCTGATTGGTTAGGGGCGGGCTGTGCTCTGATGGATGGGGGGTTGGCTGTGTCTGATTGGCTGGGGGGTGGTTGTTGCTCTGATTGGTGGGGGAGAGTGTTATGTTGGGTTGTGCTCATGTAGTCTGAGTTGCAGAGGGTTTAAGATTTTGGGCTGACACTGCTATTTTTGGTTCGCTTTTGGGGTCGTGCCCTCATTTTCATGGAGGGTGGCATTTGCTTCGTGTATGGATTGGAGGGCTCTTTGAAGAGTGCTAATGATTGCACTCTGGTCTGGCTTCTGGTTTGTGGTCGTTGCCTCATCATCACGGTGTGGCTTTGGGTTGCGTTCGTGGATGTGTGGTGGTGACATCCTGTGTGGTTCTTGTGAGTGTGGGGTCTGGTATCATTTTTTGTATTAGGGAGTCGTTTCAATAAGGGCGGGTGTCCAAATGGCTGGTAGGCGGGAGGTATCATCTCGCTTGGTCATGCTGTATGGGCATTTTTCTATCTCGATGGCTTCTCTGATTATTCTGTTATTAAAATGTTCACTTTTGGCAATGGTTCTGGTATTTTTAAAGTCAATTTCATGTCCTGTGGCTTTAAGGTGTTGGACCAGGGAAGATGTTGGTTCCGCTTTTTTGACTGAGTTCTTATGTTCTTCAATGCGTGCACTTATTCTTCTGTTGGTTTGTCCGATGTATGTGGTGGGACAAGTGGTGCATGGGATTTCGTATACTCCTTGATTTTCTAATTCAATTTATCTTTGGGGTTTCTAAGGATGGTGGATATTTTTCTGTTTGTGCAGAATGCTGTTTTGATGTTGTGTTTATGGAGGATCTTACTGATTCTGTCTGTGGTGTCTTTTATGTATGGGAGGAGGGCTTTGCCGTTTCTTGTTCTTTGTCTTGGATTTTAGTGGGGGTTTCTTTTTGGATTAGGTTTGGAATCTTATTTCTTTGGAATCCATTGGATGTTAGTACATTGGTGAGAGTGTGTAGTTCAGTTTTTAGGTGTTGTTCGTCAGCTAAGCGTTTTGTTCTGGAGATGAGTGTCTTGGCTACAGAGTTGATCTGTGCTGGGTGGTGGTGTGAGAGAGCGTGCTGATAGCGGTTTGTGTGTGTTTTCTTCTGGTAGATGGTGTGTCCTAGAGAGCCATTGGATTTCTTGTAGACTAAGACATCCAGGAAGGGAAGTTGGTTGTTAGCTTCTGTTTCCATGGTGAACTGTATTTTGGGGTGTAGGCTGTTGAGGTGTGTGAGGAAGTTGTCCAGTTTTTCTTTCCCATGTGGCCAGATTATGAAGGTGTCGTCTACGTATCTGAGCCAGAGTTTGGGTTTGTGATCCGATTTTTCTAGAGCTTGGGTTTCAAAGTGTTCCCTGTAGAGGTTGGCAATGACAGGTGAGAGGGGTGATCCCATGGGTGCTCCTTCTGTTTGTTTGTATTTTTGTCCATTATCGATGAAGTATGTGTTGGATAGGCAGTGGTTGGTCAGATCTAAGATGTGTTTGGGGGGGTTATATTTGTTTTGAATAGCTGTCAAGGCTTCTTTGATAGGCACTTGGGTGAAGAGGGATATGACATCAAAGCTCACGAGTAGGTCGCTGGGCTGTAAGTTTTGTTTCTTTATGATCTCGATAAAGTGGAATGAGTTTTTTACGTGTGAGGTGATGGATTCTGCATAGGGCTGTAGTTGTTTGGCGAGAAATTTGGCTAGGTTTTGTAGAGGTGAGCCTATGGAGCTGACTATAGGTCTGAGTGGGGATCCTTCCTTGTGTATCTTGGGGAGACCATAGAGTTTGGGGCATCTGGATGATTTCTCTCTGGGAATGATTCTTTGCTGGATCTCTTCGCTAATGGGAGAGGCTTTGATTTTGGATCTGGTGGTTTTTTCCAGGTAGGTGGTGGGATCTGTATTTAGGGGTTTGTATGTGGAGTCTTGGAGTAGGTTGGTTAATTTGGTTTGGTAGTCAGATGTGTTCATAACCACCGTGGCGTTGCCCTTGTCTGCTGGTAGGATTATTATGCTGGGGTCTTCTTTAAGGTTACGTAGTGCTGTCTGTTCCTCTTTGGGTAAGTTGCTTTTGGGTGGCTTGCTGGTGCAGAGGATGTTGGTGATTTCGAGTCTGATTCTGTTAGCATCGTCGGGGTTGATTTTGGTCAGGCTGGTTTCAACTCCACATATAATGGTTTCAGTGGGGATGTGTTTGGGAGTGACTGCAAAGTTGAATCCTTTGGAAAGGACATTGGGTTCGGCTTTGGTGAGGATCCTATCTGAGATGTTATGCACTGTCTGCTTCATGTGTGGCTGTGAGGGAGGAGGGGTTTGTTTCTGGCGTTCTTGGAGTCTTCGGAGTTTGTTGGTGTGTGTATCTGTCTTGAGGGTGGTCTGTGTTTCGGCTCTCCAGACGGCAAGTTGTTTGGATTTGTCCCAAAGTGCGGGGTGGATCTGGTTGCTGAGTTTGAGGTGGAGTGTGAGGAGATCTTTGTTAATTCGGTCTAGGAGGAATCTTTTTGTGTGAAGTTCATTTCTGATTAGGGCCAATTCTGTTCTTTTCAGGATCCGTTTGGTGGCGGCAGAGTTGGAGTGGAATTTCAGTTGGAAACATGTGGGGATTAGATTTTGATCTCGGCAGTTACGTAGGAATGCGAGGTCACATAAAATTGAAGCTCTTTGGACTTCAAGTTTTTCATAGGTACTGGTCAGATGGTGGATTTCCTCCCCGTAGAGGTTCGATATTTGTTTTCTTGAGGTTTTCGCGGGTGTTTTGTATGTAGGTCTTGGTTGTTCGGGTTTTCTCCCGCGTAAAATTGGAAGTTGTCTTGGCGCGTTTCGACGAAGTCCCATTCGTCATCTTCAGGCTGGTGTTTTCAGCTTCGTGCTTTGAGCAGCAATGTGTGGTCTTAGCTGTTTCTTCCTTTTAACTGCCAGTGGGGGTATGAACTGATTGGGTGGGAGCTTGGCTGTGTTCTGATTGGGTGGAGTGTGTTCTGATTGGTTAGGGGCTTGGCTGTGCTCTGATTGGCTGGGGGGTTGGCTGTGCTCTGATTGGCTGGGGGGTTGGCTGTGCTCTGATTGGCTGGGGAAGTGTTATGTTTGGTTGTGCTCAGGTTAGTCTGAGTTGCAGAGGGGTTTAAGATTTTGGGCTGCCTTGCTATTTTTTGGCTTCGCGTTTGTGGTCGTGCCTCATTTTCCTGGAGGGTGTCAGTTTGCTTCGTGTATGGATGGGAGGGCTTTGAAGTGGCTAATGATGCAGCTCTGGTCTGGCTTCTGGTTTGTGGTCGTGCCTCATCATCGGTGTGGCTTTGGGTTTGCGTTTTGCGTGGATGTGTGGTGGTGACATCCTGTGTGGTTTTTGTGAGTGTGGGTCTGGTATCATTTTTTGTATTAGGGAGTCGTTTGTCAATAAGGGTGGGTTTCCAAATGGCTGGTAGGCGGGAGGTATCATCTCGCTTGTTCATGCTGTGTGGGCGTTTTTCTATCTCGATGGCTTCTCTGATTAGTCTGTTATTAAAATGTTCACTTTTGGCAATGGTTCTGGTATTTTTAAAGTCAATTTCATGTCCTGTGGCTTTAAGGTGTTGGACCAGGAAGATGTTGGTTCCTCTTTTTTGACTGAGTTCTTATGTTCTTCAATGCGTGCACTTATTCTTCTGTTGGTTTGTCCGATGTATGTGGTGGGACAAGTGGTGCATGGGATTTCGTATACTCCTTGATTTTCTAATTCAATTTTATTTTTGGGGTTTCTAAGGATGGTGGATATTTTTCTGTTTGTGCAGAATGCTGTTTTGATGTTGTGTTTATGGAGGATCTTACTGATTCTGTTTGTGGTGCCTTTTATGTATGGGAGGAGGGCTTTGCCGTTTTCTTGTTCTTTGTCTTGGATTTTAGTGGGGGTTTCTTTTTGGATTAGGTTTGTAATCTTATTTCTATGGAATCCATTGGATGTTAGTACATTGGTGAGAGTGTGTAGTTCGGGTTTTAGGTGTTGTTCGTCAGCTAAGCGTTTTGTTCTGGAGATGCGTGTCTTGGCTACAGAGTTGATCTGTGCTGGGTGGTGGTGTGAGAGAGCGTGCAGATAGCGGTTTGTGTGTGTTTTCTTCTGGTAGATGGTGTGTCCTAGGGAGCCATTGGATTTCTTGTAGACTAAGACATCCAGGAAGGGACGTTGGTTGTTAGCTTCTCTTTCCATGGTGAACTGTATTTGGGCTGTAGGCTGTTGAGGGTGTGAGGAAGGGTCCAGTTTTTCCTTTCCATGTGGCCAGATTATGAAGGTGTCGCTACGTATCTGAGCCAGAGTTGGGTTGTGAATCGATTTTTCTAGAGCTTGGGTTTCAAAGTGTTCCAGTAGAGGTTGCAATAACAGGGGAGAGGGTGACCATATGGTGGTCTGGGGGGGGGGGGGAGTGGGAGGGGCGTGCTCCTGTCTGTTTGTTGTATTTTTGTCATTATAGATGAAGTATGTGTTGGATAGGCAGTGGTTGGTCAGATAAGATGTGTTTGGGGGGTTATATTTGTTTTGGATAGCTGTCAAGGCTTCTTTGAAGGCAACTTGGGTGAAGATGGATATGACATCAAAAGACACAAAGTAGGTCGACTGGGCTGTTAAGTTTTGTTTCTTTATGATATCTATAAAGTGAATGAGTTTTTTACTACAAAATAATATTCCACATTTAATGGCTTGAGTGTGAGGTGATGGAGTCTGCATAGGGCTGTAGTTGTTTGGCGAGAAATTTGGCTAGGTTTTGTAGAGGTGAGCCTATGGAGCTGACTATAGGTCTGAGTGGGATTCCTTCCTTGTGTATCTTGGGGAGACCATAGAGTTTGGGGCATCTGGATGATTTCTCTCTAGGAATGATTCTTTGCTGGATTTCTTCGCTAATGGGAGAGGCTTTTATTTTGGATCTGGTGGTTTTTTCCAGGTAGGTGGTGGGATCTGTATTTAGGGGTTTGTATGTGGAGTCTTGGAGTAGGTTGGTTAATTTGGTTTGGTAGTCAGATGTGTTCATAACCACCGTGGCGTTGCCCTTGTCTGCTGGTAGGATTATTACGCTGGTGTCTTCTTTCAGGTTACGTAGTGCTGTCTGTTCCTCTTTGGGTAAGTTGTTTTTGGGTGGCTTGCTGGTGCAGAGGATGTTGGTGATTTCGAGTCTGATTCTGTTAGCATCGTCGGGGTTGATTTTGGTCAGGCTGGTTTCAACTCCACATATAATGGTTTCAGTGGGGATGTGTTTGGGAGTGACTGCAAAGTTGAATCCTTTGGAAAGGACATTGGTTTCGGCTTTGGTGAGGATCCTATCTGAGATGTTATGCACTGTTTGTTTCATGTGTGGCTGTGAGGGAGGAGGGGGTTGTTTCTGGCGTTCTTGTAGTCTTCGGAGTTTGTTGGTGGGTGTATCTGTCTTGAGGGTGGTCTGTGTTTCGGCTCTCCAGACGGCGAGTTGTTTGGATTTGTCCCAAAGTGCGGGGTGGATCTTGTTGCTGAGTTTGAGGTGGAGTGTGAGGAGATCTTTGTTAATTCGGTCTAGGAGGAATCTTTTTGTGTGAAGTTAATTTCTGATTAGGGCCAATTCTGTTATTTTCAGGATCCGTTTGGTGGCTGCAGAGTTGGAGTGGAATCAGTGGAAACATGTGGGGATTTAGATTTTGATCTCTGGCAAGTGCGTAGGCATGTGAGGTCCGCATAAAATGGAAGCTCTTTGGACTTCAAGTTTTCATAGGTCCCTGGTCAGATGTTGATTTCCTCCCCGTAGAGGGTCAATATTTGTTTTCTGAGGTTTTCGCGGGGGGTTTGTATGTAGTCTTTGGTTGTTCGGGTTTTCTCCCGCGTAAAATTGGAAGTGTCGTGGCGACGTTTCGACGAAGTCCCATTCGTCATCTTCAGGCTGGTGTTTTCAGCTTCGTGCGTCGAGCAGCAATGTGTGGTCTTAGCTGTTTCTTCCTTTTAACTGCCAGTGGGGGTATGAACTGATTGGGTGGGAGCTTGGCTGTGTTCTGATTGGGTGGAGGTGTGTTCTGATTGGTTAGGGCGTGGCTGTGCTCTGATTGGCTGGGGGGTTGGCTGTGCTCTGATTGGCTGGGGGGGTTGGCTGTGCTCTGATTGGCTGGGGGAGTGTTCTGTTTGGTTGTGCTCAGGTTAGTCTGAGTTGCAGAGGGGTTTAAGATTTGGGCTGCCTTGCTATTTTTTGGCTTCGCGTTTGTGGTCATGCCTCATTTTCATGGAGGGTGTCAGTTTGCTTCATGTATGGATTGGAGGGCTTTAAAGTGGCTAATGATGCAGCTCTGGTCTGGCTTCTAGTTTGTGGTCGTGCCTCATCGGTGTGGGCTTTGGGGTTTGCGTTTTGCGTGGGATGTGTGGTGGTGACATCCTGTGTGATTTTTGTGAGTGTGGGTCTGGTATCATTTTTTGTATTAGGGAGTCGTTTGTCAATAAGGGCGGGTTTCCAAATGGCTGGTAGGCGGGAGGTATCATCTCGCTTGTTCATGCTGTGTGGGAGTTTTTCTATCTCGATGGCTTCTCTTATTATTCTGTTATTAAAATGTTCACTTTTGGCAATGGTTCTGGTATTTTTAAAGTCAATTTCATGTCCTGTGGCTTTAAGGGTTGGACCAGGGAAGATGTTGGTTCCTCTTTTTTGACTGAGTTCTTATGTTCTTCAATGCGTGCACTTATTCTTCTGTTGGTTTGTCCGATGTATGTGGTGGGACAAGTGCGGCAGGGATTCGTTTATACTCCTTGATTTTCTAATTCAATTTTAGCTTTGGGGTTTCTAAGGATGGTGGATATTTTTCTGTTTGTGCAGAATGCTGTTTTGATGTTGTGTTTATGAAGGATCTTACTGATTCTGTCTGTGGTGCCTTTTATGTATGGGAGGAGGGCTTTGCCGTTTCTTGTTCTTTGTCTTGGATTTTGGTGGGGGTTTCTTTTTGGATTAGGTTTGTAATCTTATTTCTATGGAATCCATTGGATGTTAGTACATTGGTGAGAGGGTGTAGTTCGGGTTTTAGGTGTTGTTCGTCAGCTAAGCGTTTTGTTCTGGAGATGAGTGTCTTGGCTACAGAGTTGATCTGTGCTGGGTGGTGGTGTGAGAGAGCGTGCAGATAGCGGTTTGTGTGTGTTTTCTTCTGGTAGATGGTGTGTCTAGTGAGCATCCACTGAAACCATTATATGTGGAGTTGAAACCAGCCTGACCAAAATCAACCCCGACGATGCTAACAGACTCAGACTCGAAATCACCAACATCCTCTGTACCAGCAAGCCACCCAAAAGCAACTTACCCAAAGAGGAACAGACAGCACTACGTAACCTGAAAGAAGACACCAGCATAATAATCCTACCAGCAGACAAGGGCAACGCCACGGTGGTTATGAACACATCTGACTACCAAACCAAATTAACCAACCTACTCCAAGACTGCACATACAAACCCCTAAATACAGATCCCACACCTACCTGGAAAAAACCACCAGATCCAAAATAAAAGCCTCTCCCATTAGCGAAGAGATCCAGCAAAGAATCATTCCCAGAGAGAAATCATCCAGATGCCCCAAACTCTATGGTCTCCCCAAGATACACAAGGAAGGAATCCCACTCAGCCCTATAGTCAGCTCCATAGGCTCACCTCTACAAAACCTAGCCAAATTTCTCGCCAAACAACTACAGCCCTATGCAGAATCCATCACCTCACACGTAAAAAACTCATTCCACTTTATAGAGATCATAAAGAAACAAAACTTACAGCCCAGCGACCTACTTGTGAGCTTTGATGTCATATCCCTCTTCACCCAAGTGCCTATCAAAGAAGCCTTGACAGCTATCCAAAACAAAGATAACCCCCCCAAACACATCTTAGATCTGACCAACCACTGCCTATCCAACACATACTTCATCTATAATGGACAAAAATACAAACAAACAGAAGGAGCACCCATGGGATCACCCCTCTCACCTGTCATTGCCAACCTCTACATGGAACACTTTGAAACCCAAGCTCTAGAAAAAATCGGATCACAAACCCAAACTCTGGCTCAGATACGTAGACGACACCTTCATAATCTGGCCACATGGGAAAGAAAAACTGGACAACTTCCTCACACACCTCAACAGCCTACACCCCAAAATACAGTTCACCATGGAAACAGAAGCTAACAACCAACTTCCCTTCCTGGATCTCTTAGTCTACAAGAAATCCAATGGCTCCCTAGGACACACCATCTACAGAAGAAAACACACACAAACCTCTATCTGCACGCTCTCTCACACCACCACCCAGCACAGATCAACTCTGTAGCCAAGACACTCATCTCCAGAACAAAATGCTTAGCTGACGAACAACACCTAAAAATCAAACTACACACTCTCACCAATGTACTAACATCCAATGGATTCCAAAGAAATAAGATTACAAACCTAATCAAAAAGAAACCCCACTAAAATCCAAGACGAAAAGAACAAGAAAACGGCAAAAGCCCTCCTCCCATACATAAAAGGCACACAGACAGAATAGTAAGAATCCTCCATAAACACAACATCAAAACAGCATCGGCACAAAACAGAAAAATACCACCATCCTTAGAAAACCCCAAAGATAAAATTGAATTAGAAAATCAGGAGTATACGAAATCCCAGCACCACATTGTCCAACCACATACATCGGACAAACCAACAGAAGAATAAGTGCACGCATTGAAGAACATAAAGAACTCAGTCAAAAAAGCGGAACAAACATCTTCTGGTCCAAACACCTTAAAGCCACAGGACATGAAATTGACTTTTAAAAATACCAGAACCATTGCCAAAACGTGAACATTTATAAACAGAATACATCAAGAGAAGCCATCGAGATAGAAAAACGCCCCCACACAGCATGAACAAGCGAGATGATACCTCCCGCCTACCGCATTTGGAAACCCGCCCTTATTGACAAACGAATCCCTAATACAAAAAATGATACCAGACCCACACTCACAAAAACCACACAGGATGTCACCACCACACATCCACGCAAAAAGCAAACCCAAAGCCACACCGATGATGAGGCACGACCACAAACCAGAAGCCAGACCAGAGCTGCATCATTAGCCACTTTAAAGCCCCCCAATCCATACATGAAGCAAACTGACACCCTCCATGAAAATGAGGCACGACCACAAATAGCAAGGCAGCCCAAATCTTAAACCCCTCTGCAACTCAGACTAACCTGAGCACAACCAAACAGAACACTCCCCCAGCCAATCAGAGCACAGCCAACCCCCCCAGCCAATCAGAGCACAGCCAACCCCCCAGCCAATCAGAGCACAGCCACGCCCCTAACCAATCAGAATACACCTCCACCCAATCAGAACACAGCCAAGCTCCCACCCAATCAGTTCATACCCCCACTGGCAGTTAAAAAGAAGAAACAGCTAAGACCACACATTGCTCCTCAAAGCACGAAGCTGAAAGCACCAGCCTGAAGATGACGAATGGGACTTCGTCGAAACGTCGCCAAGACACTTCCAATTTTACGTGGGAGAAAACCCGAACAACCAAAGACCTACATACAAATACCCGCGAAAACCTCAGAAAACAAATATTGAACCTCTACGGGGAGGAAATCCACCATCTGACCAGGACCTCTGAAAAACTTGAAGTCCAAAGAGCTTCCATTTTATGCGACCTCGCATTCCTACGCAACTGCCGAGATCAAAATCTAATCCCCACATGTTTCCAACTGAAATTTCACTCCAACTCTGCAGCCACCAAACGGATCCTGAAAAGAACAGAATTGGCCCTAATCAGAAATGAACTTCACACAAAAAGATTCCTCTTAGACCGAATTAACAAAGATCTCCTCACACTCCACCTCAAACTCAGCAACAAGATCCACCCCGCACTTTGGGACAAATCCCAACAACTCGCCGTCTGGAGAGCCGAAACACAGACCACCCTCAAGACAGATACACACACCAACAAACTCCGAAGACTACAAGAACGCCAGAAGACACAACCCCTCCTCCCTCACAGCCACACATGAAACAAACAGTGCATAACATCTCAGATAGGATCCTCACCAAAGCCGAAACCAATGTCCTTTCCAAAGGATTCAACTTTGCAGTCGCTCCCAAACACATCCCCACTGAAACCATTATATGTGGAGTTGAAACCAGCTGACCAAAATCAACCCCGACGACGCTAACAGAATCAGACTCGAAATCACCAACATCCTCTGCACCAGCAAGCCACCCAAAAGCAACTTACCCAAAGAGGAACAGACAGCACTACGTAACCTGAAAGAAGACACCAGCATAATAATCCTACCAGCAGACAAGGGCAACGCCACGGTGGTTATGAACACATCTGACTACCAAACCAAATTAACCAACCTACTCCAAGACTCCACATACAAACCCCTAAATACAGATCCCACCACCTACCTGGAAAAAAACCAGATCCAAAATAAAAGCCTCCCCCATTAGCGAAGAGATCCAGCAAAGAATCATTCCCAGAGAGAAATCATCCAGATGCCCCAAACTCTATGGTCTCCCCAAGATACACAAGGAAGGAACCCCACTCAGACCTATAGTCAGCTCCATAGGCTCACCTCTACAAAACCTAGCCAAATTTCTCGCCAAACAACTACAGCCCTATGCAGAATCCATCACCTCACACGTAAAAAAACTCATTCCAGTTTATAGAGATCATAAAGAAACAAAACTTACAGCCCAGCGACCTACTAGTGAGCTTCGATGTCATATCCCTCTTCACCCAAGTGCCTATCAAAGAAGCCTTGACAGCTATCCAAAACAAATATAACCCCCCCAAACACATCTTAGATCTGACCAACCACTGCCTATCCAACACATACTTCATCTATAATGGACAAAAATACAAACAAACAGAAGGAGCACCCATGGGATCACCCCTCTCACCTGTCATTGCCAACCTCTACATGGAACACTTTGAAACCCAAGCTCTAGAAAAATCGGATCACAAACCCAAACTCTGGCTCAGATACGTAGACGACACCTTCATAATCTGGCCACATGGGAAAGAAAAACTGGACAACTTCCTCACACACCTCAACAGCCTACACCCCAAAATACAGTTCACCATGGAAACAGAAGCTAACAACCAACTTCCCTTCCTGGATGTCTACAAGAAATCCAATGGCTCCCTAGGACACACCATCTACCAGAAGAAAACACACACAAACCGCTATCTGCACGCTCTCTCACACCACCACCCAGCACAGATCAACTCTGTAGCCAAGACACTCATCTCCAGAACAAAACGCTTAGCTGACGAACAACACCTAAAACCCGAACTACACACTCTCACCAATGTACTAACATCCAATGGATTCCAAAGAAATAAGATTACAAACCTAATCCAAAAAGAAACCCCCACTAAAATCCAAGACAAGAACAAGAAAACGGCAAAGCCCTCCTCCCATACATAAAAGGCACCACAGACAGAATCAGTAAGATCCTCCATAAACACAACATCAAAACAGCATTCTGCACAAACAGAAAAATATCCACCATCCTTAGAAACCCCAAAGATAAAATTGAATTAGAAAATCAAGGAGTATACGAAATCCCATGCACCACTTGTCCCACCACATACATCGGACAAACCAACAGAAGAATAAGTGCACGCATTGAAGAACATAAGAACTCAGTCAAAAAAGAGGAACCAACATCTTCCCTGGTCCAACACCTTAAAGCCACAGGACATGAAATTGACTTTAAAAATACCAGAACCATTGCCAAAAGTGAACATTTTAATAACAGAATAATCAGAGAAGCCATCGAGATAGAAAAACGCCCACACAGCATGAACAAGCGAGATGATACCTCCCGCCTACCAGCCATTTGGAAACCCGCCCTTATTGACAAACGACTCCCTAATACAAAAAATGATACCAGACCCACACTCACAAAAACCACACAGGATGTCACCACCACACATCCACGCAAAAAGCAAACCCAAAGCCACACCGATGATGAGGCACGACCACAAACCAGAAGCCAGACCAGAGCTGCATCATTAGCCACTTCAAAACCCTCCAATCCATACACGAAGCAAACTGACACCCTCCATGAAAATGAGGCACGACCACAAACGCGAAGCCAAAAAATAGCAAGGCAGCCCAAAATCTTAAACCCCTCTGCAACTCAGACTAACCTGAGCACAACCAAACAGAACACTCCCCCAGCCAATCAGAGCACAACCAACCCCCCAGCCAATCAGAGCACAGCCAACCCCCCAGCCAATCAGAGCACAGCCACGCCCCTAACCAATCAGAACACACCTCCACCCAATCAGAACACAGCCAAGCTCCCACCCAATCAGTTCATACCCCCACTGGCAGTTAAAAGGAAGAAACAGCTAAGACCACACATTGCTGCTCGAAGCACGAAGCTGAAAACACCAGCCTGAAGATGACGAATGGGACTTCGTCGAAACGTCGCCAAGACACTTCCAATTTTACGCGGGAGAAAACCCGAACAACCAAAGACCTACATACAAACACCCGCGAAAACCTCAGAAAACATATATATATATATATATATATATATATATATATATATATATATATATATATATATATATATATATATATATATATATATATAATGTAGGGCTTTGGTTATTCGGGTTTTCTCCCGCGTCAAATTGGAAGTGTCTAGGCGACGTTTCGACAAAGTCTCATTCGTCATCTTCAGGCTGGTGTCTTCGGCTTCGTGCTTCTAGGAGCAATGTGTGGTCTTAGCTGTTTCTTCCTTTTAACTGCTAGTGGGGGTATGAACTGATTGGGTGGGAGCTTGGCTGTGTTCTGATTGGGTGGAGGTGTGTTCTGATTGGTTAGGGGCTTGGCTGTGCTCTGATTGGCTGGGGGGTTGGCTGTGTTCTGATTGGCTGGGGGGTTGGCTGTGCTCTGATTGGCTGAGGGAGTGTTCTGTTTGAGTGGGGGCTTTGTTGTGCTCAGGTTAGTCTGAGTTGCAGGGGGGTTTAAGATGGTGGGCTGCCTTGCTATTTTTTGGCTTCGCATTCATGGTCGTGCCTCATCTTCATGGAGGGTATCAGTTTGCTTCATGTATGGATTGGAGAAAACCACACAGGATGTCACCACTACATATCCATGCAAAAAACAAACCCAAAGCCACACCGATGATGAGGCATGACCACAAACCAGAAGCCAGACCACAGCTGCATCATTAGCCACTTTAAACCCCTCCAATCCATACATGAAGCAAACTGACACCCTCCATGAAGATGAGGCACTTTTTTGACTGAGTATTTTTAAAGTCAACTTCCTCACACACCTCAACAGCCTACACCCCAAAATACAGTTCACCATGGAAACAGAAACTAACAACCAACTTCCCTTCCTGGATGTCTTAGTCTACAAGAAATCCAATTGCTCCCTAGGACACACCATCTACCAGAAGAAAACACACACAAACCGCTATCTGCACGCTCTCTCACACCACCACCCAGCACAGATCAACTCTGTAGCCAAGACACTCATCTCCAGAACAAAACGCTTAGCTGACGAACAACACCTAAAGCCCGAACTACACACTCTCACCAATGTACTAACATCCAATGGATTCCATAGAAATAAGATTACAAACCTAATCCAAAAAGAAACCCCCACTAAAAGAACAAAGAACAAGAAAACGGCAAAGCCATCCTCCCATACATAAAAGGCATCACAGACAGAATCAGTAAGATCCTCCATAAAACACAACATCAAAACAGCATTCTGCACAAACAGAAAAATATCCACCATCCTTAGAAACCCCAAAGATAAAATTGAATTAGAAAATCAAGGAGTATACGAAATCCCATGCACCACTTGTCCCACCACATACATCGGACAAACCAACAGAAGAATAAGTGCACGCATTGAAGAACATAAGAACTCAATCAAAAGAGGAACCAACATCTTCCCTGGTCCAACACCTTAAAGCTACAGGACCTGAAATTGACTTTAAAAATACCAGAACCATTGCCAAAAGTGAACATTTTAATAACAGAATAATCAGAGAAGCCATCGAGATAGAAAAACGCCCACACAGCATGAACAAGAGAGATGATACCTCCCGCCTACCAGCCATTTGGAAACCCGCCCTCATTGAAAAACGACTCCCTAACACAAAAAATGATACCAGACCCACACTCACAAAAACCACACAGGAGGTCACCACCAAACATCCACGCAAAAAACAAACCCAAAACCACACTGACTATGAGGCACGACCACAAACCAGAAGCCAGACCACAGCTGCATCATTAGCCACTTTAAACCCCCCCAATCCATACATGAAGCAAACTGACACCCTCCATGAAGAGGAAGCACAACCACGAACGCGAAGCCAAGGAATGGCAGGGCAGCCCAAAATCTTGAATCCCTCTGCAACTCAGACTAACCTGAGCACAACCAAACAGAACACTCCCCCAGCCAATCAGAGCACAGCCAACCCCCCAGCCAATCAGAGCACAGCCAACCCCCCAGCCAATCAGAGCACAGCCACGCCCCTAACCAATCAGAACACACCTCCACCCAATCAGAACACAGCCAAGCCCCCACCCAATCAGTTCATACCCCCACTGGCAGTTAAAAGGAAGAAACAGCTAAGACCACACATTGCTGCTCGAGGCACGAAGCTGAAAGCACCAGCCTGAAGATGACGAATGGGACTTCGTCGAAACGTCGCCAAGACACTTCCAATTTTACGTGGGAGAAAACCGGAACAACCAAAGACCTACATACAAATACCCGCGAAAACCTCAGAAAACATATATATATATATATATACACACACACACACACATATGTACATATACATATACACATACACACACACACACACACGCACAAACATATATACATATACATATATATATATATATACATATACATATATATATATATATATATATATATATATACACACACACACACACACACACACACACAACCCTTTCAATTGCCACCAATGAGCAAAATGTTTTTTCCACTGCTACCTTAGAATAATAATGTGAGTTTGATGCACCTCACAGTTTTCTTCTTCCTTACTTTCCTGAACCATTTTTTTGCTCATTAATGCCTATGTAATATTCTATAAAGGCCTAGTTGAAAACTGTTCTGCTAATATTAAGATACAAGAGGGGTTTTTTTTTAATGCAAAAGACCATAAGAATCTCGAAATAGTTTAAATCCTTTGCCATCACTTCGTCAGATGAATGCATGCAAAAATACTTTTCTATTTTATGTGATAACAGTGGAGTCATTGCTGCAACATTTGGTTCTTCTGTGCTTTCACAGAGACAAATTGAATCCGACAGGAATAATGTCTCATGGACTTTGCTGTCAGTTGAAAGGCTGGCACAAAGTGGGTAGCAGAGAAAACAGAAAGCTGGTACTTTTAGGACATTGCTTATGCCTCTTAAATTCACTTTTTGATAGTAACAATCAAATCAGCAATATACTTTGAACAAGTTTTATGGTAGATGTTTGTAACATCTGCTTCTCTTGTTCCTTCCTAAAATAGATTTTTCAAAATATTTTTCTGTACTATAAAACAGTTTTTTTATGCTTATGAATATGCATAGGTGTGTTGTTATCATTATTATTGTTTATTCCTTTTATACTTTTTGGCATGCCGTGAATACATTTTTGTGTTATTATAATCTTTTTTCCCGTTTATATTGTGCTCATTTCAAAGCTTCCAAGCAGTGTCTCTTACTAGTTTTAGAAGCTATAATTGTGGAATAATTAGTGCAAGAATTCTGCTTTGAGATAGAGCTAAAATTTTGACCAAGGGAGTATACATTTCCATGTTTATTACTAATATAGTTAAAGGAGAGCAGAATTTATTTCTTCTTAATAGCAGGTGTTCACTCTGTCTTATTCATTAGTTCATATATGAGATATAAACTGACCCAGAATATGTGATATTTATTTATAATTTAATTATGAATTACATAATTTACATATACTACTAAACCAGAGACAAAACAAAAGGTTTGCTTTAGTATATAGAAGAATTATAAGATGCTACAGTCAGAGACATAGTTGTTAAATTAATATACAAATACTAATGTCGTACTGTTGCAAATGGCACTTTAGGAGCAGAAGCAGATTTTCTCTTTCATTATCACCCTCTGATACATTGTTTTTTACCAGACTTTGTTCTGGAAGTTGATTCCTTCTAGATGTTACTTTGAAGGATTGATATGCTTTATTCAGAAATAACTCAGTCTCAAGTTGCTAAGAAAAGAAAGTATTTTGTAGCTCATAGGAATCATTTATCCCAGTATAGTTTATAGGATGCCTTGGAAAGTGATTATTTTTGTTTTGGCCTTTTTATAAATGCTGTTAAAATGAATAGTTTTTAAATGATTTTGCAAGGCTAATCTTGATCTCCAGAGTCTTCACTTTACCTTTATTGTTAAAATTATGTTTTGGGGGTGTATTTGGAGAGGGAAAAGCAAAGCATTCTGAACGTTTGTCTTTCTCTCTCTCTCTCTCTCTCTCTCTCTGTCTCTCTCTTTCTTTCTCTCTCTCTCTCTTTTTTGTTTTATTTCTTGCTCCTTTCAGGCTTTGAAAGTTCTTCATCTGGAATTTCAGGTTGGAGATTCTCACAGTGGCTTCTAAGCCAGTGACCAAAGCTGTCAAAGCATGCTGGTGCCAAGCTGTCAGATGATGCACATAGCCAGGCCAATAGTAGTGCTCCTGTGCTTCCTACTTTGTGCAGATGCTGAAAGTAAGACTTATTTCTCTCTTTTTTTGTACCCCTATTGAATAAACCCAGAACAAAACACCAAAGTCCTAGGCTGGTCATAATGAACAGTTTTGTTATATTTTATTTATAATTTTATACAGCATTAAAGAAAGTATATAACCAGATATTAAAAAAATTGGAAGGATAAAAAATAATTCACGTGTAAGTAAACATTTTCAAATATCAACAATGTTATAGTTTTCTATGAACTTGTAAATAATTGAATACATTATATTGCACTATTAAGCTCTAAGCTAAGAATAAATATCAAAGTCCATGTTCAATACAGTATAAATTACTGAGTAAAACTGTAAACAATTAAAAATTCCATCCATAATACTAAGAATCTATTTTCATACCTCGTAAAATTGAAATGTTGCTTCTGCCTATATACCGTATATAAAATACAAAATCCTGTTTTGGATATGCAATACATTTGTGAATTAAGTTATAGCCTATAAATGCTTTCCAGTTTGAGTTGAATCCTGTGTAGTATTTCTTATGAGCAAAGATTCTAGACATCAAAACATCCTCAGACAACTTGGTTAGCCATTCTTCCAGACAGAAGATCAAATGACATTTCCAGTAAAAAAGTATTTTAATCCTTGCAGCAGTTACAATACATAACATTAATTAAATTTACTTGTGAAGGAACAGTTTCTTGGCATATTCAGAAGGTTTCTGATAAAGCTCTTTGGAGTCCATCTTGAGGCACTGTAGGATTCTCCTTGTCTCTCAGCCAGGGTTTGGAAGGGTTATCTACAGACTTCCTTATTTATTTTATTTGCTGTTATGCACTTGGGAATGCCCACTATTCTTTATTTGTGGGAATAAAGGGAGTCAAGTGTAGCAAAATTGTGTAGTCAGAATAAAACCTTACCGTACTTACCAGAGAACAAACATCACTTAGTTTTATTAGGCATTTTTCAATTCCTTGGATATTTTCTTTTTGAGTTTTGGAAAACAAGCAGTGTAATGTTGAGGCCAATTAAAATTCCAGGTCCTTTGTGTCTGTCACAGCAGCTGTTCCAGTGTATTATTTCTAACAGCTGTTGTGAAATATACTATTTGAACAAATCAAGCAGAACTGACAAATCTGAGGCGGGGTTGTGGAGTGTGAAGACTTCTATGTAATGTAGCACTAAGTTACATTAGTTCTAAGTCTAGGACTACTATAGAGTTTTGGGCAATTAGCTTGCCAATTAATTAGAAGATGAGATCTCATTTTTAATGAAAAATTCATTAGATTTGCCTTGCTTTTTCAATGAAAAATGGAAATATGTAAGGTAGGGTAGGAAGCTGCTTGACAGAGTTTGTTGACACACTGGGAGACAGGTTTGCTTATGTTAACAACAGGGCCACTTGATCAAGCAGTATTTTCCTGTATCTTTCTTGAAGTGGCTACTATATTAATACATGCTCTTTTTACTAGGACTTTATCATATTAAGTGGGAGCTTGTGAATCATTTAAATTCTCTATAGTAAAATAATATTTTGTGAATAAAATTATTAACATAAATCTAACATCCTGATTGTAATTTTTCTCAAGAACTTTGATTTTGGAATAACTCCAAATATAAGATCTCATGGAAATCACTTAAAACTGAAGATTCAGTTTTTTTACAAGTATATTAGTGATCAGTACACATTAAAGATGGTGTTCACTGTTCAGAATAGATTATTGTTGACCTGATATCTCTAAAAAATTAGGAACTATAGTGTGCTATTACTTCATTAAATTAATTTTAATGAATGAATCTGTGGAGACTTAAATTACGGCCACTCTGCTAAGATTGTCATTTTTACTTATTGCTACTAATTCCCTGTAAGTCAGTTATTATAACGTAGTTTGAAGCTAGCTTTTAAAGTATCCCTTCAAATAACAAAATCTATGTGATAGACTGTAATTTAATTTTGTATTTAACTATATAGTATTATGTATAAACAAAAAGGTGTTTGAAATAACTTTGTTTTTTGGGGGGAAGCTCTTTCCCTAGTATAACAATGGGAAAGTGAATTAAATTTCTAAAAGAACAAACTCTGAAATTGTACATGTGTATGGATCAGTGACAGTAAAAAAGTTGGGTCTGTTCCAGATAGTTAATGACCAGCTGGAATGCTTATGCGTAAGGTGAAACCAAAGACATTTTTAACACTTCTACCAGTATATAATTATCTCTGATATAGCACATTTATACAATTATACATTTTAAAAGTGGAGACAAAAAGGTAAAATTTATTCTTAAAGGACTATTTTTAAAACTTTTTACTTTTCAAATTGTAAATGAGAATGCCATGGACTCATTGGATAAAACTTTGTAAAAATGAGAGTGAATTAATCCTGCTTCTTTTAAGGAGATTTAAATTTTGCTTATCAAATTAGGTAGATTTTTTTTCCTTTCCTTTTTATCAGAACTTTGAATATAGAGAATATTTTGAGTTGAGAACCACAATCAGACTTAAACAGGAAATGTTATAATGAAGTACTTTAGGACTTTTATTTTCTTTGCAAGTTATTTTCAAAGTTTTGTTACATTTTACTAAAACAATAATAACAACAACAAATGGCTATTACCTATTGTGAGTTCTAACTGGCTTTTTTATTTTGGTAACATATTTTTAGGAGAATTATAGACTAGTTGATAAAACTAGCCAATTTAAGACTATTAGGTAGTTCTGGGTTGATAGTTTTTCATTAAATATTTCTAAAAAATATTTTTTATTTGCGTCGTTGGTGGTCATAGGAACAAAAAACAACTAGATCAGGCCAAATAACATCTTAGTCCAGATTTTTATTTGTCACAGAGGCCAAGTAGATATGGGTGGTGTGATTACACATCCTCTTACACCTAGTATTTAGAGCCAAACTGGCCTCTGCGTGGCGATAATATTAGGACTTCAATATTGACAGGTCTAGTATGAATTTTTCTAATCCTGTTTTATTGGTTATAATCCTTTCTGAGGTAATTAATTATTATATTAATTCATATAAATAAATGGCCTGTATAAAGGAGTATTTTCCCCTTCTATTTTACATAGCCTGCCTTCCTTGAAAGACTCCAAAATCTGGTTTGTTTGTTTGTTTGTTTGTTTTGAGAAAGGAAAAGAAGTTCTTCTTTGCTTTCTTCATATTTTCCTGACTTCATATATATGAGTCTTGTCGTTCCTCAGTTATCTTGTTTCTAAATTAAAGAGTCCCAAACGCATTAGCCTTTTCTTGTAGCATCCAAGCCCACAAAATCCTCTGGTTAGTCCTATTGTGTAATTGTTTCAGCTCTATTATATCTGTCTATAACTATTTACCTCATTGTGTTATGGACTACTATAGTTTCCTGGTGGTTTTCAAAGGCAGACCCCTGTAAAGCATATTGTACTATAATAGGCAACTAGGACATGATTGAACATATTTACAGTCTCTCATCCAGAAATGGTTGTGAATGGAACACAAGATAGATTTGTGCAAAAATCTTCCTGTCCTTAATATACGGTCTTCCGGCAAGAGTTGAGGGACCAAGAGGTGCCTAAGTCACCAATATTATCTAGGGAAGTGTGGTCCTGTGTAGAACCAAAAATGGAAAGTCCCCAGAACCAGAGGCCCCAAAACTGAATGGCCATTTGATCTTATGAGGATTGAGTCAAAGTTTATGTTTCCTCATCCAGAACTTCACCCAAGTCACCCAAGTCACCCACTCCACAGCATGGAATTAGCCACTATGTCACCTCATCCAGATACTCCATAGCCTTCAGACACTGGGAAAAAATCCACCTGCTGTAGGGTGGCGATGTTTGGGTGTCATCAGCCTTTTGATGGTACCTGATCCCATAATCAATATATGATGTCAGTGATTTCATATAGATGTTAAATAAGATCAGAGAGAAAATAGTTCCCTGGAGAACCATACAATACAAAGGCCCTGGCCTAGATTTCACCTTTTCTACTATCATTGACTGAAATTGTCATAAACGAAAGAGAGGAACCAATGTAACACCATAACCACCTTCTCTTAAATCTCAGACTAATTCAGAAAGTTACCATGAACATAGTATAAAAACTCATAGCTGAAGAGATAGGACAGATATACTACCTACATCCTGGTCCCACCTGAAGTAATCAGAAAAGATGATCAATGCTGTCTCAATGCTGTATCCCAGTATGAAACACATCCAGATAATCTGGTTCATCAAGGTTCCTCTGTAGTTGCAAGCAAAATACCTTCTAAATAACCTTCCCCAAGAAGAAAGGTTGGAGATAAGACAAAATAGACTATTATTGTTGGACCCCATGAAGGATTTTTTTTTTTGAAAAGGGGACTTTTTAAGGGTTGGAATTACCATATTCTACTTCAAGGAAGTATTTGCCATCACTTATATCCAATTGTAGGTTATCTCCTGGGAGACCATAATCAACCAGGAGGGAAACAGATTTTTATTCCACAAGATGAATTAATTTAATACACATACAATATTGTATGTCTACTTCCTTCACACTAACAAGTTTCTACTCATCCCAGATAACTATACCAGACCATGCCCCAGTCATCACCAAGCGATGACTCTGCACAGCCAGAGTCTTCACTCTGAGTGAAATTCAGTGTTTTATCCAACAGATGTCTAGAGTAGTTTTCATATATTGTAGATGCTCCTCAAGTTCTTTCTCCTATAGTAATGAGTTACTATAAACAAGACCACTGGACAACTATTGGAAAACAAGAGGAGATGAATAATTACATTTTATTGTTCTTATTGCCATGATGCAGAAGATCCTTAAAGAAAGGATCTTACCCTTTCATGTTCAGTTGGATTGAGTCCTTATTTTTCTCTAGCAGTGCTCTAGGCATCTTCTTTGCTTTTCATCTTCCAGAGCTCTTCAGAGAAAAAGATAAGATAACCTTTATTGTCATTTTTTTTTACCTGTGAGCACAATGGCACACATCAAAAAATGAAATTTAGTTACCCACTCTCAAAGTGAAATACATACATGACACACACCTAAACATACTATATACAACATATGTATAGACCCACACCCCTACATATACATAACAAATAAATATTAAATACTGTCCATCTTGAATATATAATGGAAGGAGGAAGCTTGAGAGCTCTCAAGATTAATGCTGTATGGAATGAAACTATGGCTGAATCTGGATGTTCTGCTAAAGATACCACGAAGCCTCCTCCCAGAAGGTAACAAGGAAAACAGATCGTGAAGAGGATGTGTAGTGTCCCAGATAATCTTACAGACCCTGCTCAAGCAGCGCTTCTGTGCTATGTCCTGGATGGGAGGGAGGGAACTGCCAATGATCTTTTCAGCCACTCACTCTCCATTCTCTGATTCGCCTTCCTGTCTGAAGCAGTGATGCTTCCAAATCAGACTGTGATGCCATATGACAGGATGCTCTCAATCGTCCCCCTGTAGAAAGTGGTAAGGATAGAAGAAGGAAGATGTGCCTTTCTTATGCGACAGAGAAAATGCAGGTGCTGCTGTGCCCACTTCACCAGTGTCTCACTGTTGAGTGATCAAGCCAGCCTACTGGTTTAGCTGCACATCCAGGAATTTGATGCTGGTAGCCATCTACACAGGTGAATCATTACTGCACAGAGAAGTGTGGCTGTGCTTGTCTTTTCTGAAATTGACAGATCTCTTTGGTTTTACCGGTATTTAAAACTAAGCTGTTTTCCTTACACCAGTTCACCAACCCCTCAACCTCCTTGCAGTAAGCATCCACATTGTCATCATGAATAAGGCCCACTACTGTTGTATCATCTGCAAACTTCACAATATGATTGGTGGCAAACCCTAGCACAACAGTCATGGGTCAATACGCTGCATAGACATAATTTGACCCAAGGACATGGATTCCTCCTCATTTCACGCAATATCAAAAAATAATATTTTTCTTACAGAAAAGCCAGTAACTACACAAGAAAAATACAAATATCTATATATTATACCTGTCCTTCTGGTAGAAGCATCACAGAAAATATGGCTGGGAGGAAGAGACACAGAAATGGGGAAAGTGAAAGAGGCACCTGTATTGGATAGGAAAGGAAAAAGAAAAGTCAAATCTGAATGCAGATCAGAGAAGGAGATGATGAAACCTCAGAAATGGGAAGGAAATGACCTTGTTTAAGAGTTACAAGAAGAATTCAGTCAAGATTAGATTACCCAAAAACAGCCAATTGTCAGTCTAATATAGAAAATTTTCTATCACTGATAACAATTTATTTCCATTTCCATCTATTCATGTAGTAACTTAGCAAATATAAGATGATACCATTCCTTCTCTTAATTCTTAAGTATTTTTTTTAAAAAGTTGAGTAAATATGAATTTAAATTCCTTAAAATTGAACTTTAAAAAGTTGTAAGTAAGAGTTAGATTTTAAAAGTTTATTTTAAGATATTTAAATAAAAGTTGCAGCAGTTAGAACTATCTCAATTAATCAAATAATCAACAGCCACCAAAAATATCATAGAAGCAAAAGAGTAAATAGAATATTAGCAGATTGTATCTGTTTGATGAGTGGCTTTTAAAATTTAGTAAGGAGGATAACAGATATGTAGAGAATTCCATAATGAGGAACCAGTCACAACTCTTTGACACATAGTTGACTGCTCAGTTATCAGCCAGGCAGCAGTAATCTTGTGTGGTACTCATTATCTTGTTTTGTTGAAATATTATCGGTGAAAAAGCAAGACTTCTAACAAGATTTTATTGCTTTTCAAATCAATAAAACCTGTTTAGAAGTCTTGATTTTTCACAGAAAGTGTGTGTGTGTGTGCGTGTCTTTCTCTCTCTCTGTGTGTATGCGTGTGTGTGTGTGTGTGTGTAGAGGGAAGAGTTCAGTGAATTCAAGCTATTCGCTTTGTTCACTTTTCTGTATCAGCAAGCAAATAATAAAGTCTTTCTCATATTGACAATTTTTTCAGTAACTTACTGAAGAGTAAAAATCTGGTATGTACATGACCAGCACAAAATCAGATTACGTTTCCCTCTTTTAACTTGTTGTCATATCTCATATTTCCATCCAAATTCTGCCACATATCTTTCAAGTTCCACTAAACAAGCTAGTAATAATAAAAGGCAGCTTTACCTGCAAAAATACCTCTAAGATCCTCGAACACGAACATGGCCTATGCCATGTCCTTAGAAAGGACTTGAAAGGAGGCTAAAATCCTAAATCCTGTTTGAATATATGGCTGAATCCTATGAATTATAAAAGGGGGAAAGTAATGGCAAGTTTTAAAACCTCAAGCTTTTATACAAAGACTAAAGTAGTTGCACAGCCACCCCATAAATCATATATGTATTTTAGCATTCTTCTAGTTGTAACATCTAAACATTATGCTTTTCAACATTTTCACTTCCTTTTCAACATTTTTTCCTCGAGTACTAGCATTTGTAGTCCTTTTGACATCTTAATGTCAACTCTGCAACCAGCCTGGCTGAAGCTATCTTGCTTGTTTTCGGTTGCCATAAGAATGGGAGGAGGGATGGGGAGTTTTATGATAATCTAAACTATTCTCTGTCCAGTGGGAACCAAGGTCATTTCTGTTCATTAGACTGGGGGCTGAGCCTTATGTTAGAATGCCAAAGTATTCTGTTGGGAAACTTAGTTGATTGCATAGTTTCTGGGGTGGGAAGTTTAACTTTGTAATAATTTAACTTTTTGGAGGGAACTTTAGTCTTGGTTTCACTTTTGACTGTGCCTACTATACTTTGTAACCGATAAACATGTTCTTAGAGGAAAACTCAGGCCTCAGAGTTCTGTTGTAGTTGGTCTCACCTGTCAGAACCATGACACTTAGTAGTGTTCCTTAAAATCTCTGAAATTCTCCTCCTAAAGTTTTCTTATTTCAGTTTATTTTAAATAATATCATTCTTTTCCCCAAATATTTAATTCCATTTACTATGCTAGAGATCTATTTAGCCCTTTGCACTCACTTCCAACATTTTTCCATCAAAGCCATTTTCATTTTTATGTCTTTTATTGTTAATTGTTCCTTGCTTTTTATTATTCTTTAAATATATCTTTGTTTTTGTCTTTTATACATTATAAAATATCTTTTTATTACCATTTTTTCTGCAGCTGTTTTCATGTATATCTTAAACTACATCTGTTTGTATTTTCAGCCTCTTTCTTTGTATCGTTTCATAAACCATCCACGTTCATAACTTCTGGTTTATATAATTCCATGTGTTTTGTGGCGCGCTGCAGCAAAAAATATTAAAAAGTAAATCATTTGCATTATGTACACTTCTATAATCATTACTGGGTTTTGTGTTTGCTTATTAACTGAACAGCCATCTAATCTAACACTACCCAACTGCCATATCAACATATTCCTTAAATTATCTTTATAGTCTAATGAAGCCTTCCAAAGTGTTAGGTAGTAAAATAATGTATTAATAGTTTAAACCTATTCTTAGAAGAGAATAAAGCATGCCCAAATATACTATGAATGTGCTTCCATGAATCCTTTCCACATTATATTGTCTTCTGAGTAACTCATTTGATTTGACAAGGCTACTACAACTTGCGGATGTATCTGAATATTTTCTAAAAGAAATATGTATGTATAATATTGCCCATGCCTCTTCATACCTTTCCCCCCAAATTAATATGGAAGTTGTCCCTAATGCTTCTCATGCAAATATAATTCAGCTGGGCAGTGCAGCTTTTACTCCAGTGATTCAAGCCTCTAACCCTTTCTTTCCTTAGTACTGCCAAAATATTTGTTTTCACTTTTACATTGCAAACTGTAACTTGCTGTTCTTCTTTTCTGGTGGGAGGAAGCCACTAGGGAGCTAAATTTAATCTTCTCAGAAAAGCATCAATAAAGATGAAATTTATGTAGTGTTCTGGAAAAATAACTTGTTCGATTTTTTTTTCTTTTAAAGCATAGAAGTTTGGATTTATGATTTCTCTTCCTGAAATTATCTCATCATCAGGGATCTAATTTTCAAATAGCATGCTAATTACTGTAGAAAAAAAACCTGACAAAAACTAACATGATTTGTTCAATTGTCTTAGTACATCAATCATTGAGAACATATTTTTTTTCAGGACGGCATAGTATATAAATACAGAATACAGCTAGGTCTGATCAGAGATGGGCATAAAGCCTTCTGAGTCAAAATTAACACCTTATGCACATGAACATTTTCATTTATAACCGCACATTTTTTAAAAAGCCATGATAATTTTGTCTATTTCTATTCTCCAACTTTCTCCTGCAGTTTCTTTTTCATCAAATAACAGTTTATGTATACACTTTTTGACACTCAGTGACTAGACCAACAGTCACTGTTGATCACAGACTATTAAAAATACTGGCATGCATTCTGGGAAGAGCTGAAGAGAACGGCTGAACTCTGGAAAACTATTTCATGAAATTTGAGTCTCCATCAGATTATACATCCAGTTCATATGAGAGAGTTTTCCATGCCTATCTTTAATGCTTCTCTCCTAATACAGAATGTAGAAGCCAAACAACTGGAGCAGGTAGTCTTTGACATATGACTACAATTGAGCGCAAAATGTGAAACATTTGTTAAGTGAGTTTTGTCTCATGACTTTTCTTGCTACAGTGTTAAGTGAATCACTGTAGTTAAGTTGTTAAGTGAATATGGCTTCCCCATTGACTTTGCTTGTCAAGGTTACAAAACTGATCCCATGACACTGGGACACTGCATTTTTGAGTGCCTAAATTCTTTTTGCTGAGTTCAAACCAGGGAATGTGAGAATATTAGTATACAGTTGAAAACACAATCCTGTGTTACTAATTTGTCGAACTGTTCAAAATTACAAATCAGCTCCTGGATGTGATTTCTTTGGTGGCTTTTTTGTTTGTATTTCTCAGGTTCATATATAACAGTTCATTTTTAAAATGTTCTTGTGGTATCTATAGATAGGATAATAGTACAATATTTGGTACAGCAATTATGGAAAATAAAGCTTTTGGAATATATAACTTGCAAAGAAGCTTGTCTCATAATGAATTTGAATAGACATGATTCCCCGTGGTTATATTAATATATGCATCACATCCATTATTCTCAGTCCAATTTACTTATTGCTTTGGGGAAAAAAACTGCTTTAGAATTCTTCAGTTCAGCTATTGATGCTTGTTACTTTTCAAAACATTTATAAATTATAATCTCTTGTTTAATTTTTTACATTAAGTAATATGATTCGATAGCTATTTACAGGACCTGGCATTGCCCAGTTTTGTGCCCAATGTTTAGTATTAGAATTTTGGAACATAATTTTAGTGCTACTCTGACAACTGACAAGTTTAATGAATTTAGTATTGATGGCAAAGTGAAGATGATGAAGAGATATAGAGAGTTTAAATAAAGATGGACAGTATGGCTAGAAAAATAAACAGAGATTAATCCTAGGGATGAAAGCAGTAACAAACTTAAAGAAGATCATGAAAGATAAGGACATTTCAATGACAATAGAGATCAGAACAGTACAGCTGTAGGCTTTCCAGTGGCAATATAAGTCTATGAAAGCTGAACACTGAGAAATTGAGAGAAGGAAAAAAAGACGTCTTTGAATTTATGGTTGTGAAAATTGTTAATAAAAGTGCTTTGAGTTGCAAGAAAAAACAACCAACAGACCGGGACCAAATCAAGTCTGAATGCAAAAGTTCTTACATGGTTACTAGCAAACAGCCTGAGACATTACCAGAACATGGAACTAATGCCTTCTGCCCAAAAGAGGGTGACTGCCAGTTTATTGATCAGATAGGAACTAAAAAGAGGGAGAAGATCTTGAACCTTAGATTTCACTATAAGTAGACTTTGCTTTTGGTGCAGACATTTTTCCATGCGTTTATTAGGAGCAGGGTTCAACTCCACATTGCTACCAGTGTTATCATGTAGCTATTACACATTGATTTGTAGCTGTTGGATTCATTTATTTTATGATATTCACTAAAAAGGTTGCAAAGGCAGAAGAATTTATTGAGGAAGATTCAGTTTAGGCAGCAAGTGGAAAAATATCAAATGGAGACTTCTATGAAGAGTCAACAAGGGGTGGTTCTCAAACACTAGAGACAATTCTCAAAATATTTTTTAAAACAAAGATGCTTCCTTATGTGAACTGGATGAGGTCGAGAATTCAAATGAAAAAGTATAGGAGGCGTGAATTGTACCAGACTGGAAATGGCAAAATTAAGTGAAAATTTGTAAAATTTGGTAAGAATGGCAGAATTTCACAGCTGACATATAGAATGAAAGTGCATTGCTGGTTCCTGACTCAGTTATTTGAATGTAGATTAGCTAATTAGATTTTGAGGTGCATACACACACACACACACACAAACATATATAACATAAACATATAAAATGTGTGTGTGTGTGTGATTGTGCATGTGTTCATAAGTAAATGCAGTTTTTAATTCAGAATTCTGGAAAGCAGCTTTAACTCATATTTAAAGAGATAGTAGAGCTCTTAATTTGCTGAAGAAGGAACATCTCCCCAACCATTAGGTGATTATAGAGCACCAAGGAACGTCAACTCTTCATTGATGGCAACAGAAATCTTAAATATTTAAAACTCAGATCAGCCATTGCAAGACTTGGAAGGACAATATTGTTGATAATGTTATTTGAAATTAGTGAAATCTTGAGAAGGAAATGTAACTTTATTTATGAACCTTATTATCAACTAATTATTTCCCTTCCTGGGATGGATAGAACTTCAACTACACACGTCACTGGCCAATTGATAAGCCTGTGATAAAACTGAGATCTCAGTGAATCTCTTCAGGCAGCATTCTTGATATCACTAGTTTTTTTAGGAATGTGAGAAAGTAACTTAATATTTCATGTATTTATGTATTTTTATAATTAAAACATTAGACATTTTGAAATATACAAAGCACTTAGATGAAAGTGTTTAAAATGACATTTCACTTACATTGAAATGTATTAAACTAGCAATATTATAGGGTGTCATATCAACTTTATTTTCATTTGTCAGGTTAAATATATTAATTGTATTATAATTTAACTTCATTTGTCAAATTAAAACTACTGAAATATTAAAATTGAATAATTGTTGCTTAGATTAAATGATTCATTGGTATTCATTTATATTCAGCTATGATTATTAAAACTATTTAATTTTAAATTGTTTATTAAAAGCGGATGTAATCATTGTGATTATCAAACTCATTACACTAGTTTAACTGCAGATTATAAACCACATTGATATTTAAGAATGGAGTAGACATTCTTGCTGTTTAGCAAAGTTGGCAGCACAGTTAACAAATTGTTATGTGTTTGTGAATCAAATGTATTAATTTTTAATTTGATACTCTAGCAAGAACCACAAATAGTTGGAATATGGTACTATTCATATCTGACCATTTATTACTATCAACAAAACTATCCATAGGTTTTGTTGATTCTGCAGTAGGTTTTTGTAAATAATTATTAAGGAAAGCAGATGTTCATAATAAATTTAAAATTCAAAGTGACTTGGCTGTAAAATTGGGAATAAAGAGAAATTTGATGGAATTATGAAATTGATGGAAATTTATGGGAAGAATTGAAAGAAAGTGAAATCCTTTTTCCTTAATCTCCCCTGCAGATTAAGCTCTAATCATGAATGCACCTCAACTTTTGAATATTACAAACTCAAAATAAACTGCATGAATTCTAGACACTTCAAAGCCAGAACAGTTTGGCCATTCCAAGAGACCCTTGTATGTCTGATATGTAGGGAATTGTGACTTTTTATTCCCTTATCTGGGTACAGAAACTAACACAGGAGGGCTATAGATAATCTCTACCCCTATAGTTGCTGCAATGACATCAGTTTACGTGGATGTCCTTATGTTCAGCATGTCATGTGAAGAAAGAAAGTCTCTGTGGGTCTCATATGTTGCTGCAATATGATAATCATAGATTGACATATTTTGTGCAACCACCCATTTGCTGTAGAGAATAATGGGATTTGTCAGGACAATTTGAAGTGTCCTGCGGGTAGACAATCATTTAAATATGAGCCAGCAGTGTGCTGCAGCTGCCAAAAAAGCCAACACAGTGCTAGGCTGCATTAACAGAGAGATAGAATCAAGATCACGCGAAGTATTAATACCACTCTACAATACTTCAGTAAGGCCACACTTGGAATACTGCATCCAGTTTTGGTCACCACAATGTGAAAAAGATGTTGAGACTCTAGAAAAAATACAGAGAAAAGCAACAAAGATGATCAGGGGACTGAAGGCTAAAATATATAAGGAACGGTTGCTGGAATTGGGTTTGTCTAGTTTAATGAAGAGAAGGACGAGGGGGGACATGATAGCAGTGTTCCAATATCTCAGGGGCTGCCACAAAAAAGAGGGAGTCAAGCTATTCTCCAAAGCGCCTGAAGGCAGGACAAGAAGCAACGGATGGAAACTAATCAAGGAGAGAAGCAATCTAGAACTAAGGAGAAAATTCCTGACAGTGAGAACAATTAACCAGTGGAACAACCTGTCTCCAGAAGCAGTGAATGCTCCAACACTGGAAGTTTTTAAGAAGACAGCCATTTGTCTGAAATGGTATAGGGTTTCCTGCCTGAGCAGGTAGTTGGACTAGATGACCTCCAAGGTCCCTTCTAACTACTACTACTACTACTACTACTACTACTTCTTCTTCTTCTTCTTCTTCTTCTTCTTCTTCTTCTTCTTCTTCTTCTTCTTCTTCTTCTTCTTCTTATTATTATTATTATTATTATTATTATTATTATTATTATTATTATTATTATTATTATTACTTCCCAGGTAAACCAAGCAAGACACATTACTAGATGAAATAATTCTATGTTATTGTATGTTAACAGAATTTTTCAAAGCTGTAAGCTGTAAGTTTCAAATCTTCTTGCCACTTCTACTTGATCCTTTAGGGTGGGTCCTTCTTAAGTTTCTTCCCCTCACCATTAAGCCACTGAGGCTTCTGCCTCTCTTGTCTGACTGTTCCCTGGGCAGCATCTCTTCCTTTCTTTTTTCAAGATCATTCACACATTCCATTACAGAAATCATGTAATGGCCTATAATGGAAAGGAAAACATTCAAAATTTCTGTTCCATGAAAATTTGGCCTACCTTTATATCTATTGGTATGTGTCATATCATCTATTCATACTACATTGGATTATATTCAGAGTTTGCCATATTAGGTTTGTTTTGGTTGCATTAAGTTCCATGATATTAAAAAAAATAGTCCCCAAAAATAATTATAATTCATTGATATATCCTTGGCCATGCCAATTAAGACTAGTAAAATACAGAAAACGATGGCTAGCAATAAGTCATTTTGGTTTTCTCAGAGACCTATTTTATCTATACTGGAAAATCTAGATTGACCACAAGAAGACAATAAAATAAAGCAGATAATTTTCTTTAGTGGTCATTGGATTTTTTCAGTGTTAATATGTAGGTCTGTTTCTCTTCAGTCTTTTCTCTTACAAAGATTCTAAGGGCTGCTCTTGATTATTTAAGAGATAGCAGTTAACTGAATGTCTTGTTTTGGTTTCATGAGTGCAAAAATACTTGAGTCTATGACAGAAAAAAAAAGGTTTAGTTTCTTAAATCCAATAATCCTTGTAGCCACAGTTGATAATAACACTATGTTGAAGATTCCTTTTGTGGGGGGGTATTAAAAAAGAAAGTGTTGAAAGGAGTTTTAATCAATACATTTTCCATTCATTCCATTTTGTCTCATTTGTACAGGAGTAGTGTCAAGTGGAGCAAATATTTCACAAAATAATAACAAGAATCCATTGACCTAACCTATTAATGTTTACATATCTTATCTCCTTCCCTTCCACTCCCCACATATTAAATTTTCTTAACTTAAAAATAATTGCACCTAGTGTCTCATTCTTAACTAAACCCATAGATTTTGAGTTGATTCTCATCCAAAAGATTATTCATAACTACATTCTTTACTCCTCAGCTTATAAAAGCAGTACTTTTCAAGACCACATTCTAAAACAGGGGTTCTCAACCTTGGCAACTTTAAGATTTGTGGACTTCAATTACCAGAATTCCTCAGCCAGCAAAGCTGGCTGAGGAATTCTGGGAGTTGAAGTCCACAAGTCTTAAAGTTGCCAAGGTTGAGAACCCCTGTTCTAAAACCATGAAACTGGAACATACCTAATAGATTATGAAATTTGCTTCTGATTGTTGTCCTAATTGTCATACCGATCAAATGAATAATTCATTTGACTGACCTCTTCCCTAGCACACAGTTTTTGTTTTTGTTTTGCAGACCTAGTATTGTAAGCTTTCATTTCAGTTTTGTGCAGTTCCTCACTGTGAAATGGTGTTTCTACAAACATGAATTCACAGCCAGATGCTGTTCCTGGCATTCACTAAAGCAGCAGCAGAAGGATTATAGTAACCCATGGACATGTACTCTCTTGAAAACTGTTGCTGATGAGTTGTGCTTCAGTGAACTAGAAACAATAGTAACTAGATTGTGGCTTATTAACACTGACCCATATCAGGACTTTTTTTTTGTAGTAATATCATTGATTCTTTCCCCCCTTTTTTTGAATATTCACACTTAAGATATTTAGTTGCTTTTTATTCCCCCCATTTTGCTGCCTCCCCCTTGTTTCCATTGCTTCCACCTTTCTCAACTCCCCCCCCCCCATTGTATTTCCCATAATTTTCCCTTCTTAACAATCTGTAGAGAGAATTTGGGTTTGGATTAACATTTTTTGTGAATATTTAAGTTAGATACTTCAGTTTTATTAATAGTATATAAAAGTAGTAAAATATTGTGGGAGAGGAAAGAAATAGAACAATGCAAATTGCACAAATAGTCTTTATATGCAATAAATATTTTTTGTTTGTTTTCATTAGCTGAAATTATACTGTAAAAGATAGCATGGTTTTGAATACATTCAATTCCTTCTTGCTTTAACCTTTATGTTTCTTTAAGACCAAATACATAGGAATAAGCCAAACACTCTTTGTACCCTCTATTTTCATCATTACAACTTCCATAAAATAGAATTAATAAAAGGTTGGTCCAATAGTACAAATATGATGAAACAAAATGCTTATCTTTGAGCAGAACATTCTAAGGATGTCCCTAAATAAAATTGTGTTAGGTTAGTATGTAAAAACATGAATTCTGCAAAAAAAAATTGATAATAAAGAATATTTAGAAAGATAACAGGATTAGAAGGTCTTCTAGTCAATCTCTTGCTCTAACAGACCTTATACCATTTTGGGCAAATGGTTGTCCAGTCTCCTCTTCTTATTTTTTTTTTTTACTTTTATTGTTTTATCAATATATAAAATACAAAGAAAAATAAAAACAGGAAATTAAATTAAGGAAAGGAAAAAAAGGGGGGGGAATATGAGTTACAAGGGAAGAAAGAAAAAAAGTGTTGACTTCTGACTTTTTGTAGCACAGTACAAGAAAACAACATTCCAGCCTCAACTTTTTACTTTTACACAGTAGTATATAAGTAGCCGTTTCTATAACAACAAAAATATATAATAGGCAAAACCAAAGTCAACGGTTCATTTTTTTTATCACAAGCACAAAATTCAAAAGTGATATCCAAATAAAAAACATAGTTAAATATATTATCTTTGAATAAAACAATCAGTTTAACTATTTCTGCTTTATTATCCTTGCTGTGGAAATAATATGTATTTCTCTTTGCACTTAATATGAATGATAGTTTATAAAGATTATTAACAAAATTCACTATATTCTTTCAGATTCTTTAACCTTAAAGGGAAAAATACTTTTTTTATTCATTTTAAAACACTAAACTTTTCTTTAAAAACATTTCTGAAATCAAAACTCTCTAATCATTTTTAACTTCCTCTTAACATGTATACTTTAAAGTTCACTTTTAAATTTAGATCACTCCCTCGAAGTTACCCTCATAGAACAATTTTTTCTTCTTGTATACATCCTTTTTAAAACTCTAAACTTTTCTTTAAATTAATACATCTTTTTCTTTAACTTTCTCTTAACACAGATACTCTCAAATACACTTTCAATAATATTTTACAAACTTTAGAAATTATTTAATCATTATATGTAAAGGAAAAATACATTTTCTTTCAATTACAAATATCTAACCCATAAAAATCCATCCGAATTCAAACTGACTCATTAAGTTTAAGTCACTCCTTCCAGCTTGTCTTCTCTGGAATGTTTGTCAAGTGGTTATAAGCTTCTCTTTTTCTCAAGGATTTCTAAATCTTGTTAATTAATATCCATAAGAAAAAAAATCCCAACCTTATCCTTTTAAAAGTTTTCTTGTAGGTCTTCTTTCAACTTTAAACCATCATAATAAAAGTTGATATCAGGTTTATATTCCAAAGTTGCAATTGACTCCTCTGTATTGTCAGCTACTTGCCTTGGTGGTTTGGTAACTTTCTGCATCTCTGAAGTAGTTTGAGAAGGTTTTTTTGTTTTTTTTTAATATCGGAGCATAGCTGATCTATGAACTGATGCATTTTATTTAAAGATTTTTTAAATACATCTCTAATAATTTGTTCCTCTATCTTCTTAACTCCCTCTTTAGTCAAAGAATAGCTTTTTTGTAAATCACTTAAGAATTGCTGGCCAATCAGGAATCATGAAAATCAGAACGTTTTAGCTACCCACAGCAAAGTTGACCAGGCTATAAATTAATAAAAATAATAAACTAAAACCACAACTGTCTGCTCTTATATTTCTCCATCAACTTTTTTTTTTAAAAAAAAGATACTCCACGCTTTATTTTTTTTGGGGGGGGCTTGCCTTAGCAGCCTTCTTCTTTGTTGTTTAATACTGAAGAAATCCTCCAAATGGTGCAGATCTTCAAAAAGGAGTAACAGGCTATGGCTAAAGAGAGCCTCTTTTAGCTTAATAAAGATTAATACTCCTTAAAAACGGTTAAGAAATTAAAGGCACAATTTACTGTCCTTTGAAAAATAAATTTCAAAATGCTACTTCTTCAACAAGGAACTGTTTGCACACACACACACCAGGCTTTCAGCACTCAGGCTGCTTCAAAGCACAGCTCCTGAAGCTACTTGCAGACCTTTGCTGTATTGGAGAATCTTGAGAGATAATTCTAGGACTTTCCCTAACCCAGGAGAATCATATAAACTAAAAGTTACAGTCCAGGGAAAAACCCTTCAGGGATCCCTCCCTGGGTGTATAGTCAATTGGCCATTTTTTCACTGATTGTCCAATCTCTTCTTGAAAGCCACTATCATTTATATTGATGAAGCACTCACAACTTCCAGAGGCAAGCCGTTCCACCGATTAGTTGTTTTCACTATCCCATATATTCATCCCATCTGCTTTTTATTCCCCCCCCCATTTTGCTGGCTCTCCCCATGTTTCCATTGCTTCCACCTTTCTCAACTCCCCCCCCCATTTTCCCTCTAACAATCTGAAGAGAGAAGCAATAACAGAAGGAACATTATTTGGTTTTGATTCTTCCTTTTTTTCTGTTAACAACTATTACCTGCTGATTGATATTCTGGTATAATCCATCAGAGATTAAGAGGTAAGAAGCAAATGCAGGCCTAGATTGTCTCTCTTTCTTTTTTTTCTCTCTGCCCAGATTCACCTATTCATTGCTTTCCCAAAGCCATGGGTTTCTGTTTCTTATATCATGTAATGAGATAGGAGAAAAAGAGAATAAGGGAAGATTGCTATTTTCCTTTCCACTGCTGGCTGGCTTTCAAATTATTTCTACTGATCATGAAATGAAGAAATGTAGTTTCTTCACGGTTATTAGTAGGATGATAGGGGTGTTTTGATGAACAAATTTAATTTTCCACCTCTTTGCTATGAACCCCGTATGCATATTCCCTGGTTTCCATTAGAAGAAACTAAAGATCAATGAAAAGCTTGTATGAGAGGAATTGGAGATATTTTGCTAGATATGTCTCTCAGTATGCATATGTACATATGGCTGGAAAGTGAGAGAGTAAAATCAATTATTTAAATTAAATTTGAAATGAAGAAAAACTTCAGTTGTGATGTTCATAGTGCTCATGTCCTTTACTGCAGTGATAAATACCGTATTTTCCGTCGTATAAGACGACTGGGCGTATAAGACAACCCCCAACTTTTGAGAAGATTTTCATGGTTTTAGCAAGTCATCTTATATGCCGGAAAATACGGGTACTTTAACTTTCTAATAAAAGTAATGTAAGTCCTAAACACATTAGCATTTCATTCTATTTCATCGCTTGTTCCTGATCTGCTGAAGACAAATGTAGCTGGGTAACATCCCATAATAAGCATGGGGGTGCACTTGTGAAGCTTTGCAGTATATGAGGAGGACTAAAGGATAGCGGGAGGGGGGAGGAAAGCTGGTCGCGGCGCTAGCCAAGCCCAGCTGTCCAACAGGTAGAGACTTTGGATCCATTTTTTCCAAATGGATCTGAAAACACCCTCTACTCCCACTTGCCTGACTCCCAAGGCTGCCCATGCTGGGTGGGGCTGGCAAAGCAGCGCATCCTAAAGTCCGTCGGTGGAGGCACCTGCCAAACCATGGGCGGATCGCTCTGTCATCTGCACAGCAAGAGCACGAGCCACGGTGGTAGGTTGCCAAAGAAGTAGCCGAGCACGGAGGAGGAAATGCTGAGCGTCTGTCCATCGAGGTCCCAGGGCTTCTGGCGCTCAGCGTGATGGCACCAGGTATGGTCAACCTCGAGGAAGCAGCACCCTCTACGCAGGCGCCGGCTCCCACCAGCTGCTCCTGCCAGCCACCCGAGCAGAGGCTGGTGGCGGGGGTGTTTCCCCGGGGGAGGAAAAGCCCCGCTCACACCACCTCCCTCCACCGCCCTAGACTGGGAGGGGCAGGATCCCCGCCCACGGAGTGGACACTTCTGCGAAATCGCTGGCCTTCTGCGAGCGCTGAGCAGCACTTCAGCAGCAAGGGAAGCCCCCGCCGCTGACCCAACACGGGAATTCTTACTTGGCTGGCTCTCCGCCAGCATTCTTCTCCCGCCATTGGTCCGCCAATACTCCAACCTCGCCCCTTCCTCCTGGCTGTTTCTTGGAGGGACACTTTTCTAGGGCTATTTGGCTGCGTGGGACTCTTTTTTTTTTTTTTTTTTTTTATTGAAATTTTTCAAAAGTTTTACAAATAAAAATCCACCCCCCCTCCCCAACCACCCCACCCCCCCCCCGACTTCCCAGAACTGAATATAGGATTATTTAACAAATATTTTAAAAATAACATTTGCAATTTATAAAATAATTAATAATAATAATAAAAATCACAGTAATAATATATATAGAAATAATATACATAACATAAACTTTAAAATGAATAATATATACTAAAAAAGAAAAAAAATAAAAAATAAAAAGAGAAGAGAGAGAGAGAAAGAAGAAAGAAGAAAGTAGACGAAAAATAAAGCATATATATATATAAAAAAAAAAAAATATATGAATAATAATACATTAAAAATGTATATATATAAAAAAGAAAAAGAAGAAAGAAAGAAAGAAAAAACAATCATTACAAATTATAAAAAGGCTAAATAATATTTTTCCATATCCAAATTATGTTGTATAAAATTTATCCATTTTTCCCATACCGCAAAAAATTTTTCTTGAGATTGCTCCTTTAAGAAAGCCGAAATCTTTGCCATTTCTGCCAAATACGAAACTTTATGAAACCATTCTTGTAAAGTAGGCAAAGATTCCTTCTTCCAATATTGTCCTATTAACAACCTAGCGGCTGTAATCAAATTTAACATCAATATAACCTCCTTAGCATCACAGTCAATAACAATACCTAGTAAAAATAATTGCGGAGTAAATTTTACCCTTCTTTTAAAAATTCTTTGAATATTCCACCATATCTTAATCCAAAAAGCTTTTATATACTTACACGTCCACCAAATATGGTAATAGGTAGCATCCAAATATCCACATCTCCAGCATTTCGGCTGTAGATTAGGGTACATAATGGACATTCCTTCAGATTTCTGTTCCATCTCTTTGTCACTCAAGACTTTATGCATCATGGGCAAAGGAGAGCCTGCTCCCAGGACCGTTTTATAAAATTCCTTAGCTTTAGCAACTGTATTAAGTCTATAACGTGTCCCCGCATGGCTCAAAACAATGCCCATCGGAATCTCCCATCTAAATGGCATTTGTCTTGCTTTAAGTTCATTTACTAAAAAAGCAAAATCTTTTCTGCTTCTTAAAATTTTAGGTGGAATTTCCTTTAAAATAATAATATCTTGGGCAGCAATCTGAAATCTTTTATTATAAAAAGTTTGTAGAATCTGATTTCGCAAAGACTTCTTAGCAAAATATATCACCACATCTCTAGGCAAATTCCTCTGTTTTGCAATCCAAGAATTAACTCTATAAATTCTTTCCACATCCCCACGTAACTCTTCTTTATCAATATTCAAAATAACAGCCAAGTCATTAATCACCATTTCCATCAAATCTTGAGTTTTATCTTCTTTCAGACCCCTTATTCTCAAAGCATATTCCATCTGTCTATACTGGAACATAAGAATATCATCTTGTGAAGTCTCCACTTTTTTCTCCATATCTTGAAATTTATAATCCAAAAGTTCAACTGTTTCTTCAATTTCCTCTACTCTGGAGTCCAGCTTCACAACCACTGAGGCCATTCCAGATAGAGCTAGAAGTATATCATCCCTCAAAATAGCATTATTCTGTTCTAAAAGCTCCTTCATCTCTTTCTTCATTTCCTCCTTAGTTTCAGATTTATTCTGATCCAAAAGTTGTTTCATTTCCTCCCTAAACTGTGAGACAGCACTTACCATTATTTCTTTAATGTCTTGTGCTGATGTGCCAGATGGGGGAGGTGAAGGTAGAGTAGATTTAGGTTGCTGCACTGAGGGTATTATTTTAAGTTGTTGTTGCACAGTAGAAGTAGCAGGAGAAGAAGTTACTTTAGAAGCTGCAGTAGCTGGTTGTCGTTTTGAAGCCATTTTAATTTATCTTCCTTTCTTCTTAAAAATACCAATAAAAATAAGTAATCCAAAAAAAAATTAAAAATAAGATAAAATAGAATAAGATAAGATCAATCTAAAAGTCCCCAAGAATAAAAAAATAAAAAAAGTAAAAAAAAAAGCAATATTAAACAACAATTCAGCCGATCCGTCTTTTAAAGGAAAAAGAAACTTTCAAAACGCCATTTTACTTTCACTCTCACTTTTCCGCCCAAAAAAAAAAAAAAAAAAAAAGAGAAAGCTCAAAAAAATAAAAAAAAAATCAGCAGATACTAAATAAACTGAATAAACTAAAAAAAATAAAATAAAGCTAAACTATAAATAAAATCCTTTAAACAGTTCTGTCCGGTTTAAGATTACTCACGGTTTCTTTAAGTACGGAGATGGTAGCGGCGTCTCGCTTTGTTTCCGAAGAAACAAAGACAGCTGAGAGGCGGAGAAGGCAATGAACTCCGAGGGAACCCTCTTTCTACCCCCCTAAAAATAAAAATCCAGGGAGAGTTAAGAGGTTCTACCTCTATTCATGCGATCTCTACCCCTTCCCTTCGCCCGGGAAGGGGATTGCGAGCCGCGGGCCAGCTGATAAACGCTGTGCTCCGCGGATCTGACACCTTCTCAGGAGGACGGCTACAAAGTAGCCGCCATCTCCACCGCTTTAACCACCGGAAGTCCGCTGCGTGGGACTCTTAAACTCTCATCCGGACAGCCAATCCCCACACCAAGGGGTGAGGAACATGGGGTGCAGGATACCGGGAGCTTGCTTTGATGTATCATATTTTCCGGTGTATAAGACGGCTGGGTGTATAAGACGACCCCCAACTTTTGAGAAGATTTTCATGGTTTAGAAACTCATCTTATACGCTGGAAAATACGGTGGTTACAGTTTTAAGTTAGGAGCAGGCAAGGATCCGAGGCATGGTAGTCAGCTGGGTAACCTTGGCCACATGTTCCTCCTAATTTCAAAACAATATTAGGCTTTTCAACAAGCTGGATGACTAAAAAAAAACTGCTTATGGCATTATGAATTGTTTTTAGGCAAGTATAGTACATAAAAAGTGGACTCTGCAACCATGCAGCTGCGGGAGAACAATATTGTTTCTCCCAATTTATTAATTCTAGTCCTTTACTGTGTCAATCTTATTAATTCTGGTCTTTTACTGTATCACTCTTACTGCAGACAGTATGAAAGGAAATAAAATAGTACTCAAATAAAGGAAATAAAAGAGCACTCAAATTTCATCCTTTCGTTTCACTTTTTTCAGTGAATTCACCTCTGAAATGCCATCCATTCTCTCTGAATAGTAAGAAATAATAAAAAAAAACACTCCAAATATATAGTTACATTAACAACTGACTTCTGCTCAGTTGGGCCATGTAATTGAGTTATAGCATTTATGAAGAAAATGAACGATCAGTAGATTTGGAAAAATGATAAAGCAGCTGCTGATAGATTGTGGAAATAGAATTGAAAAGAAGGAATTATTCCTTTCATCTCCTTAGGCTGGTTACTTTTCTTTGCTATAAAAAATATTTAAGAACCATTGTAACAAATGTAAGTAATTTACTTTGGATGATGGTGGCTTAATTTTACTGATGAAAGCAATACTGTGCCATAAGGGGGAATTTATAGTAATCACATTTTATGTTATGTTATACATAAAATGAATAGAGGTAAAAAGAAAATATTACTGTAATTGGATGGGCCTTTTAGAGTGAGGTACTGATTATATAAATGATTTTGAAAGTTTTCATTATTCTTTTAAACCACAACTGCAACCTTTAAAGTACTGTACCTTGAGTAAGCACACATTTTTCTTTAAATAAAGGAATAATTGAAAAAGGCAAATATATTCAGAAACTAATTCATAAATGTAATGGCAAGGCATAGGGCAGCACTATTATTCAAATGTCCATTCCCAATACTGCCTCACATACTTAAAAAAAAGACAATAAAAAATAAGGAAAATAAAAGAAACCAGTGGGCAGACTCAGCTCAGCAGACATGTAGGAAAATCTGTTCAATGTCCAAAGAACAAGAAGAATATGTTCTTTTAAAACCTGTTTGGCTTTTAGGAGGGAAAAAAAAATCTCTCCAAACTAGGAATGTTAAAGGAGGTTTAATCTATTTTAATCTATTCTAAACAAGAAAATTTAATTGAATCGCTTACATCTGATAATTTAAAATTTCATATGTGCAGTCACAGTTTAATGGGAGGAATGAATATAAAATATTCTCCTTGTCTATCTGATTTTTATATTTTCCATTTGCTTTTGGTTCAAACAGTGAATGTTTGCTGAAAGAAGAAAAATGGCTGTGCATTGGAATGCTTCTCCTCACTATGTTACATGAAGGAAGATTTGGATATATTAATTGATTAATTTTTTTTTGATCGATTGATTGATAAAGTTGCCAATTCTTAGCAACAATATAGGTAGATTTTTTCCATGAAAATCTCATTTGATCTTTCAGGTCTTCTAATGGTATATTTACCACCATTGTAATGGAATCTATCCACTTTGCTGCTGTTCATCATTTGCTTTCCTTCCAACATCAGTCAACACGTAATAGTTAATTGCATGCAATAAAATCCAGTAGGATTACTTGGGAAGCATATATAGTAAAACAAGATGTAGGGTAAAGAATGAAGCTTCTAATAAATAGCTATTTTATGATTAGCCATATGCACAAAAACAACAACAACATGTACGACATGTTTTCAACATTCTGAGTAGCTCACCTTTAAGATCTTAAAAAACTGTCATTAATAATGGAAATAGGGTGTATTGCTCATTTATTCACTCTAACAGCCTCTAAACACATTTAAAAATATATCATTTAATATTTATTTATTATTCTTTTAAAGCTGAATATAGTAGACAACTTTTACTTGTGATCAAGTATTTTTGTTCAAGAAAAAGTAGCCAGTATTTATGCAGTTTACAAGCTGGCATTATTTATCAGGGTATGGATATTGGAGTGATTTAACCAAACAAGCATTCTGCCAGAGCGTTTGTTGTACTGGTTAACGCCTCTAAGAGACTCTGACAATATTCTGTGCTTTCAGAAAAACTCTTGATGGATTATATAGAGATGTATCTGTAATAGAAAAGTGACAGGTTTTTCATTAAACCGTTCTGACAGTGTAATTTAAATTTTGGCTTGTCGAAGAGATACCTCCTGAAGGTTACTGGTTTTTGACAATATTTTGCCAGTATCTGGGTAACAATATCTAACAGGCTAAATTATTTGTGTCATTCCAGCCTAACTGACCATAGCTTCTTATCTTACCTACCTAGACAATCAGATTTTTCTTTCAGTACTTTATAAAAATAACCAATTTGTATTGATGAAAATTGATATAAAGTTCTTTTACTCTTCCAAATCTCGAATGAACTAGATACTAGTGACTGTGGATATTAAATCATGTTAAAAACATTCTATGTATTTCTGTTTTTTTTTTTGCTATGCCTCCTGACATGTAACAGAACAACTGCAAGTAGTTGCGTTATAATTATCTCTTTATTGATATATACCATAATATTGTTTCTTTTGATTCAATTGTAGTGGCATCAATTAGCAATAGAGTACACTGGTGACACATAGGGGATGGGCATAGTTCAACATGAAGCAGTGATTGTGAGGGAGGAAAAGGATAAATGCATCCCTCTTTCCATTGGTAGGGAAGTTATAGGTAGTCCTCACTTAACAACAATTAGTGGCTGTTCAAGGTTACAGCAGATCTCTCCACAGCTACTTACAACTATTTTGAAATTCTGTTGGTTGTACTGTTTGCCGCAGTCACATGATCACATTTTTGGCTTGGCTTGCATTTACGACCATTTGCAGCATCCCATGGTCACATGACCATAATTGGGAGGGGTCAGTTTCCAGTGTTTACTTTTGATTTACAGGAAAAAAACATTCATTGGAGAAAACAATCCCCCACATAGTCACCTAATTGTATCTTGGGTACTTGGCAGCCAGCTTCCATTTATGCTGTTGGCAGTGCCTGCAGTCACGTGACCATTTTGGGCTGTATTGGCCAGTCTCCAATGTTTACTTCCAGAAGTAAATGACTGAGGTATTTGCTTAAAAACCATGCATTTGCTTAATGACCTTAATGTGAATACTGTTCCTGCCTTTTGACGGCCAACTTATGCTCGTGGATTCTAGTTTTAATCCGTTTGGCCGTCTCCCCAATGTAGTTGCACCGGAAGTCCTTATATTGTACTCTATAGACCAGGTCTTTTCAACCAGTGGTACAGGCACCACCTGTGATACATTGGCACCTGGCAGGTGGTATGTGACCATCCTAGAAAAGTAGTGAGGGAGGGGAATGAGCTGAACCGGTGGCAGCACCACACAAGCCTGAATGAGAGATGGCTGGAGCTGCAGGGCTGTCAGGGCCCTGTATAGGAGGGAGGTGATTGGAAGATAGATCAGCAATAACATCATATGGCCAGGTGCAAGAAAGGCGGGCGGGGAAGACGGATATGCTGGGAGAGGGGACACAGCAAGGAAAGGCAGGATTGACAGGAGTTGGAAGGGCAAAGAAAGGAACAATGGGGGGGAAGAAAGTAGCAAGACTGAAATGCAGACAAGGAGATGCAGGAGATGTGGGACAATCAAAGCAATTACGCTTAGTTAGGACGGCTGGCCCTATTACATGAGCAATGTGCAGAATACTGAGTTAACTGGTTTATAAGCAAATTCCCCACCCCAAACAGTCACTCTGATGACGCTGGGAGTGGACCAGCGAAAGGTAAGGTTATTTTAGGTTTTTAAATAGTTGCTTTTATTGTGTTATTATTTTAACAATAAACAGCTGTTTTATATTCATCCCAGAGTTCAAAGACTTTATACAACTGTACAGATATATATCCCACACCTGTTTAGCTGTTTTTTATTTGCACTTTTGTAAATATTAGTTTTCAAAAAAACCCAATTGTTTAATAATTTATAGAATAAAATATTAGGAAAATGTATTTATTTAGAAAAGATATGCTCATCTTACATTCATAACGGTAGGTGGTATTTGGTCCGGAACTTGACTGGAAAGAGAAATCCACTTCTTCCAGGCCCCCTGAGGCTATGCATCTGCCACTTTCTCAACAGTCTTTCCTAAAAAGGGAGATTTGAAGACTTGATGAAAATTGTGTAGTACTGTTCGATCCAAAGATAGTTTCTTGGGAAGTGACAGGCCACCATGTTATTTAAAGGAGCATTCAACACTGCTTAGACCAGTGGTTCTCAACCTGTGGGTCGGGACCCCATTTGGGGTCGAATGACCATTTCACGGGGGTCACCAAACCATGCTGTCCGCCATTTTTTTCCCTTTTCCCTAGCTGTCCTACTCCCTCTTATTGGTAGCCACACCCACTTGGGGGTCACCACAACATGGGGAACTGTATTATGGGGTCACGGCATTAGAAAGGTTGAGAATCACTGGCTTAGACCCAAGTACATGTCACCTTATGGGAGGCATTGAGTAATTAGGAGGAACATAAGTTTAAAACAGGGACCAGAAGTCTCATTTCCAAAGAACTTGTCTACTTCCTGAAGACTAACTGAATGAAACTCACTGCAAATATCTGGAGAAGACTGTGCCTTAGTCCAGGGCTTTTCAACCAGTGGTATGGGTACCACCTGTGGTACATTGGCACCTGGCAGGTAGTACGCGACCATCCTAGAAAAGTGGGAGCAGGAGAGGGGAATGAGCTGAACCGGTGGCAGCACCGCACAAGCCTGAGAGAGAGACGGCTGCAGCTGCAGGGCTGTCAGGGCTCAGCGGAAGCGCCAGGATCAGTGCCGCTTTCCAGCTGATCAGCGCTTCTTCGGGCTGTCAGGACTCAGTGGAAGCGCCAGGATCAGCGCCAGGCTTCAGCTGGAAAGCAGCACTGATCCTGGCACTTCTGCCTAGCCCAGAAGAAGCGCCTATCAGCTGGAATGTTGCAGCATCTCCAGGGTCTTGTGATTTACGTTCAGATGCTTGGCAACTGATTCATATTTAAGATGTTCACAGTGTCCCAGGGTCATCTGAAGTGACCAAAACCTGCTGCAAACACCCAGCAGGCAGGGGGATAAAAACCAAACACCCCCACCCCACCCCCACTGTCAATCCTCAACAGAAATGCTCACAACAATGAAAACCTCAGACAGGAGGAAGAGCGCCACCAGGCGGGCAGGCAGGTGTCTTGCTCAGCTGTGGCTTGGGGGTCACTTTTTTCAGTGCCGTTGTAACTTCAAACAGTCACTAAGCGAACTGTTGTAAGTCGAGGACTATCTGTACTTTATCACTTTTTCCCATTTTGGGCAGGGTCATCAAGTTTTTGATACCCTGCTAGGCAACTGGTGGTACTCGGATGTTGCCATATCCTAAAAGTGGTACAATGGGTGAAAAGGTTGAAAAGCCCTGCCTTAGTCATTTCCATAGGACCTATTTTACTGAAGTCAACTCTGAGCAGATCTGAGAGTCTTTGTCCAACAAATGCATAGAATACTCTTCACAATGAACTTGCATAGGATCTCCCTACCTCTGCATACAAAGAAGGGATGTGGTCATACATAATTGGCTACTAGATAGCTATCTAGCATAGAAGTATACTTGCTTTGGCACTTTTTGCAAGTCCCAATAAAGGCTTTTTCAAAATGCTCATCTCCCAGAGCATTTCAGAAAACCAATGAGCTTTATAGGATTACCAATCTCAGATTCCACAGGGGCACAATTTTATCTAAGGCCCTTGTTGCACACTCATTCTATGCAATGATTAAGGCTTCAGCCAGAACATGGAAGAAAGCTTCAGAAATAACCCCATTTTGCCTCTAGAACCTTACTGGATCCTTCAGTTGCCTGGGGCAGACTGATAAAATGGGTGTTTTCTGCCATCAGCAGGGATGGGCAAAAAGAACTGTAAATCATAAGGGAATGATTGGTCTAAGATTATTCTTGAAGCATAAAATTGGTACAGATAATTCTTGACGTACAACAGTTCATTTAGTGACCATTCAAAGTTACAACAACAAAGAAAAAAATGACTTATGGCATCCCCATGGTCACATGATTTACATTTAGATGCTTGACAACTGATTCATATTTATGATAGTTGCAGTGTCCAGAGTCATGTGATCCCCTTCTGTGGCCTTCTGATAAGCAAGGCAATGGGGAAACCAGATTCGCTTAATAACTGTGTTACTAATTTAAGAACTGCAGTGATTCACTTAACAAATGGGGTGAGAAAACTCGTAAATTGCAGCAAAACCCACTTAACAAATTTCTCGCTTAGCAACATAAATTTTGGGCTCACTTATGGTCATAAGTTGAGGGCTACTTGCATTTCCATTAAAACAGGATTGTATATTTAATTGCATTTCATTGCTTGATATAATAGCACTGTACATATTTTACTAAATTACAGTGTTTTACTTCTTAGATTGGTAGTATAGTTTCTAATTTCATTTAAATATATTATATTAAGTCGGAAGCATGTGAAATTTGCTTAGCTCTCCTCAGAGCGTATTCCTTTAAAGAAGAATGGCATAATATTTTCTCTTAAATAGTTTTTGATGAGGCATCATATTGTTCAATTGATTACTCAGCTTATTGACTGAACTAAAATATACAGATTACTACAACAGTGAAAGAATTTGCACTTATGCTATTATTTAGACTTCCATTGCATTTAAAATGATAGAACGATAAAACATTTCCATGCAATTTTCTGCTCTTAAAGCTCATTAAAAATGTCAGTCTTCTGATTGCAGAATAAACAATAATAATAATTATTTATTTGATTACATTTATATATTTAAGAATATTTATGTGGCTGCCCAACTAATTCTTGTTGATACCGAGTGGCTTACAAAGATAAAAACCCAATATAAAAACAATAAAAAAAGAATAATTTCCTCTCCTCTGGCAACAACAATCATTCAAATAAGGCAGTTGATGGATTCCATTCCACTCTGAGGTTGCCAGGCCTGTTTTCAAAACCAGGTCTTCGGGGCCTTGCGAAAGAATGCCAAAAAGGGGCCAATCTTATCTTTACGGGGATGATGTTTCACAGGGAGAGAGCTACCATAGAGAAGGTCTTCTCATTTGTCCTCCTAGATGGACCTCCTTAGGAGAGGGGTCCCATAACTTTGCCTGTCTCCCTGCTCTGGTAGGTAGATGAGGCCATGAAAAGATGGTACTTAAAATAACTAAGTCCCAAGCCATATGGGACTTTAAAGGTGACAACCAGGACTTTGAATTGGACCTGGAAGCAACTTGGCAGCCAATGCAGCTCCCACAGGAGAGATGACACATGTGCACATCTAAGCCTACACAAAACTGCAAGACACTGAATTTTGAACCAATTGAAATTTCAGGATAATTTTCAAGGGCTGCCCATGTGGAGCATATTGCACTCGTTAAGAGGGGAGATGACTAGGGCATGAGTGACTGTGGTCAGGAATTGTTGGTCCAAGCCAATCACAGCATCCAAAAATCCCTTTCTGCAAAACTCTTTTAGAGCTCCATCAACAAATACATACACATGTTGCCGCCTTCTTCCCATAATATAATGTGTCTTGCTTCCAGTTTTTTCTAATATGTGCCTTTTTGTTATTTTTAATATTTGTATTTGACAATAACTGGTTTTCTTTATTAGCTATATTGATGTGTTCTATTTTATGCACTTATTTAAATGCATTTTTTCTGAGAAGAGGTCTATTGTTTCATCAGACTCTTAAAGGAATCCATGGCACATGGATCCCCTTCCCTAGAAAAACAACTGTTTCTGAAGAATCAGAACAATCAGAAGACAAATATAGAGATCACTCACAGCATTGTTATTGATATTTCCACACAACACATTAAACCATCACCTAAAAAAACCCTCAGTATTCTGACCTACAACATTTACTTTCTCTCAGAAATGGATTTCTCCCAGTTCACTTTTCTAGATAGCTGTTTGTGCCAAAGACCAACTCCCATAAATTGCAATCTTCCATCAATGCTTTAGGACCTTTTTTTATAGTCTGGTTGATTCCCTAGAGATTTATGACTCCTTATTTGACACTTTTTATCCTTCTCAGTCCCTTCACCTAGTATCTATGCCTCCTTCTTGCATTAAGTCAGGGGTATCAAACTCAATTTCATTGAGGGCCGCATCAGCATTGCGGTTGCCCTTGGTGAGCCAGGTGGGTGTGGCCAGGGTGGGTGCAGCCTACTGGGTGGATGTGGATGGATTGGGTGTGGCTACTGGGTGGGCATGGCCAGCTCTACATCGTTTGCGTCAAGGGTACCTGTGGGGGCCCGGGCAGGAGTAGGACAGAACTGAGGGTCTCTAGCAGAAAGGGGTGGGACTGGGGCAAGCGCCAAGGCATGGTCCATTTCTTTATTCCTCACAAAGGGTGACTCCTACCCAGCATGCACCCAGGGGGTGGGGCCGACATGGCAGGGGCTGGTTCCTTGCTGTTTCTAGACGGCCTTGTGGAGCTAAGACTGAATGCATTTCAGCATAGATGGCCACCACAAAATTATACATTGGCCAAGGCAGTGGGGGCCATTCCCTCACTGTTTTCAGGATGGCTTCGCGGGCCACATGAAACCAATTCATGGGCCGCATCCGGCCCCCGGGCCTTGTGTTTGACATGTCTGCATTAAGTAAGTCAAAAAATGTCAGCTATGCTCCTACTATATTTCCCTCCACCTGGAGATTGCTTAATTGTCTGCTTTTCCCAGAATCTAGCACACCAAAGCAGTTTGGATAATTCTAATTACACCTTGTTTATATGTTTCATCTTTATATTCAATCAGTCTCTTCCTTCTCCAGGTGACCTTCTTTTCACATCTTCCAGTTGTCTCCTTTGTCCCAAGAGAAGGGTCATTCTTTTTCCTCAGCAAGGGTAGAGTTGAGAACTGTTGGGAAAATCTGAACAAGTTTTTTTTTACTTGTCTTTTCGGCCCACCCATGTTTTCCTAGCCGTGGCACTTAGATAATGATGTTGATTCAATGTCTAGGAATCAGTGTCAGTCTTGAAGTGGCAGAGTGAGTATTGAGAGTGACGGACTTGTTCTGCTTTGCCTGAGCGAATAGTTGATTCCTTCTAGATTCCTATTAGTTTAAGTCTGTCACTAAGATTTTCTATACTACAGCCTAAACCTACTTGAATCCCACAGTACACTTAATCTCTTTATGGATTCAGTCTCTCTATCACTTTAATAATGCTAATGGCCTTGTAGATTATATGGACCAGGTTTGCTATAAATCCTGATTGGTTGATTTTTCCCACCTACCCCCAATCACTTTCCTTTCTATGACTGAAGGAGAACTGTGTTGTGGGGGGGGGGGATGAGGAGTTTGGTAGCAGCTTTTCCAACTAACAATGTTCCTTAAAAGGCATAACATTTTTAGAGCTGCAGCTCATATCAGGCACATATGGTGGCTAGACTGATGCAGGAGTTAAATTGAAAGAAATGGGGTTGGGGGTGGGAGAAGTTGACCATGCAGATTCAGGTTATATGGAGTAAAATTACAAAAGGCATTAACAATTGTAATCCAGTAAACCATTCTCAGATTGCCTGAAGCATTTTGATGTTCTGCATTCTCTTACTCAGGACTCTTAAACTCTTTTTTTTTTTTTTTTCCTAAACAACCATTTTAAGTTCTGGCAATCAGTATCTTGGCCGAAAGACCATGTGAGGCTGCCTCTAATCTGTCTTTGCATACTTGGGGTTTGTGATTGGTAAAGGTACTGTTGTGATGGTATAGATGTAGAGAAAAGTAGACATCTGAGTTTCTGACAAGATTTAGTTCCTCTGTTAGAATCACTGTGCTGTTGTTTCTTCTTCTGAGAATTGGATTTCTCAATGGAGAGCTTCAATTATATTCATATATCTGAATCTGAAAAATGTGGGTTTTAGATTTTATTATAGGAGTCTGATAGCAATCTTTTTGAGCCGTGACTTTGAGCTTATGCTTTTAATAAAATGAATTGGTTGAAAAGGTGCTATTAGATTTCTGATTTTTGACTACCAGAGTAACAGATTTCTTCCTATAATGTCTACATTAAGAAGTATTAATATGGTTGTCAACAATGGTATTTATTACTATTTCCCTAATACCTTCATAATTATTGCTTGGTATTACATTTCATTGAGGGGGATTATCTAATGTAAATTTATAGCATGCATATAGTAAATAATACATAACCAATCAACTTTTGCATTAATCATTTCCCTTCCTAAATTTATTTCTAATTTTTACGTGTTGTTGCTATGGAAGTGATTTTTGCAGTAAATCAAGTGTTCTTCATCCCTGTGAATTTATGATTATTTAAACATTTTAAATCAGAAGCAGTATTGGATTTCTGCTCTTCAGAACAATTTCTATTTTCACTATTTCCTGTGCTTAATCTCTGAGAAAATATGGAAAAGTCCCATCTCTATAAATTTTTATAATTACTTAGTTTTCCAACATGTTTCCATATGGAAACCTATTGATAAATATGCAGATGTTCATATTAGGAATTGTATTATATTCTTATTTAGTTTGTGAAAAAAGTTGTTTGGTATGAAAATATTAAATATGGTGACCTACTATTCTGATTGAAGCTGCAGCTCCATGTTTCAGATTGCTGTTAGGAGAAATCATTAATTCTATCTCTATATAATTGAGATTGAGATTAAATTCTGTGCACTGAATTTTTCATATAGATATACACCCAATAATTATTTATTGATATATTTCTTAATATGGTATATCACCTTTGTTTGGTCATAGAGGCTGTCATAGTTTCTTACTTCATATGCTTCACACAGTTTTAGTACTAGGAAGTGGAAATAAAATATTAATCTGTATCAAGGTTGGGAATAGAAAGATTTGTGTATTGCCTAGCAGTTTTCCTGTTGGCATAGAGATCAAAATCAACAGAAATGAATTTTATTTGGTTTCACTATATGCTTTTTTTATCCCCACAGTTATTGGCACAACTGAATACAATGTCTATTCCAAATACCAGATAGGTTGTGTTCACCATCAGCAGTTTTAAGACAAGCCTTCTGTAACTAACATCATGTCCAACAAATTTTCAGTAGCACTGTTTAAAGTCAGGTTAGCATATATTCTTGGATCAAAGACATGTGATCCTTTATTGTGGACTAAATGGCTCTGTAAATCCATAGATGTGTGGGTTCCAGTTGGTATCTTAAACTATAGAGAAAAATAAACTCAGATATTTTCGTGCCAGCTTTTTATTTTTCAAAAATTCGCTGTTGTTCACATGCAGACATTTGGAGTTGTGAAGAAAATCCCTTATATTACACAATTTATTTCCTACCATTATTATTTTTAAAAATAATTCAATGTGGTGAATGTTGAGTCCGTGGCGGGAAAACAGACACGAGAAGCAGCTGGAGTTCTCAGTTTCATTTATTCAGCGTTCAGCTTACAGGAAGATGGCTTCAGCCTCGCCCAAACGCCTCGCAGCCTCTTATATAGGCAACTCCCGGGTAAATGGGTTACTTTTCCCGCGCCAGCACCCGCGCATGCGCACGGCGCTGGCGACAGCCTGTCTGGTCCCGGGCAGCTTTGCACCTGCCCGGGACTGCCTGCAAACGCCCGAGCCGTTTGCAAAGGCTCGGGACATAACACCCCTTTCCCCCGGGCTAAAACTACTACCAACATACAACATTTATTTTATACGACATTTTGCTCCCCAATGTTCCCACTGTTTACTGGCTTTTGCTTTGCCAGCAATGTTATGTAGTCTTCTAGGTACTTGGGAGATTTCTTTGCTCTCTGTGACCTTCTTAGCTCTGGATTACTGGCATAATTCCCCTGACTGGAGGGAGGCGTGAGCCTGTTCTCTCTATTGTGCCCTGGTGTCTTCCAAGGACTGTGCCCCGATGCCTGGCCTGCTTGCTTGCCCACCGGGCTCGTCAGGCCAGGGCTTCTGTTACTTTGTGACCTGGTTGACCTACCTAGCTGTAGACCCTCAGGCCCCTTGAAGTGATAGCCGCTGCTGGGCGTCTCTGTAGAACCTCCTAGGTCAGTCCAAGACCTGTCAGGAGGCTGTCCATTCCCTGAACCCCATTCTGTGTTCGGGCTCGTGTGGGTTTCTGTACTTTCCCAAAACTCAGGTGTTCCCTGATTTGTGCTAGGGTTGTTGTAGTCGGGACTTGGTTCCTCGACTAACTCTGTGTATGTTTGACCCCCTGTAGGATTTGGGGTAAGGTCAGGCCAACCTTGGGAATTGTGTGCCAGCTCTCTTGCGGGGAATGATTTGTTGGGATGCCCCCGGGTATCCTCCGTTGCTGGAGTGCTGTGTGATGTGTGTGGAAAGTGAGTATGCCCCCGGGGTGACTCCCTGGCTGGAGTAGGCGTGAGTGCCTGTTGTGTGGGTAAGCTCCATGACTTTCTTTTCGGAGCAATTGCAGAACCTTGGGACGAGCCGTTTGTGGCTCCCTCAGTGGAGATGGGCAGTAGCTCTTGCCCTTCCCTTTGCTCCAAAGGGTCCCCCTCCCCCCCTGGAAAAGACCCAGGAGTCTCAGCAGAAAAGTCTCGCCTAGAGCGAAGTTGGTTGATGTGCCGACGCAGGACACGACCGTTGTCCAGGGCAACCTCGTAGGAGAGAGGACCTGTGATCCTGGACACAGAAGCGGGGACCCATGTATGACCAGGCCCGTAATTGCGAGCCCAAACCGGGGCACCCACAAGTAGTTGTCTAGGTGCCCTAGGATGTGAGGTAGATGAAGGCAGTCTGTCCGGATGCAACCGGTCAAGTCTAGTAGTAAGTTGGCGCCCCCAACGAAGTTCAGCTGGACTTCTCCCTGTAGAAGTGGACGGTGTGGTGCGATAAGAAAGGAGAAAGTCAGCCAACCTGTGATGCCAGTCCCCGTAGGTGAGTCTCTTCAAGGCGTCCTTTGCGATGCGCACCATGCGTTCAGCCATACCGTTGGTGGACGGGTGAAAAGGCGCAGACGTGGCATGACGAATCAGGTTTGCCTGTAAGAAAGCTTGGAATTCGGAGGAGGTGAATTGAGGGCCGTTGTCGGACACAATGACATCTGGCAGCCCGTGTGCAGCAAAAATCCCCCTCAGTACCTGAATAGTCTTTGCAGTGGTGGTGGATGAGACAGGCACAACCTCAAGCCATTTTGAATGGCTGTCAACAAGGACCAAGAAGAACTGGCCCTGAAAGGGCCCAGCGTAGTCAATGTGCACCCTAGACCATGGGGACTGTGTTTCCTCCCATCTATGCACAGGAGCTTGGGGCATCTCTGGGCGAGATCGTTGGCACAGGTGGCATGCGTGTACCTTAGCCTCAATATCTTTATCTAAACCAGGCCACCACAAGTGGCTGCGTGCAAGAGCCTTCATACGAACAATGCCAGGATGACCCTCGTGGAGGGATTCTAAGACCCTAGTCCTCATTGAGGTGGGAATGACAACTCTGTTTCCCCAAAGCAGACAACCCTGAGAAAGGGACAACTCGTTCCTTTTGGACCAGAAACTCTGAAACTCAGGACTAGGGCAGTGCTCAGGCCACCCGGACAGGACCCAGAGCGGACACGTGAAAGTGTGTGATCTGTACCTGTTTCAGCGGTAACATCCCTGGCACTAAGAGGGAGCTCGGGCAAGGCTTGGATTGATAGAATGTTGACAGCTGGCGCGGGGTCAGCTTCTACTACTGGCAGAGGCAATCTACTGAGGCCATCAGCATGGCCCATTTCTTTCCCAGGCTTGTGGAGTAATGAAAAATCATATGCAGACAAGAAAATAGACCACCTAAGCATTCTAGGGGAAATGATGTGGGGAGTCTGCTTACGTGTGGTAAACAGTCCCAGCAGAGGCTTATGGTCAGTGAAGACCGTGAAATGCCTGCCATATAGAAAATCGTGGAATTTTTTAATTCCAGCAACAACAGCCAGAGCCTCCCTGTCTATCTGAGCGTAGTTGCGCTCGGCAGAAGACAGTGTTCTGGAGTAGTATGCAATAGGAACCTGAGTTCCATCAGACCTGAGGTGACTCAGGACAGCTCCAACCCCGTAGGGGGACGCATCACAAGCGATGCACACAGGGAGAGACTCGTTGAAATGTGCAAGAACACTGTTAGAAGTGAGCAAGGCCTTGACTTCTTTAAAGCAAGCCTCATGCGCTTGTGACCACAGCCACACAGCCTGTTTGTCTAGTAGCCTGTGAAGAGGCTCAGCTACACTAGCTTTATGTGGAAGAAAAGAATTGTAGAAATTCAGGAGGCCTAGGAAGGCCTGAAGTTCGGCCTTAGACTTTGGCCTGGGTGCATCTAAAATAGCAGTTAGTTTGGATTCAGCAGGATGAATCCCAGCAGCATCAATTTTGAATCCCAGAAATTCAGTAGAAGGCACCCCAATCTGGCATTTGTCTTTTCTGAGCTTGAGGCCTGATTTCCTGAATCTTAACAGGACAGCCCTAAGCCTTTCAGCTAGAATGTGTGTGGAGTCTCCTGCAATCAAGACATCGTCAAAGTAGGGGCAGACCCCTGGTATACCTCGTAGTGTGTTTTCCATTACGCTTTGGAAAATCCCAGGAGCGACATTTACTCCAAACTGTAGCCTTTTTACTTTAAAGGCTCCCCTGTGGGTCACAATGGTCTGAGCTATGGCAGCATCATCATCAACAGGCAGCTGTTGATATGCTTGAGCTAGGTCAAGCTTTGCAAAAACACGCCCCCCCTTGAGAGAGGCCAGGATGTGACTGACCACAGGAACAGGATAGGCATGTTGCTGCAATGCCTTATTGAGTGTGCATTTGTAATCAGCACAAATGCGAATGTCCCCATTTGCCTTTAGAGGCGTGACAATGGGGGTCTCCCATGGGCTGGAATCAACAGGTTCTAGGATTCCCTGTTGGATTAGTTTGTCTAGTTCAGTGTCAATCTTACTTTTTAAAGCAAAAGGGACCCTTCTTGCTTTAATCCTAATGGGAGTGACAGTGGGGTCTAGCTTTAAGGACACAGGTGGTCCTTTGAATGTGCCCAGCTGGGGGCTGAAAACATCTGCAAATTCTTTGCAGACTTCCTGTAGGTCGAGTGTTTGTAAGCTGTTGAGTCCTGTGACGTGTATCCCCAGGGCCTCAAACCAATCGAGTCCTATGAGACTCGTTCGTTCACCCCCTACTACTAATAAGTCTAGTGGACCTTCAAAACTCTTGTATTGCACGTTAAGGGTGGCCTCCCCCTTAACACACACTCTTGAGTTCTGAAAATCTGTTAATACAATATCAGAAGGCCTTAACTTGGCCTTAGACCCACTTCTGGAACAAATCTTCCTAAATGTATGCAATGAAATGATGGACAGGGCAGACCCTGTGTCTAGTTCCATAGATAATGGAACCCCTTGTAGCTTCACGTTGAGTGACAGCTTTTTCTTCATGGGCTTGTGTGTGCCTGTTCTACAGATGCTTCTTCGCGAAGCGCAAAAACCTACCCTATTCTGGCTGGGGAATCTGGTACCCTTCAGGCGTTCTTCTTGGGGTTGTGCCTTTCGTCGGCCCAGGCACACAGCTGCAATGTGCCCTTGTTTACCGCATGCCCGGCAGGTAGCGGAGCGGAACTTGCAGTCGGTTCTCCTGTGGCGACCTCCACAGCCGATGCACTTGAGCGGAGCCGAAGAGCTTCCCTTCTGGTTCTCTTCCTTCGCGGGGTGTAGACGGTCGACTTCCTCGTCCGGATCCTCCTCGGAGTTTCGTCGGACGTCTTCCTGGTGCACGGACGCACCCTCTGCACTGTTTCTGATCGGCCGCATGTTTTTGACGGCGCTGCCTGCTGTTTCTTCTGCGGTGACTTCCCTTAAGGCGTCTTGGAAGGATAATTCTTCCTTTGCGAAAAGTCTCTGTTGTAGCTCGCGATGCCTTAACCCGCACACGAATCGGTCCCTCAGTCGTTCCTCGAGGTCCTTGAACTCGCAGGGCTTGGCGGCCTTCCGTAACGCGGCGATGTATTCCTTGGCTGACTCACCGGACCGTTGATCCCTTTGTTCGAAGGTGTGGCGCCATGAGATAACGGACACCTTGGGGTGGAAGTGCTCCTTCAGCAGCTTCTTCAGGTCTGCGTAGCTTACAGACTCTACTGGGACAGGTGCTGCAAGGTTTTCTGCGATTTCGAAGGCGTCTTGGCCGCAAACGCAAAGCAGGGTGGCAGCCTTCAAGCTATCTTCCCTCACTTGGTTTGCCTTGAAGTAGTTCTCCATTCTGGATACGTAGGACTCCCACCGCTCTGGATGTGAGACGTCGAATTCCGAAAGCCTTCCGATTTTCGCCATCTTCGGATCTTCAGGAGACGGGTCTATCAGCCAGCCTACCCCCGAATGCGCACCGGATTGGCGGGCAGCTGCCGAGTCGACGCCGTTCCTCTTCCGCCGCTCAGGACTCCTTGGGTAAGCTTACACTTCTTCCTTTCCAGGTAGTGCAAGGCATCCCACCCTCGTCGCCAGTGTTGAGTCCGTGGCGGGAAAACAGACACGAGAAGCAGCTGGAGTTCTCAGTTTCTTTTATTCAGCGTTCAGCTTACAGGAAGATGGCTTCAGCCTCGCCCAAACGCCTCGCAGCCTCTTATATAGGCAACTCCCGGGTAAATGGGTTACTTTTCCCGCGCCAGCACCCGCGCATGCGCACGGCGCTGGCGACAGCCTGTCTGGTCCCGGGCAGCTTTGCACCTGCCCGGGACTGCCTGCAAACGCCCGAGCCGTTTGCAAAGGCTCGGGACATAACAGTGAACATACATAACACTCTTTCCTCTCCTATTTTCCCAACAACAAAAACCTTGTGAAGTGGGTTGGGCCTCACAGAGAATAACTGGTCCAAAGTTACCCATGCCTATTGTAGGATAGCAGGAGGAAGTCTCCTAGTTTCTAGCTTGATGCCTTAACCCAGGGGTCTTCAAACTTGGTCCTTTTATGACTTGTGGACTTCAACTCCCAGAATTCTTCAGCCAGGCTGCCTGGCTGATGAATTCTGGGAGTTGAAGTCCACAAGTCATAAAAGGGCCAAGTTTGAAGACCCCTGGGTTAACCACTATATCATGAAGCCAGCCACATAGAATCCTCACTGCGTTGAAGCAATTTCATCGACAGCTCTTTTCTGTAATAAATTAGTATTCAGAGGTTTCATTAGAAGGCATTACTTGCCTGGCTAATGTTTGTATTTGTAAAATGGATATGATTGTGAATTAAAGTATTGTTGCCCACTCCTATCCACCTAGCAGTTCGAAAACATGCAGATGCATTGAATAGATAAATAGGTAACACTTTGGTGGGAAGGGAATAGCTTTCCATGCACCTCGGCATGTAGTTCTGGTGGCCACATGACCACAGAAGTGTCTTTGGACAATGCTGGGTCCCTCAGCTGAGAAACGGAGATAAGCACCGCCCTCTAGAATTGGACACGACTGAATAGAGGAAACTATTACCTTTATTATTGAAGAACACAAGAAGCTGTTTTCTATTGAGTCAGATCTTTGGTCTTTTTATCCATTCAGCACAGTGTGATGTTGTCAGAGATTGAACCTATAATATATATGTCAGTTACATGGATTTTTGCACAAAATATATATATTTACACTGTACTCTAGACAATTAGACTGAAAGTGAAGAATAAAAGGAAGTATAACTACGATTGCATTCAGGCTTTCAACAATCACTCTAACAGAACCAATTTTCCTTCTCTTTTAATATAAAAATAATATTACAGTGTACAATTGGTTGATTTTATTTCATTATTTTCAGGCTGTTTCTCTCAAAGTTGCCTTCAGCATTTTCCTCTATTTTCAAATTTGCTTCAGGCATGGGAAGCCATTAATGGACTGTGGATTACAGTTTGAGAGTCAGAGCTTTCTATAATTTACATTTTATCCAAACACCCTGCCTGACTCTCTGGAACTTTGTTCCAATTATTAAACAAGAAAATTGATTTAATTTATGATGAAAGAGATGTGGTTGGGAAAGGCAATCACAAGATTAGATAATGAATGAATAAAAACATGATTCTAATATAAATTGAAACAACTATAATGCATAAGTATATTTGCAGCATACAGTTATTAAAACGTTACCACTACAAAGTGTAGAAATTGTTGTATAATCATATTTAATAACAAATATATTTTTCAGTACTTTAGTTACTATATTTTGTTCCAAATAATCATTTTGAATTAATAAACATTCCCATACATTAATTGTAATAGTAGTAAGCACAGTATTTCTTATCAGGTAATTAAGTACTTTTCATAAACATAATAGTAGCACTATTTCAAAGCAGAGATAAACATAATAGTAGCACTATTTCAGAGATATTTTTTTCTTTTCCTGAAAAATAATTTCTTAATAATCTCATGCCCATTCTAATATCCTTGGGTTTTTTTTTATTATTATTATTAATCTGATTCCTACTAACTTCAGCAGAGTTCTTACAAGACATGAAGTGGTTTTGTTAGGAGATAGCAACATTTGTGCAAGAGTCAGATTTTAAGCAATTTGAAGGAAAACCAAATCTTGCTGCTATAGGTGGTAACTATAAGACAAATAAAAAATAGAGCAAATTCAGTCTATGATGAAGGATAAGCAGCTGCAAAATAATAAATAGTCCAATATAGAGGCAAAATGCAATACAAATGATATTATAGCATTCTAAAAAGACAAATAATGCAAATAGGTGTAGTTTCATGTTTTATTTCTAAATACCACCTTATATTAATTGCCTACTAAAAAACAAACCAATCTACTTGCATGCATTATAGCCAAAGAAGATGGGATGTCAGACTTCCGGCCCGCGGGCCGGTTTCATCATACTGAAGCCGTGCTTACCCCATTGTCGGCAATGCAAAAAGAGTCATGATATGTTGCGACACGTCACGTGACGTGGTGAGTTTGACAGTTGTGATGTTGATGTACAGATGTAGAGAAGCAAGTACTATATGAATGATATCTCTTGTGCTCTTTGAAAGCCACTTTGTGGAAGTAAAACTTCTCAAGGAGTTACATGGCAGGATTGTAGCTTTTAAAATAGAACCACACTTACTTCTTTAAATAACTAATGGACTAATTTCTATATATGACTCTGTTCTTAGAAATAATAAAACTAATTGGAATTGATATTGCCATATGAATTCTTTCCAGTATTTCTGTTTAGCATAGTTCTGATCTTACACGATATCCCAAATGATTGAGACTTTTTTTTTTTGAAGCAGCAAGAGTTTAGAGATTTTAAGTGTTCCATACATGGAACATAATTGTATTTTGATTTCACAAATACAGAGATTAATGGAAAAATGAAAGAATGTAGAATTAGAATCGATAAAATAATCTTCATTTGATCAGTGATAACACAAAATAAACTGGAAGACAGACAAATAGAAAGTACAAAACTACAACGCAAAATTATTATATTTTGTATAACACGAAAAGTGTATCTCGAAGATCAGAGTAGTTTGTGTACTATTAATATTTAAAGTATTTTAGCCTTAATCTGTAAGACTGAACCATAATAAAATTAAAACAATCTAAAAGCCAAAAATGTAGTATTTTAACTATAATTATAGACTATAAAACTATCTCTTGAGAAAACTGGGAAAAAAGTCAATATAATTTTGCCTGTAGCTTATTTTCATTGTGGCAGTATAAAATCTAGCTACTGATAGAGTGTTGGATGGCTTCAAGTTGATGGCTTCTAAAAAAAATTTCAAAGATATTTGTCTGATCTTCCAATTTGTTTCCCTAACAGGGATAAAATAAAATTGTCCTGAATGGCCCTGCAAAATTTACAATGCATGGGTGATTGTTTTTATTTCTTTGCCATCACATGGGCGGATACAGTTAATTAAATTTAGTATGTCTATAAACACCACATCTGTTCCTTATGAGGATTAAAAGAACTCTGGGTACATTCCATAATTCCTTCCAGTTATCATATCTACTTATTCATAGAACCACAGGTTGTATCCACAGATGTGAAATCTGCACTAAATATATATTTGAAGACATGACTGTGATTGAATGGAAGGCACCCTTGAAACAGAAGTTTTCAGAGCTTCAATACACTTTTAAAAAGTAAAGTATAGTGCAGCAAATAGTCCATTTAATTTCATAAAATTGTTTCTGAGAACAACTTTTGATGACAAATGCTACTTAAGAATTCCTATATTTAACAGCAAGACATAAGTGAAGTATGCCATTTTTTTAATGAAATGTATGGGTTTGGTTTTTGTCTGATAGGAGGCTAAGTGCAGGTATTTTACAGAGAGACATCCATTTAGTAAGCTTACCATTTTCGTGCCACACTGTTTGACTGACTGATTTGCCAGCCAAACCATTTATTACACTTCCTGGAGGGGGGGAGGAGAGAAAGGCAAATGTCCTTCTAAACATTCTTTGTGATAATAGCCAGCAGACTTAATGAAACTTAGCTGCAGTACATCTACTTGGTGTCTTAAATACTTTGATGGGGAAGGAATGAAATGTGTCAGATTATATTTATTCAATCAACTAATTTTCCAGACTGTTGCATGACATATTATGCATGCAACTTCTGATATTGATGGTACCTATACAATTAATCCTTGATTGTCATATTGTATATGCTCTTCTGAAAGTGCTGTGACTTAACAATAAAATCTAAAAATAATTGGTCAGGTTTTCAGTGGCAGAAAATTGTTTTGCCTTGTTGGCATCTATGAATCTAAGGCAGTTTCTGTTAGTTGAGAATCCATCTCAAAGCAGTGGCAATTAATGTAACTGAACTTGAGATGAATTAGAAGGATCAACAATGATATATTTTGTGATAGTTGGACTGAGGCACTGTTTATTGAAAGTATTTCTTTAATAATGATATTAGGGAATCTTGAAATGAGCAACTTACAAATGCCTAAAAATCACCTATATTCCTTGGTACTTTTTTTAGCTTAATAAAAATATATTTTTGGGTGTCAGTAATGCAAAAATTTCTTCATAATATAAACATTAATTAAATATATAGATGAATTTATAGAGGAAGCTATTGTGCAATTATTGATCCAACCCATTCATGCTATTGCTTTCATAAGATTTTATATGCATACATCTCCATATCCTATTGGTGCCCTGGGATAATGATACAGTTTATATATAAAACATTTGCATCAATTTTCAAATGGGATTCTTATGGGCAGTCTTAATGGATACATTTCTTTATTTAAAATTCATTTATAAGTCCAGTGAAGTTTGTTTTCTAGAAGGTGCTCTTAAAATTTCACCCTTAATAAAATTTCATCATGCTAATATGAGGATTCCCACTAGTAAACAAAGGCAATGCCAGAAACTGCTCCAACTATTGCACAATTGTATTGATTTCTCATGCAAGCAAGATTCCATAAAAGGTCATTAAATAGAGGCTACAGAATGTCATCGATCAAGAGTTATCTGATGTACAAACTGGAGCGTGGCATTCAAGATCACATTGCCAATATTAGATTATGGAAAAGGCAGGAGAATATCAAAAAGGTTCTATATATGTGTTTTATTGATTACAGAAAAGCTTTTGATTGTGTGGAACACAATAAGCTATGGGCGGCTTTGCATGATCTTGATGTCCCCACCTGATCAGACTTATCAGATCAGGCAACAGTAAGAACACTTTATGGCGATACAGATTGGTTCAGAATCAGGAAGAGATATATTTTATCACCATTTTATCACCATTTTTTTCAATATGTATGCTGAAGTGATCATTCAGAAATTAGATCTGAACTGCCTGATATTGGAGTGAAGATTGGGGGAAGAACCATAAATAATTAGAGGTGCACAGATATAACTTTTTTGGCTGAAAATAAGGACGAATGATCCGGAAAATCAAGGATGAAAATGAAGCTTTAACATCAGGAAAACAAAGATAATGACAACAGCTGCAGATGGACATGAGATGTTTAAAATTAATACAGAGAAAATAGAATTAGTTTGAGAATTTACCCTCCTTGGATCAAAAATTGTTTGAGATAGCACTTCTACTCCTGAAATCAAATGCAGGATAACTTTAGATCGCACTGCAGTGATTAACATAAATAAGAGCTGGAAAAGCAGAGATATTGATATAAATTCAAAAAGCTAGTTAAAGCAGCAGTCTTCCCTATAATAATGTATGGGTCTGAGACTTGGGCACTAAGAATGGCTGAAGCAGAATTGATGCCTTTGAACTATAAAGCTGGCATAAATTATATGGCTAAATCATATAAAACCAAACTCCTCATTAGAAGCCAAAAGACTATGTGTGATTTACTTCGGCCATGTCACACATGTAAATTCATTGTAGAAATCAATGATACTAGGAATGCTTAGTGGAACAAGAAGAAGGAGCAAGCAAAGAACATACTGATTTGAAAACTCAAAACTGATTCAAAGATTAATCTCCAACAACTGAAAGAAGCTGTGCCTGACAGGGTAGCACTTGCCTATAAAGTCACTGAGAGTTGGACAAGACTGATGATTAAAGCAAACAAAAAATATGAGGTTTCTACTCTTATTTAGGAAATAAATTTGCATATTGGTCTCAACGTAAATTATAGGTAAGCAGCCTCTTCTATAAACCAGTGAAGAACCAACATACACTCAATTATCAGCTATTGTATTGACAGTGGAAGGTTCTAATTTACATTTATTTACTTACTTAGAGGCTGTCAAATCTGTTTAAAAAAGAAACCATAAATGTCAGACCTACCCCAGTTAGGTCTCTAGGAAAGAAAGACCCTCAACCATTTGGTTGAAGTGATAAGTTCTTTTACTAAGGATTACTGATTGCAGCAAAAGCAGGCTAGAACTGAGTATTCCCACACAAAGTCACAAGTTTTTCCCCTTCCGTGGTCTCCCCTTCCTTCAGCTAGATTGTCAGTGTCCAGTAGCATCCTGATGCAATGTTTTGGGAACCGCTTTGATGTCAGGCGTGTCTTGAAACAGCTTCACATTCTTTCCCAGGCCAGGCATCCTTGGGCAACTTGATTAGTCCGGTTTTCACATGTCTGGTTCCTATTAGTGCCATTCCCTCCCCCCTTTGCCTCCTCCTTCTCCCTCCTGAGCCACTTCCCCACATGATTGTGCCACCATCCTTCTTTTATGGCAAGATGCCAGCAAGTGTAGCGAAGAAGTATACTTGACAATAAGTAATAATAAAACCATAAAATAGTAAGAAAAACTCCTATAAAAATAATCCCTCAAACAAATAAATTCCTATAGGAGTTTGGTACCCAGATCTTGGTCTGAAAGCCAATTTTTCAAAGACTTCTTGAACATCATCAGGTTAAGACCCATGTGAAACTTGGTGGGAAGGGGGAGATCTTTCAGATGATAAGTGCTGTGTCATAAAAAATGCTATGAATGGCTTAGATAGTAACCAGCAACTTGAATTGTACCTAAAGCCAAATGGTGAGCAGTGAGTAGTAGTGACATATGAGCATACCAATATACATCAGGGGTTACCTGCATGGTTGCATTCTAGACCACAGGTAGCCTCACAGTGGTCCAAAGGTAACCCCATGTAGAGTGCATTGCAATAATCCTGTCATGAGATGACTAAAGCATGAGTGACCATCTGGAGCACCTCCTGATTCAATAGCAATACAATTGATACACAAGATGAATATCTGAAAATGCCTTCTTTGTCTCAGTTGCCATCTTTTAATCAAGTACTTGCTTCAAACCCAAGAAGCAAATAAGATTATGCCCAGTCTTGAAATACTGTCTCTTCCAGGATACTTGAGAAGCCTAAATACTTATAGCCTGCTGGAATTTCTACCTTAAAACCCCTACCATATCCTACCATACAGTTCCTTTCTTCTTTCACTTCCTGTTTCTGGCTACCCTAATTAAAAGCCAAAGCATTTATCAACTACAGACTACTATCAGTGGTTGATCTTCTAGGTGTCAGTAGCTGCTGTTTCAGCTCTGTAGTATTAAAAGAGCCTTGTCTGAGGGAAGCTTTAGAAAAAATAATTCAAGGATATGAAAGTTCCCATTTTTAAATTAAGTTTTGCCAGGAAAATGAATAAGAAAATTAATAAAGTGGGGCACCCTAATTTTGAAAGTATCTTCTTTAGTAGGGAGAGTATGGGAAAATTAGTTCAAAAATGGGAATTCGTATTTTTAAATGCATCAATTGTTGGCTGTAACCACATTTAATTTCATAAAATATAGCCCCTTGTTCAAAGACCAGAATAGCCTCAGCATAGTAATATCATGCATCCATGCTGTTAATACAATTTACTTTTTCCTAGATCAGTAAAAGCAGATTTCCTATCAAAACCCCCTGCATACACAAATGGATACATCCGTCTTACTGCATTCAGTTTCATTAGTTATATGTAGTTTTATCACACAGTAATTAGTAATCAAATTACAGCAATCTTTTAAGAGTGTTGATTACTTGGATTATTTTTTATAAGGTTTGTTAGACTCAAGCTTTTGTTATTGTTTAAAGATAAATATAAAGATGAATGCTTCACGAATATTTAAAATAATTTAAACTTAACCCTGTACTATATTCCATTTTTTTTGTTCATATTAGAGGAAACAGTCTTCTGAAACAAGATGAATTTGTCTGGCATTTTAAGACTCTTATCTGACTTTACATGGTGAAAGACAGCTTCAGATCTTAGTTACCAAATAATTCATGCATCGCTAGCGGACATTAAAATTTGAAAAAGGAACAGCAGCAAAAAAGAAAAAAGAATAGAGAAAGCTTGAAGGAGAATTTTCTTTCAGTAAATTAGTGACTATGACAAGGTTATGTACCATTCCAGAGGGATGAAGTGTCTAACCTTTTAGCTTCAAGAGGCTTTATGCTTTTCATTTTCTGCTGGATAAAAGCTTAATATGGATTAAAGGGCAGATTCTTTTTTTAAAATTCAGATAAAGCTATATCCAGATTTTATACTTCATTATTTATTATATGCAGTATAAAATATATATACCCTTCATGCATTAATATTAGTCTTTGCTGTATATATGATGTGCTATATGATTTTAGACATAAACAGATCTAAACATATATATGATTGTATGTCAATTTTAAGGTACTTTATAATATCTTTTTAATAGCAAATCAAGAGCTAAACATTGTTTGGATGCTTCATTAAGTTACTCAACTGCCTCTCTGAATGCAAATTCATTAATGTGCCTCTTAGTTTTTAAGAACACTTAATAAATATAAAAGTGGATTTGGTATAGAGTAAAACTGTTAGTCTTTTTAAGCAGTATTTCAAACCATTATATCTGTAGCTTTTACTATATATAAATATATTTTAGATGAAAAGTTTAACACATTATGCAATTATTAAAGGCATAATAACAAATTAGTTTTAATCCAGTAGGAAATCACATCTTGGGTCCTGTCTCTTCATTCTGAAATTGTTTTTCCTAGAAACATCAGACATTTAACATGACCTTTGTTAACTAAACATAACTTGTTTAGATTGTTGCCATGATAAAGCCATACAGTTTCGTGGCAAGTAGTTTATTTTTTCATTTAGAGCACGGGTGTCAAACTCTCAGTGTCACATGATGGAGCTGGGGTGGGCATGGCCTCTGCATGATGCAACCGGTCTGCGGGCCGGCAGTTTGATACTCCTGATTTAGAAGAACTTAAAAGTAAATGTGAAGCACTTAATGATACTCCATTAATAGTGCCTTCCTTCCTTCCTTCCTTCCTTCCTTCCTTCCTTCCTTCCTTCCTTCCTTCCTTCCTTCCTTCCTTCCTTCCTTCCTTCCTTCCCTTCCCTTCCCTTCCCTTCCCTTCCCTTCCCTTCCCTTCCCTTCCCTTCCCCATAGCAATCAGTCCAATTTTGGATGGCTAGTATATGGCCATTGGATTCCTGTTAAGTATGTGATCTATCAGTTATTTAAAATGGTTCAATAAGTACTGAATCATTTTATATGAGAAGAGTTAAAAGCTTCCTGAGTTGAGCAGTGCTGACATCAAAGAACTTCTGCACAATCTGGCGTTCCACCAAGGGGAGCATTACTTTTAAGGTGGAACCAACCTATCAGGCAGTGGTAGAAGAGAAGCATGACTTAGCCAGGAAAGACAGACTAGGAGTTTAGGAAAGAAGATGCAACAAGAATTATGGTGGTGAGGGATGACTATCCTGCCAAAAAGGTGGCTCTGGACAAAGACTGTGAGAAGCAGGAAATAAGATCTCCTGCTAGACAAGAAAATAAGGAAGAACAGAATATGAAAAAGACTTCAGCAGGGAAAGAGAAGAAATAGAAAACCAGTATTTGGGTTTCTGCAGCCGTTCTTCATATGTTTTAGTCTCCAGGCCTTGGATCATCTTAGTTGCTCTCCTCTGAACTTTTTCCATGGTCTCAACATCTCTTTTGTACTATGGTGACCAAAATTGATTGCAGTATTCCAGGTGTGGTCTCACTAGGGTTTTATAAAGCTGTACTTTGCTTTTGTTTTGTTTACCCATTTTTATTGTTTTTTGAACCAGTAATATCCCCAGACCTTTATGGTTGGACAGAGTTAAAATATAAATAAATATATATTAATAAAATGAAATGCAATCCTAAGGAAATTAATGCTTTATAGGTATAAAAGTTTATATTCAAAAGAAAAAGACTAGTGTCTGTCTGTGAATACACATTTATACACATGAACTGATTAAAATAAATAGCATAATTGTGGTTAATAAGATGAAGTAAAAATCTGTTAGTAATTTTGACTACACATAGTGTATTTAAGAATACACTATAAATATATATAAGTAAACAAAATAATTAGTAATTTTAAAAATCCTTTAAAACTGCTGTTATTATGTCTGGTGAAAACTTCTTCATTTATCCTAGTTATTTATCTTACTTGTATAGTAAACCTTAGGTTCAGGATGAAGTATTGGAGATTTCTGAATGGAGTTATCCTTAATACCATCATATGTGTATTATTATTCATAACAATGTATCAGGCATGGCATTATGTGATTGACAGTTTATACTCTTAGCAAAATTCCAGAGAAAGCTTTGTTTAGCAGTTAGCAACATTTTATGAAATCATTTCTCACTTGCTTGCCCTTTTAGAAATAAAAGCTAATTAACTTCTTGCACAAGCCAATTTGCAGGTACATTGTAAGCACAGGTTAGAATTAAGGAGCAGTAATTGCTTATAATGATGATCAGCATAACTGATGTGATAAATTATGATTAATGAGTAAATTAGCAGTGAATGCTATAAATGTCTCTGCTATGAAAATTATTTTAAAAAGAAATGAAGGGCAACCAAACCTACTAAGTGTGCTGGATATGTCTAATAATATTAACTCTTAGATGAAATATTAAATCCTTAGCATAATTCCTAATAGTTATCTGTAATTCTTATTGATTTATCCATGTACAAAGAACAGATTTGACAATCTGTAGCCCAAAGGGCTTAGAAAAGCAATAGTAGATGGAGTTCATCCATTAATGTTTGTGGAGATTCTCAATCATCTAAATATTTAAGGTTGCTGCCTGCAAAAGAAGGCAGTTGCAGTCACTGCCCACTTACCCCGGAGCTCTCCCCCCAAAAAATAATTCTAGAATGATTGGAAGCCAGTCTAAATGGTTTAGTCATGACTCAGGAAGAACAGATTCAAAAAGTCCTTCTGTGGATGGATCATTGTTCCTCTCATAATTAGTCTTTTAATATATTTTAACTAACAAGAATTATGACAAAAAATTACAGAAATAAAACATATTTTAAGTCTTAATAAAAATGTAAAATCTCATAGGAATAGTGATTCAGTTTAAACTAAGTACCTAAACATACCTAGTTTTAAATACTATATCTTGAAATATTGAAGGATATGGAACAATTCAGTCTTTCCATGACTGCAATCCAAAATCTGTTTTCTCAATGGGAATAGATGCATTTGTCTAAATCAAATATTCTATGGATTTTTCTCAGTTTAAAAATTAGTGTAATCCAGTAGTTAGTATAAACCAGGACCCTTCCCCCCATTCATTCTGCTTTCTTTGAATGAAATGAAATTACAATTATAACAAGTGGATAATACTAATCTACTTTTATGTATATATTTATAAAGGTTTTGCATATTATATAATTACAAATTTGCATTATTTAAGTTTAACTTTCCAAATAAGGATCTTCTTTGTCATTTTCACTGAAGTTTGTTAATTTGTTATTTCAACTAGCTGTATATTCAGTATGGCCAATTCATGGGCATATGCTATGTGTGGGTATGTGTACACACGCATATGTATACATAGCATATTTATATTATATGTATAAGCATATACTGTATGTTTACTGGAGTCAATTCTCTCTCTGTTGGTAGAATATATAGTTTTAGAAAGTTTCCATATAGATAAAAAACTTTTTAATTTAATTTAATACACTTTACTATTTGAAAGAAAAAAAAAGTCTGCCAGATCTCATGTTGGCCCAGTTCTGTTAATCAACAAAAAATTTGTTCTTGATTGTTATTGTTATTAATATTGATTTTCTTATCAGTATTGAAAATAAAATATTCAAATTAATTATAAATTCCACAATGAAAATTGAATGTATTTATAAATGTAAAGCCTAAGTTAACCACTTTCCAATCCTTGTTGAATGAATTAAGTGTGCAAGGTTTTAGACTGGGATGGAACACTGATAAATTAAGTTTTCGGTTAGCATGCACTTGCTATATTTGTAGTTAATTTTCTCCTTAATTCTATGAGAAAATTATTTCTAGGCAGTGGTGTTTTTGTAAAAAAAAAAAAAAAATGGTGCCGGAACTTACACACATCATACAACCCGCTTTGCCTACTCTACAAGGTTCCATCCAAAAAAGGTGCTGGAACTTTGTTCTGGGCGTTCTATGACAAAAAAAGCCCTCTCTCCTTGATTAGTTTCTATCCATTGCTTTTTCTTAGATGCTAAGGATATATAGTGTTCAGAATCATTTTCAAAATATATGGGCACTAGAATTTGCCTGCACTTTCTCTAGCAGTTGTGTCTTTTCCCTGGAAAAGTCCTATTTATTGTATCATGAATATATAATTCATGTTATCTTGAGGTGTCATAATATGAAATACTGCAAGTTACAGTTTTATAATTGGTGTGATTGGGTCATGTGTATGGAAATATTTTCTTCCCTTAGGTATAAATGATGTGTTTGTTTATGATTTTGCTTTTAGCTTTATTTTTTCTGCTTTCCCCCCTAACTTTTAGATACAGCAGTTGACACACTAGGCAAAACCTTGAGGCAGGAATTTGGCAGTTCTTTATCCAGAAGTGGGAGCTCAGTATAGTTCAAGGATTGGAATTTCTGTTCCACAATGAATCATAAATGGGCCCTATTTTATTGAATTGAACTGTAGGTTTCCCTTGCAAGCTGAACTATAAGTAGATAAATTAGCATTTAAGCATATACTGTAAAATAAAAAAAGGTAAAGGAGACTCTGTGGCTTTTAATCTGCTAGTGTTGCCCAATATAGGGAGGGGGCGGTGCTCATCTCCATTTCAAGGCCATTGAGCCAATGTTATCTGAAGATATTTCTGTGGTCATGTGACCAGCATGACATCACAGAGTGCTGTTACCTTCCCACCAAAGTGGTACCTATTTATCTACTCACATTTGCATGCTTTCAAACTGCTAGGTTGGCAGGAGCTGGGGCTAGGACAGGAGCTCACCCTGTCACGTGGCACTTGGGTCTTGAACCTGGATTGCTGGCTTTCCAGATGACAAACCCAGCCTCTTAACTGCTGAGCCACTGCGCCTCCATATGCTGTAAACATATGCTGTAAGCATATACTTCTTAAATGTTTTACTATAGAAAAATTAGTCCATTACAAAATTCTTTTGACTGCAATGTATGAGATTCAAGTTCTATTTATAGTAAAATCAAGATTCAAATTTTTGCACCTCTTTCTTCTGATTATGTACAGTCTATTGGAGAACCATGGTGGTAGGGATGTTTTCCATCCCTCTTGTTTTGGTCATGGCCTGTTCTGATATCAGACTGTTTTTCTCATGACCATGTGAAAACAATTTCACACAATTGTGATGGACCTCAAGATCTCCCTCTTTTATTCTTAGTTGAGCAGAAAACATCCAGCAGTTGTGTTGTCCACTGATTAGATCCTTGCTTAATACTAGATCAATCAATATAGGTTTTAACAACAACAATCGCCACAAAATGGTTATGAGGCTTGTATAGTTCTAACACAAAATCATTCTTACGTATCACTCTACTTTGTCCCTCTTCGATAAGTGTTGCAAATGTAATATGGATGTAACTTGATAATACATTGTTTTCTGAGGCCAAAGTTTGTTGTTGGTCAATCATTCAATCATTTCCAACTCATGATCGAAGAACAGAGACCAGGAGTGTTTTTTAGTAGTTGCTCTTTCAGTTCTTATAAGCGCATGGTAGCATCTAGTTATTTTGTCTTTTATTGATCTCTTTTTGATTGCCTTTCATTTTATCAAATGTCAGGTTTTTCACAAATAAACTTGCCTTCACATTATGTCTTCAAAATAGATCTAGCTTCATTATTAGTGTTTCCAGTGAACAATTTGATTTTATTTCATGTAGTATTGAATTATTTGTTCTCCTTGTAGTCCAACTTATTCTTAACAATTTTCAAAGACATCTGTTTTTCTTTATTTAAACTTTCTGATGGTTGTTCTTTCACAGCCATGTTTTACAACAGGAAAAATAGTATGCCAGGATGGTTCTCACCTTTGCTGTCACTATGATGCCTTTACACATTAATATGTGGTTTAGATTTGTCAACTTTTGCCCATAATCTCCTTATTTATGGCTACAGTTACCATCTCTTTGAATTTTTGAGCCTCGGAAGATAAAGTTTTTAAGAAGCAGAAACTGTTAATTTATTAATTGCAATCTTTGCTATACATGGTTTCTGTTTTTGATAGAAATAGTTTATGGAGCAAGTCAAATATTTTTGGAGAAAAAAATTCTAAGTTGGGTAATTACATCAACAAAGCTTTGCTAAAAATAATTTTACATTTGTATGGTATTTTAAAAGAAATTCAAATTCAATTCAATTATAATTATGATATTATAATTGAAGATTGAACAACTAGCAGGGAACTAGATTTTGTTTTCTAGTTTAAGGTTTATATATGTATATGTATATGATTTCTAACAATATCAACATGTATAATATGTTAAATCCTGCCTGGAACTGGCATATTGTAATGTAGCTAATTGTGTTACAGGTGATCCTTGACTTACGATCATAATGGAGCCTGCCCCTTATCATTGCAAGTTGTGATGGTTGTAAAGCAGATCACTCACATTACTTAACCTGATTTTACAAACTTTTTTTTGCAGTGGTCATTAAGCAAACACCACAGTCATTAAGGAAACCAATTGTTTGCTGTGGGCTAGTTTTGCTGAAAACTGGAAGTAAATGCCAATTTTCATCAAAAATGTCAAAACATTGCAAACAGCTGAATATGTGGGCTAGTTGCTGAAAGCACAAAATTTGAACATGTGACTGTGGAAGGGTGACTATAAGAACTGTGGAACTGAATTGTATGCACCCCAGGAGAGATCCGTTGTAACTTTGAATGGTTCCTAAGTGACTGTTGTAACTCAAGGACTATCTATATATCAGCCTTCCTTTTCTTTCAAAACTTTGCTCTGAAAGTTAGTATTATTTATTTTGGTTTAATATTTTTGACATCCTGGTATATTATTTTGGTCAGCTTAGATTTATTTTACTGTTTCTTTTTTAGCACCACCAAAGTTTGCAAGAACACCTGTTGACCAGACAGGGGTCTCTGGAGGAGTCGCCTCATTCATCTGCCAAGCTACGGGAGACCCAAGGCCTAAAATTGTCTGGAACAAGAAGGGCAAAAAAGTCAGCAATCAGAGATTTGAGGTATTAGGTCCATTGTTCTGTTCCTCTGAAAACCATTTACTTTAATATTCCTTGATTATTCCCTTTTGTTTCTGAACAGGATAATTTTAAACAACAGGAATTTCAGTTTTATTTGTAAGACTATAGTTCTTGATCCTTCAAAGATGTGCTGTGATTTTTTAAATATTCCCTATTCATGTAGGAAGTAGTTATTATGTACATCCCTGTGGATTAATGGCAAAAAAAATATGTACATAGTTCCTAAGGTCATCATTAGCTAAAGAGAATTATGATACTGGGCATAATAAGGTTGGTTATTGTAACAAGCATTAAGAATCAATTTTATCATCCAATAAGTAAATGTTTTGTGAATTGTTTTAAAAAGCAGCCAATAGTGATGTCAGGGTAATGAAAGTAAAATAGAAGCTCTGATCAAAAATATTAGTAATTACTGTTCCCCTTTTTCTTTCCTGATGAGAAAACATGCAAGTTGATAAATAAAATGAAGATAGATAAGTTGAAAGAATATTATGCAATACATTATGATAGTGTGTTTCCCCTTCAGAATGCCGCTCGTGTTCTTGACTATTTTGCCTCTAACATCAACATGGACGCCCCTTTTTAAAATGTTGGGGCTTGAAAAACCCTGCTAGTTTTTAATGAAATTTACAATTATACACCAACTAAGCAGCCAGACCAAAAACAAAACTCCACAACTCTTGTGAGTCTTGTTCTTAAATGTAGCTGTAGACTATTTACTCTGCATATCATTTGGAGTAATTAAACTTTACTGAGAATTTATATGATGGGATATAATTGATAACACTTAAGAAATCTCTTTATCATATTCCCTCCCAGACAGAACCAATATGAAACAACATTCTTCTTCCTCCATCCTATTGGTTGCGCTTGATTTTCAGGTTGATTTACTTTTTAGATACCTTTGCCTAAAATCTTCCTTCAGCCACACTATTTCCAGAATCCTATTAGCGTTTTATTACGTCTTTATCAGTATAACTTTATGATAAGTTGATCTCCAGCTTTGGCCTCGAGATCTTTTTCAGAGAGATTCCTGAAATTAAAAAAAAATGTGTTCTCAACAGCTCCAAGCTCTGCTTTATTCAACTATAAACCAACTCTCAGTTGCCTTTTCCCAATAAACTTTATTTTAATCTTTCATTGATTCTTTACAACTTGAAGAGAATGTACAAAAGCTCTCTTCAATCATCTTTCTTAAGCTCCTAATGCAGGGGTCTTCAAACTTGCCCCTTTTATGACTTGTGGACTTCAACTCCGAGAATTCCTCAGCCAGGCACAGTGGCTGAGGAATTCTGGGAGTTGAAGTCCACAAGTCATAAAAGGGACAAGTTTGAAGACCCCTGTCCTATTGTCAATTCATATGTGTTGACTGCTAGTTATTTTTTGTCTGTTAAAGCTCTGTAATAGCTACAGAGTAGCAGCCATAAATATCCTGATCCTAAAACCAGCATAGTAATTACATTCTAACCTCACTCAGAAGAATTATGAGAATCTGCAGTTCACCATACGTTATAATAAGCAAATTAACTAAACACTATGTTTTGTTATATTTCATAATACATTAGAATAATGGATGGAGAGCCACTGACATGGAGCCATAGTTAAATGCTGCATTTTCCTTCTATTCTCTTCTTTTTTTGACCAGGAACAGCATTACTATGAATTCTCTTGATGCAAGTTTTCTTCAATGTCTATCCGTTCTCCCATAAGTCTTTAATTACACTATGAATCCTACATTTAAATCATGCTCCAGTTGTTAAAAAGAATTTAATTAAAATATGCCTGAATAATTGTTCTTTACTGGGACTGCACTGCACTTTGGAATCAAAGAGAAAATGTGTGCTTTGGAGCAGACGTGAGATTGTATATAGCACCTGTTGGCAACTCCTTAAATTAATTAAACATTTTTACTTAAGTACTTCTTTCTTCAATAAAACTATGAATTGTCACAATTCTTGATTGATGCCTGATCTTTTTCAGCTCTGGATAATTTAATTTGTGTTTATTGATATTTGTTAACTAATTTAATAAATATATATAATGATATTTACATGTTTTCATGTGTGTGTCTCCAGGCAAAACAAATGTGGTGGCCGTCTAGTCTTTACATTTATATTCTCTTCCTAGATACAATCAATATTTCGGATTTGTAACTGCAACTTGTAGCACTTTAATTTATATACACAGTATCAGAAACTGTGTTATGCATTCAGATTTTTGACAAAATAAACATTGTACAATCATTATTTGATAGCACGTTGTTTGCCTTCATGAAATGTGGAGTGAAGAATTTTTTCATCCACTATATCCCTTAAAAGATTTTAGTAGAGCCTTTTTATAGTACTATTATCTTTCTATTATTTTTTATGTTAGGTCTTATTTTATCACAAGCTGAAAGAATGTTTCATGTATTGCTTTCAACATGGAAAGAATCTTTTCTTGCTCTTTCACGTGTTTATAAATAGTCTTTATAGTAGAAGTCATTTGTCAAGCAAGATATTATAGTCCAAGGTATTTCATCGTCTCATATAGTAACCAATATTCCTCAAATAAAGAGATAGGAAGGCAATTCCTCACATATAACTCTGAAAGTCAGTGAAGGTTTACATTCACAGTTCAAGTAGGCCAGTTATTCCACCCAGCTCTTCTCTTACAGCTGAGTTTTTCATAGGTGGTGCCAAGGTCAAAAGAGTCTTATCTAAGGTCTACTACTACTACTACTACTACTACTACTACTACTACTACTACTACTTCTTCTTCTTCTTCTTCTTCTTCTTCTTCTTCTTCTTCTTCTTCTTCTTCTTCTTCTTCTTCTTCTTCTTCTTCTTCTTCTTCTTCTTCTTCTTCTTCTCTTCTTCTTCTTCTTCTTCTTCTTCTTCTTCTTCTTCTTCTTCTTCTTCTTCTTCTTCTTCTTCTTCTTCTTCTTCTTCTTCTTCTTCTATCATCGCACAGTCAGCCAGATGTTCAGACTGGATTTTGTCTATCTATCGAGTCCTTACCCAGGACCTAGGATAGGCAGATGTGGGTGTTTGATGGTATTACAGGTATCGTTGCAGGATAGAAGCAGTTCCTAATAAGGCCACCTTTTGCAATTGACTAATGGCAAATTTGTCAATGCCAATGGTGTTCAAGTAGTGCTGCAGTTGTTTTGGGATTGCACCCAAGGAGCCTATGACTATTGGTACTACCCTTGCTTGCTTTTGCCACAGTCTTTCTATTTCGATTTGTAGATCTTTGTATTTTGTTATCTTCTCCAGCTCTTTCTCTTCTATTCTGCTGTCTCCAGGCACTGCCACATCCACTATCAAGACTTTTTTGTCTTTCTTATTGACAATTGTTAAGTCTGGGGTGTTATGTTGCAGGTGCTTGTCTGTTTGAATTCTGAAGTCCCAGAGCAGTTTAATTTTATCATTTTCTATGACTTTCTCTATTTTATGATCCCACTAGTTTTTGCTTACAGGCAAATGATATTTTTTGCAGATCTTCCAATGCACCATTGTTGCTACTTGGTCATGCCGCTGCTTGTAGTCAGTCTGTGCAATCTTCTTGCAACAGCTTACCAAGTGGTCCACTGTTTCTTCAGCTTCTTTGCATAGGCGGCACTTACTGTCTGTTGCTGTCTTCTCAATTTTGACTTTGTATGCATTTGTCCTTAAGGCTTGGTCTTGTGCAGCCAGAATTAGTCCCTTGGTCTCTTTCTTCAATTTTCCTGCTCTTAGCCATTGCCAGATCTTGTTAATATCTGCTTTCCCAGCTATTTTTTTTTAATGTATTGGCCATGTAGTGCTTTGTCTTCCCATGCATCTCTTCTGTTCTTCATTTGGTCTTTTTTGTAGGCCAGTTTGGTCTCTCTATTATTATTATTATTATTATTATTATTATTATTATTATTATTATTATTATTATTACTGTTATATACACACACACATATATACAGACATGCATGTGCACATGCACACAAACACACATATGGATGTTTTTCCCAACAATGTTAATGTAATTGATATTTTTCTTTTTGCCAGACTAAAGGATCAAAATATAATTGCTAATTATATGTATGTATAGCTGTGAGTAGGATATGATTGATTATACTATCTACAAAAGAGAGATGACCAATATTGTGGTTAGATCATGGAGAACAAAAGTTGGATAAAAATATGTAATATAATAGAATCCATGTTAGTTGGTATTTAATCTTTTTTTCCCTTTCATTTATCATGAGCATGACTTCTAGAGGCATTGAGAAATCAGTAGGATTAAGAATATAAGCATAGGACCATTACATATGTAATAACACAATCCTGAATAGGAACTTGCCCACCTGTTGGTTGTTAAGGTGAAGACTCAGATGGGAGCATTTTGAGTCAAGTTTACTTTTGAACCATTCATTCATGCTTCCATGCATGGCCAAGCAAAGGTCAAGCATGAGAGAAGCTTACTGTTATCTATGTCTTTGTTGGATGTGGAAACGTTATCCTATATTGAAGGTATACTCAAATGTGGATATGTGTATGGAGGGTGCCTACCTGAAAGCAACTCAGGATAAATTGCATGTGCTTTTATGTTCTACACTAACTTCAGCTGTGACAGAGTAAATTTATGATCTTCTGTGACAGAACAATTTACAGTTTTCTACCCCACTGCAGATATCAAAAGCATGAGACAAAATTTATAAAGCAGTAATTGAACCGAGTTTATATAGAAGATAGATTAAGAATCTTTGGTGCTCAAAGCTGGGTATTCACCATTCTGCAGTTTTGTGCCAGTTCCTATGGTTGTTTATACTAGCTACAAGAGAGAGATGGCCAATATTGTGATTAGAATAGATAATGGAGAACAAAAGTTGGATAAAAATATGTAATATAATAGAATCCTAAGACAACTGAATGGGTGCTCTGTGTAATGAAAGTACAGGTAGTCATAGTTACCAGCACAATTGGGACCAACATTTCTGTTCCTAAGCAAGGCAGTTGTTAAATGAGTCATGCCCAATTTTATGATCTTTTTTGCCATAATTTTAAACAAATCATTACAGTTTGTTAAGTGAATCATGTGGTTGTTAATTGAGTCTGGTTTTCCCCATTAACTTTGCTTATCAGAAGCCATTTGAGAAGGTTGCAAATGATAATTATATGACCTTGGGACACTGCCACTGTCATAAATACTTCCCAGTCGCCAAGCATCCATATTTTGATCTCTTAATTGTGGGAATGCTGCAGTGGTTGTAATTTGAGGCCTGGATATAAGTCATTTTTGACAGTGCTGATGTAACTTCGAATGGTTGATAAACGAATGGTTGTAAATTGAAGATAGAGGTAGTCCTCGACTTAAACCGTTCATTTAGTGACTGCTGCTTTTTCAGCAGCACTGAAAAAATGTGACTTATGACCGTTTTTCACAGTTACGACCTTTCCAGCATCCCCATGATCATGTGATCAAAATTCAGATGCTTGGCAACTGGTTCATATTTATGACCATTATTGTCTCCCGAGGTTATGTGATCACCTTTTGCAACCTGATAAGCAAAGTCAATGGGAAAACCAGAGTCACTTAACAACCAGGTTACTAACTTATCAGTTGCAGTGATTTACTTAACAACCATGTCAAGAAAGGTCATAAAATGGGGCAAAACTCAATAAATGTCTCCTTAACAGCATGAATTTATGGCTCAATTGTGGTTATAAGTGGAGGACTATCTGTAAAATAAGAATTATTCTCCAACTATTTAGGTAACCAAAACTTCTAGAACGCCTAACACAGTAATCTCAAAATTTACCAAAATTTCCTATGACTAGGCAGTTTGACCTTTGTTGTTTATGTTTATCTTTACTTAAGGGTTTAAGATTATATTGCCCTCTGGTGGGCATCCAATATGTTTTTTAGGATTCAGAGATGATAAGCTGAAAATAGAGTGAAAAGCCAAAAATAATGTGAGAGTTATGGCGTTAGAAAAGAAGAGAGGTAAATCAATACACAGCAATGGCGGCAATTGGGCTCCTGGAACAGACAATGCAACATTTTGTCTAGAACTTTGAGTCTACTCTGAAGTTCAAAATATCTTTGACTTTTGCAGCCTTGCATACTTTTCTGGAAGAATGGAAAGGATAAAGGACAAACAATAACAACTGGAACAACTTTGGTAACATATTTCATCAATGACCTGAGCATAATTTTCAGACAGTGCTCTCTCAGCCAGAAATATTTTAAATATGTCATTGTCTGTTGCAGACAAGACCAGGGGATGGTCTGATAACACACTTTGTAACTCAAGACAGTTGACCTATTGCTAAGAATATTTTTATGGAAACATTATTTTTAGTGTGCAGCTTTCCCTCTTCTTCTTAAATAGGTATTACATTAGGAAAATCAAGAAAGCTTCTTTATCTTAATTGCTGCAAATAGGAATATAGATAAAAGATTCAGGTGAGAGCAATTTATAATACAGTGCTGCAATCTGCTAAGCTTGCTATATAACTTTTTCTGTATGAAGAAATTTACAATACAAAGCTTATGTTTTCTTACGTTAAATGTAAAATTACCTTAGCTGGCTAAGTTATCCTTTCTACATAGCTATATTTTATAAGTTCAAAAAGGAAAAGGTGGTCTATAAGTCACCGGTCTTATTCTGTTTGCCAGTCTCTGTCAAACAGCTGAGTTTTCAATGAAAATTAAATTTCATAGGATTCTTGCCAGAATATTTTTTCCAGATTTGGTATGTGCAGCAGAGTAAGTTTGGTAATAATAAAGCACAACAGTAGAGATGTCTTCTAATTGTCTGGAAAGAGATTCATTAGAAGGTTTTTTTTTTTTAGGAATAAAATATAGATGATTTTAATAGAAGGGCCGTTTGCTAATGTTAATTGGAAGAAATGGCCATTAATATATTTGAAATATTTATTGTTTATTTAAACGTTTATATAGCCACTCATATTCTGGGCGGCTTCCAATCAGCCAGAATCTAGAAACACTGAAATTCTGAAATCAGGACCTGGGACTGACCACAGAGGGCCAGAACACAGTATAGGTCTTAAGCACCAGGAACACCTTTCCCAGGAATGGGCTGCCACTTGTCTCCCAGCATGTTTCCCCATACCTGTGACCACATTCTTTTCTCCTGTCCCCTCCCGTCTTTCCCCCACCAGCCTCCTTTGGTACCTCCTCCTTTTCCAATGTCGTGCAATAACATTCACCCGCAAACAAATGAGAGTAAAGACAAATAAATCTGATTAGAGGTGTTTCTTCCTAGCATTCACTGCCCCAGCACCGTCACCTAAGCCAATCACCTTCATCACTTACTCCTTTCATCTCCCCCTGCCCAGCACTTTGTTCTCACTCAGATGATTAAGGAAAGCTTATCCCCATGAGCCTTGCAGGTAAAGCCCCCTCCCAATCTGTCATTTGAGAGTGGCAAAAAGGTCCATTGCTCAAAAATCATTACACATGGTAAGTCTTAGCCATTCTTGATCTTTCCCAGCTGGGAACAGTGATATTGACCAGTCCAGCTGATTTGGGAATCTGCAATTCATTGCAGACCATAGTCTAAGGTCCCAAATGAGAAAGCTGTAGGAGACAAGCTGGCTTTAAATCACAACTGCCAGCTTGCTCTTGCTTCCACTGTTGCTAATCACCTGACTAATAGGAATCTCCCCTCTCCTGAGAAGGTGCCATTGCCCTAAACCTACAGTCCTCCAGTTTAATAAGCTTCCACTTTCTCCCATCCCTCTGGTGGTCAAAACTGTTCAGCAGGCTTTCCTGCCATGTTGCTGCTCTTCCAGGAGCCAGCCCTGTGCCAATCATCAACTGAAAAAAAAAAAAAGTAGCTTGATCTGCGGAGCGCCAAGCTCTCTCCACTGCCCACGTATTGCTTTAGATTCCATGCAGGAGAGAAGGTGTCATCAGCTGCCATTCTGCATCTTTGCTGCCCAGGAGAGCCCAATAAGGCTATGCTGTTATCCAACAGCTCCACAATCTGTCTCCATTCTGGGCTTTGTCCCATTGCTGCTATTTCCCACACTCCAGGCTCTCCTAACTCCAGAGTTTTTCAACTCTCCAAATCATTCAAGACTCCGTTGATAATTCTCTGTTACTGTAGTCAGGGTCAACATTCAATTTACATAACCTCCATGACATACTATAATTTTCAAAACAGGTGAGAATATTACTCCTGTATCTGTCTTATTGCCATCTTAAAAAAACCCAAAATGCTTGTATTTAATTTTATGTTGTTGTTGTTTTTACTATTCCATACTAAGGGGCAACTTTGTTAGTTGTGTTTGAACTTAATTCAAGTTCTGCAGAGATAGCAAATACAGTATGTTTGAGAAATCAGTCTATTTGTGTCTGTCTGTCTATCTATCTATCTATCTATCTATCTATCTATCTATCTATCTATCTATCTATCTATCTATCTATCTATATCAGCTATACAAGTAAAAATATGACTCTTGGGTATATTCATGTTCATATATATATAAAACTGATGACTTATCCATAAGCATAAAGGTTTCTCAGTGTTGCTAACCAATAAAGATATTTTATTGGAAATGCATTTCATTTGCTCTAATAGGCAAAAATTAGGTAATAAGAACCTGAAAGGGAGTTTACTTTGCCAGCACTCAAAGGTTCAAATAATAATGATTGTTTTGATAATTGGATACCAGAATCTGCAGGATGCCTTAACAAGTTATATTCTATGTCTTGTCAAATAATTTTATAATACTTTAGATAATAGTTATCGGTAGAATTTCTTTGCTTTCAGTCATTAATTAAATATTTATATAAAATAGAATATTATTAGGACTACCCTATTTGGGCTACAAAAACCCATAAAACCATTAGATAACAATAATGTATTTTCTCAATCTCTTTATTGCCATTTGCCATTCATATGAACTCTTGCCATCCAGATATGATAGCCCTAATATGTCCTCAGAGTTCATGCCTTGAGGAAAACTGAGATTCATTTATAGTGTCACAGTCTGACTACTGCCTGAAACTCCCTGAATATTACAGTCAAGTTCACCTCAGTGGTTTTAATTTGTTGCTGCCAGCTGATCCAAAGTGTCTAGTAGCTGTTTTGAAGATTCAAGGCATTGATGCAGTTTGAAAAGAATTGGTGCAATAATTATAGATATGCATCTACTATCTTCTAATGGCTCAAATCACTGTCCTATTGTGTTCAGGTCAAAGATCAACATAAGGTCAACTCAGTTTCATTAACACATTATTTTTTGGGCTTAACTGTACTTAAAACACCGCTTTTATGAATTGAAACAGTTACATAGGAGGAATGTAGAATAGCCCAGTTATTAATTTATCGGGATTAACCAAGAGGTAGGTGTTTGTAACAACACCTGTGACAGCTGTTGTTTCCTTCAATAGGTAATAGAGTTTGATGATGGGTCTGGATCAGTCCTCAGAATACAACCATTACGAACTCCGCGAGATGAAGCTATTTATGAATGTGTTGCATCCAACAGTGTTGGAGAAATAAGTGTGTCCACAAGACTTACTGTCTTGCGCGGTAAGTGTTTTTTTTTAAATAACATTTTAAAAAATAGTTTATTAGGGTATCACATTTATTAGAGTTACTGTAGAATTATAATATTAATTCTTAAAAAGTTTGTATATTGAAGGGCAGAAGATTTGACTTTGTTTTCATCTAAAAATATCTTTTAAATATTATGATTGCAGTCAGCTTGCCCTAGTCCTGTATCGGGAGAGCAGTTGAGGTGTTGTTGTTGTTTTTATGTGCCAGGTTTTCTCCAGTCATAAATGTTGATTGAAATCACACATTAAATTATGACCGTATTTTGTTTACTGAATATACATATATGCATATATGTATGTATAGTACAGCCAATGATAATAGAACCATGATTCATAGCTTCAGTCAGCTGTTAGCATTTGCGATTGGATTAACCTCTGAATATGTGAAATCCATGAACTGAGCTTTCCTAAACTGCATTTCATACTGAGAATAATATAAGAAGTAAAAATATCAATTTTTAATCAAATACATTCAATGCTTTTTAGATACATTGAATTTTCAAAATGTTGTTCTTGTCAATTTATGTATGATAAAGAGTTTATATCAAAGCTAGTCCCACAAGTTGATATACTGACCTTGGCAGATTATAGAAACAGATTTTATTTATATAATGATGAATACAATTAAATGTCTTAGTGAATATTAGCAAACTTTTCTTCATAAGTAATGCTGTCATCTTGTTCTATTCCTTATATTTTTGAGAAATCATAATGAGGTTGATGTTAAACTCAATGCACTAACTTTAGATGCTTTCTACTCATTGCTGACGGGAGCAATTTCTGTTAAATCCACAAACAAGACCTTACTTCAGCTAAAATCAAATATCCAATAGCCTTTGATTCTGAGTTCCAGGTCCTTAGGCGTACTTTATTTTTTCCTTTCTTGAATCTTCTTCTGACCCTGTGTTTCCAAACAAAGCTACTGGATATATATATATGATGTAGAAATTGAAAACTATTCTATTTTGGGGGGTTTGGTTTTATTGTTATGCCTGTCATTTATTTTGCAACAAATTTGGCTGATTACAATTCATTTTGTATTATAGTTATCTTGTAATATGAATACAGATTTAATTATTTTACTCTTCAATATTATCAGATGTAATTTTATTTAATATTCTGTTTGTGTCTGTATACAACATCCGGTTTCCCATTTGCATTACTTTGGTGTAGTTAAGATTCAAGCATTGATACAAGTGTCTTCCCTTGTCTCCTATACTCGAGGCTTTTCATGGATTAACTGATGAAGAAAGATGTCATGGAGAAAATAAAATAATTGGTGGAAGGGGTGGTGCGTATTAACATCAGCAAGCTTCATTATTTTTTCAAAAGGAGTTTCTTTGGCAATTCATCTGCTATGTGACAGCTATATTTACGTCTACGGAACTGATTGTGATTTTGTTGTATTTGTCATAGCATACCCACATGCAAATACGATTAGAGGCCTTCAAGTTTTCCTAATGCGTATTATTATTATTATTATTATTATTATTATTATTATTATTATTATTATTATTACTATTATTTATTTGATGTGTCAAAGGGACATCTTGTCATTCCTTTGTCTGTTGGATGAAAAAAACCATGCTAGGGAAAAGGAGATAAAAGAAATGGGAACAAGGAAAGAAGATGGAGAGAGGATGTGGAAGTGTATTGTAGAGGGAAAATGCAGTTTGGTTCTGGACTGTGAATAAAGCTACAGCTTAATTATTCTATAATATTGACAAGCCATTGAATATTATCCATGTAGAAAATGTGCTTGGGGAAATTCCAAACTGCCATTAGAAAGTTAGCATTCCATGCTGATCTGTATTTCTGGTAATCCTTTTGCTCTGGATTCGGTTCAAATTCTTTTTTGATTGGGTGCTAGAGCTGATTATTATTTGAATAGGAAATATGTTGCACCCTTTAATCTTAAAGGTAAAAAGTATTCATTTACAGGTTTATGGTGATCACAGTGGGTCCAACTACATTCTGTATCTAATTTCTTTTATTGTAGAAGTAGAATAATAAATCATTAGACTGAAGCACAAGCATTTTTTTCTTCTCACCTTTTTTTCCTTTCTTATTTGATGAATAGGGATGCAAAATAAAAGGCTGTTACAAGGGTAAATAGTAATTATTATTCATTGAATGTCAGGTTCAATAGGAATGGCTACAAATTAAGAGCATGTTTATTTCTGTTTTAAAACATTTTAGTTTGTAATTGAAATAAAAAAGAACAGATAATAAAGAATAATTGCTATTTTGTTAAAATGTGGATTATCAGAGATTTTCTTTAATAGCACAATGAGGCTATTGATCTTTGCTCAGGTATCCTGGGGTTTTAATGTGCAAATTGATTTCAGTTTAATAATTAATATAAGGATACCTCTGGGGTTTTTTTTAAAGAAGAGATTAAAACAGGCTTAAAGTGGATTGAAGGATTTGGAATGCATATTTTTTTATTGTAAAAAGAACTCCACAACCAGACACAATGAGCACACATAGGCTACAATAGAAGCAGGTATTTGAAACCCAGTTTATTTTAATATTAAATTTAAGAAATCACTTGAAAATTAACAGGATGAGGATGCTCATCAAGTGAGAAGAAGGGGGAAGAAGAATGTAAAAGAAAATATAGATATTTAGCAATGGGCTCAGTAACTTAGTTGTTAAACAAAGTAGTCGCTGAGTGAAACCATGACCATGCTTATAATACTACTTTTGCTTTCTTTCGAATATTGTAAATGTGAAGATTGGTTGTAAAGTAACTTTCTCATCACAGCTGTAACTGTGAGCAGTCACCAAAAAGCAGTTGCTAAATAAGGAATGTTTGCCGAGACAAACAATTCCATAGAATGATGCTTAGTTTATTTCATAAAGAACAATCATTGTGATCCTTGTGCTATCTGAAGTAAAATTTGTATTTAAGAGTATGGGAATTAAAATTATGCTGAAAGAAATTTAGGGAAGATTGTGACTGTTGTCTGCCATCTTCACAAATGAATGAATCAGGAGTAGGGTTGGCAGTGCTGGTGCCTGTGGAACTCTGTATGCATTCAGTGTAGTCATATATGAGACCATACATAGTGAGGAGACTGATAAGTGTCGGTATAATACTGGAAACTGCATGCTTGCAGAACATATATGCTCACTGTCAAAATCAAGTTGATTTTTGGACCTCCTTTCCCTGGGTTTTGTGCGTTGCTTCTAAAATTCATTTCCCAGAATTAATTGAAGAAGGTAGGGTACATTCTGAGATCAGCATTGAAAGAAAAGGTGTTTGACAGTTTTATGAGGAGACCCAGCTGCCTCCACTGACTAGAGGTACACAGCAGAGGGGTCCCTGGTGCTCTCTGAGCTTGTTTGTTTTCTTGCAGATGTTTCATTACCCTAACTAGGTAACATCATCAGTTACCTAGTTAGGATAATGAAACATCTGTAAGAAAACAAGCAGGCTAAGAGAGCACCAAGGACCTCTCATCTCAACCCTGAGCTACAAATATTTTCCTTCCTTGGCATATAGCAGAATTGTACAATTATGGGGAAAAATCCCAAGTGCCCTCTACAAACCCACCAAATTCTTCAGGTATCTGAAGTAAGCCCTTCTAAAAAGTGTAAGTCTTGGTTTGGTTTGGTTTTACCATCAATCTTAATTGGACTAGGAAGTAATTTGACTAGTTTCTCACTTAACGTGGATAAAAATAATGTTTGAATGTATTAAGCAGTGAGAATAATGAAGTACTATATATCATTTCACTTGGGCATTCCAACCAAGATGAAATCCATAAGATCATTCTTAGCTAAGCCATGAAGAGAAAAGGGCAAAAGATCATTGATGAAATCTTTATCAATTTTATGTCATTACTCAGAACAGATTATCACCCACACATGATCACTTTCATATCAGAATAGATAAAATTAAACATATATGTGCACTAAAAATAGAACCAAAATCTGACAGATATCAATATGAATTATTGTAAGATTCAACCGATGATTTGGAAGAAGAAACACACTTTGGATAAGACTGAGCTGAAACTGGGGCAGAAAGCTTCACGCACATATAAAAACTGCTTTTGAAAAATATTTAGTTGTTTTACAACACTGATGCTATCCAAATAACTTGTTTGTTCAGCTTTTTTTGCATTCTTTCCTATTTATTTTGTTTGCACAGTAATGACTTTGATGAGGCATGGAGTCATGGGTGGGGGGGGGAACCACAGTGTAATGCAAATTAATATCAAATAGCAATAGAGAAAAAGAAAAAAAATATTCCAGGACTTGCATTTGTAATCTTAAAAGTTCAGCTTTTATTTTAAAGAGATGACAAACAATACTGGTTTTAACTTTCATAGATTCTACTCCTGGTTCCTTATAACAAGGCTGCTTTAGAGATCTCTCTAATGAACATTGGCAATGCAAATCTCAAATAATTGTTAAGAATTCAATTATCACAGAATTCTATTAATATATAGTATTTCATTTCCTTTAAAGTAATGGGAAGGAGGGAATCTCAGATAAACTCACTGTAGATATTTCACTGTGACTTCAGTATAATTCTATTAAAGTAATTTATTACCATGCCAGACATGATTGCTGTGTTATCACATTCTTAAATTCAAAGTTTCTTCTAAAATGTAGACTTGAAGAATGATGAAGATCTGAAAATAATGAAGTACTTGTGCAGAAAATAAAACTTTAGGAATCTTCAAAGGGATTATTCAGTTTTAAAGAAATTTGATCAAATCAGTCCTTCAAATCAAATCTTTAATATCTGAAGCAATTTGAAGTGTCAATTCAAATCAACTGTTTTTAAATTGCTTCAGATAGTTCAAAGGCGATACAGAAATCTAGTGGAGTTTCTGTCTGCATTCTTAAAAACTGTTGTAGCTTTACTTCTACACATAGATAAAAATGAGGGGGAAAATGGGTGCCTCTAAATTTATAAACTTAGCTGGCCAATGTATTTTATTGCCTCTACAAATCCTGTTTTTCCAGACTTTGTGAAGATGTTGCTCTACCAATTATTTCAAACTCTTTGGGAATTTTTTTAAGGAGGTTGGTATGGAGGAGGAAGAAAGAGAATGAGAGAACAAAGAAGCCACATGTATGTTATGATCTGTTGTGATATGGCTTATGCTTTGTACTGTAATTCTCCAAATCCTTATTCTTCTTCTTTGTTTTTCCTTCATTCTATATATATCTCATTAATTCACCTTACATTCTCCATTCCTATTCTTATTTGTTTGTTTGTTTGTTCTTTTCTTACTCGGGAAAAATTCTGTAAGAAGAAAGTAATTGTATTTAATAGAATATTTATCTATGAAGAAAATATATAAAATTTTACTAGACTAAAGGATCATTTACTCCGTATATCTAAGAACTGGTCTATTAATGATAAGAGTTCTGTGTGATTAGAAAATATTTCTTACATTTTATTGCTAAAAACTGCTAGTAAAAAAGTATTTTTGATTGTTAACTAAAATTATAATACTGAAGTGGAGGAAGATTTGAACTAACCAGAGTTAATTTCTACATGACAGAGCAATAAGCTCTAGTTTTCATACTAAATATTACGGCTGTATACTGTTTCATATTGTTAAGCTGAAAATTACTAGGCAGAAATAATTGTGAATCAAAGGAAAGCGTTAATTTCAGTTTCCGGCTTAGTTGGCTGATAGAAACTTTGCAATTATAACATAGCAGATTCTGAAGTGCATTTTATATTAAGTTGCATTATCTAGTCAGTTATTGGTGATACTTTCCCTCATGCCAAAAGAATAGTATGGAACTCAGCATACTGAGGAATTTTGGGAGTTGAAGTCTACACAGCCTGAATATGAAAGCAAGATTCATACCATCTTTATTTACAATTGAAATGCTTCATGATAGTATCATGAAAAATATAGAGATAGTGTATATGAATTCTGTGGATTATGTCCATAATAACTATGTACAGATCCAGTTCATACTTCCTTCTAACATCTTAGCTAGATAACTGGTTATGTCTCTTTTAAACTTCAGCATTCTAAACTTTAGAGAATAGAATTACTATTATTGAAGTACCGTAGATATGAATGTCAGCATAGAACCCAATGTTGTTGCTTTACTTAAAGCAATCTTGTCTTGCTAGTAGACATAAAGCAATGGACTGCCACTTGAAATAGGATCAATAAACATAATGAAACTATCACTTAATTTAAGTTTTATTCCCTTGCTGCCCAACAGACACTTCTTCTGCTAAGCATGAGTCGTAATGTATTGAACAAAAGCTATTTTGAAGAACTTCTTACAACTTTGTGAAATAAAGATTGATTTAACAATTCCTTGTGTTATAGAAACACTAAAACATTTACTATTTCTCATTTAATAATCAGCAGTACATAAATTTAATCTTCAACACAATGTTTCTTTTTTAAAAAAAAAGTTAACATGTAGGGTTGAGCATAATTTCTTACTGCCATTTGGCAAGGAATAATTAAGTATATTGAAACTGAAAGATAACACATGCCCATATGCCGGCAATGGGAAAAAAGTCACGATACATCACGCGTTGTCATGTGATGTTGCGAGTTTGACATGCCTGCTTTAGTGTCTCACTGCTCAGGCAGTTGACATAAATACAAAATGTCAAAAGAAGATCTTTTCTTTCACCTGATCTACCAGCAAGAAAAAGTGAATGTATGGTTCATATTATTACCAAGCTGTGTATTTTAATACAAAACCAAAATTTTTATTATTGCTGTGTCAGTAATTAGGAGCAGGAATCTTGTTATAAGTATTTTTTTCAAGATACATATCTTAAAATATAGGACTTCCTTCATATGGCATTTATTTTTGGAATCATAGACTTGGAACAGATAGAACTATTTGGTCAACTTCTTGCTCAGTACAGTATCCACTACAGCAGCTTGTCATACAACTATACAGACTCCGTATGAAGACCTGTAGTGAAGGAAAACTTATCACATCATGGGACAGCATATGTTATCACTGACAGTTCATATAGTCAGGAAATGCCTCCTGGTGTTTAGCCCAAACCTTCTTTTTTGTAGTTTTAACTTAGTAGTTTTGATCCTAAAGTAGTAAAGACTCAGTCACCTATTTCTGTATGACAACTCTTTCTTAGTACAAGTATGGCCATAGATGGTGAATCATTCATAAGTAGCTTTTCTAAGGCCACCTCTAGTGAGAGGTTAGAATCAACAAGAATCCCAAATTGCTTACATATTCCTCTAAAGATAGTGCTACATTATCTAATAAAGGCTCAATAATGAAAGCCATGAATGTGGACTATCTTACCAAAAAAAAAAAAAAAAAAACAACCCTCAGCTTTTCTCATATAGCTTATGAGGACCCCACAGAATTTTCAGCGGTTGACTTAGAAAATCCCCCCAAAAATCTAGAAATCCATTAGATTATATTATAGTGGAAATCTGTCAAAGCCAACTTAAATATCTTCTTTCAATGCAGTGGAGACCCATGCAGTTTGATCAAAATATGTACATCAGTCTAATAAGCAACAAACTAAACATCATAACCACAAAAAGCACCCTTCTGTATCAAATATAATGGGCAGATGAATATAAGAGAAGTACTGGAGACCACTAAAAATCTACTCCAACCATTTTGAATAACCATAGCACAAAAACTGCTTCAACAGGTGCATTATTTGGCTTCCAAATGCAATTTAAGGCACTAGTTGGCACCTTTAAGATTCTGCATTGTTCTAGATAAGGTTATTTGAGCAAGTGTCTTCTCTTGTGTTCATCTGCCCATTTAGTCAGATCTATTCAGCTCCCTCTGGTCTGGATGAGATTGTACCGTAATCTGATACAGTTTTGGAAACAGCCATTTTTTTCTATTTATCCCCACACATTGGAGTCTGTTCCTTCCCTCTTGGATTTCAGCAGTTAAGATAAAATGCAGAAGGAAAGCATATTGTGAATAAATGTTAAAATCTTATAGATCTTCACAGTTACCAATGACAGAGGAAAAAACCAATACACAGGTAAGACAGTATCATTATCTTATCAGCCCAGAAAATAACTTGAGTTTGTTTTCTTGCAGACATTTCATTACCCAAACTAGATAATATCATCAGTGCTAGCTAGCTAGACTTTATGACCATCCCATCCAAGCATGTGCAAAATGGGTAGATACATAACTCCTACCAACTAATGAATCTCATCTGTCCAAAACTCCTGTTGATGTTATCTGCAGTCCAAATGCCAACATGACGAATACTGATCGTAAGTTGTAACTTACCACTGCAATTCAACAAGAAAGATTATCAATGTAATTTTAAGCACAGGATGGATCAAAAATTAATTGGTGCCATCCATAATAAAGGTATCACTTCATGATGAAGTGTTGGTAACTCAACTTACCATTGCAATTCACCCTCATCATGGATGGCACCAATTAATTTTTGATGCCTGCTGTGCCTATAATTGCATTGATAATCTTCCTTGTAGCATGTGTTGTGCTGATGATATTCTGAGACAGTCCTATGATTTTAATGATGGTCATAAAGAGATCAGTCAGACTTCAGCAGAAAGTCTCAGCATGGATGTTGGAAACTCCCAGTAGAACTCTCCTGGATTATCCTAGTGTATTATCCTTGCCAGTTCAGTCACAGAAGAAACTGCGCAGCAAGGAAGCTCCTGGAGGGATTAATTTCCAACAAACAGGATTCTGATAGTTGAATGCAGCCCCCACAGATACTCCACCATAACCAAATCAGTCATTTAAGGTGTGACCATGTCATGGAGGAGTGTTGACTTACTTTGGACTGACATGCCATTAGCAAATAGCACTACAGAGTAAGATAAGGCCAACATGGCAATTTAAGCTTTCCTGAAGCAGAAGGGAAGCAAAGCACAGAAAAGCCATTATCATCATCATCATCACACACACACACACACACACACACACAAACACACACACACACACACCTGCCTTTTTCCAGCTCCATCTTTCCTCCCATGGCCCTGAATCATTCCTCTTCTCCTCTTCCATAGAAATCCTATCTAAGGGTATCATGGGGAAAGAGAAGGAATTAGTTTGTTGTAATAATTTGAGATTTGTAGTGATGATATTCAAATGTAACGGAATTACTGTGCTCAGCTGCCATACTACTTTTCAAATATGTAAATGTAATATTGTAAAATTAATAAAAAACTTGAAACTGAAAAAAAAAGAAATCCTATCTAAGGGGAGCAACATATTTAGCGTAACCTGAAAGAATATCAGTACTGAAAATCAATACAATCTATGTATTGCTAAGATATTTAAAATGTTACAATGGCACATGCAGCCTATAATTTATTTATTTATTACTATTTATTTAACCTAATGTTGTTTTAGAAATATCTTGTTTTGTTTCTTAACATCATTTGATCCAGGAAAGAGTTAAAAACTACCATTCTGATGGGTTTGACACTGATAAGTCCACTAAATGTTGAGAAATTAAATTGAATTGTCTAAACACACACCCATACAATCAACTGTCTTAAATTTTATTTATTTGAAACATTTATATAGCTGCCCATGTTATAACCAACTCTGGGCAACTCCCAGTTAAAAAAAATACTATAGGAATAGGTGAAAAAAAAAAGATATTAAAAATTGATAGGGCTTTGTGCCAGGTTCATTGTAGTCTCCAAAAGATGCATTGGGAAATACATGAACCTGAAAATAGCAGTTATCTACTTCATAAAGCTTTTTCCATGAATATAGCTATTCTAAACTATTGCACACAGGTGTGCATGAATAATATAATGTTAACATTTTAGTGAGTTTTTCCAAATACATATAATTTCCCAATATAAACATTTCCAATATAAAATATTTTTATTCTCTAATGTAAAGTATTTCACTCCCCTTGTATAAATTGTATATGCATTTTTGATGTTACAGACTTTAATTTCAGCACAAATTTCTTCTTTTAAATTTACTACTGCAAAGTACAAACTTTAAAATGTAACACATTTTTCTGTTAACACTAGATCAAAATCAGAGATTAAACAGACCCTTTTAAAAATCATTTCAGTAGTTTGGATTTTTTAGGGATTTTGTTATTGATATAATTATATGTTTATCACACATATAGCTCCTCTTTCTAAGAGGCTTCACAACAGAGTTATATGCAAAAACTAACATAAAGTCAGATCTACTCATCTTTTGTATAACTGCGAGGTTCTTTGAGGTTGTATGTATGAAAATATATACATGAGCACCAGTTTGCATTGAATAGCATTCCATATAATTTATTTGAGAGGTGTATATGCTGTTCTTATAAAATGTACATGGCAACATAAAATATATACTTTAAGAAAGGTTAAAGACTGCATTAAAAGGATTTGTGGTTGCAGTTTGTATTGACCCGTGTGTGCATAATCCACTTTAAAATGCTATATAGAGTGACTGGATTGTAACTTAAATGAACTTGCTTCTGTCTCATAGAAAGCACAGACAAAAAGATATCAGCTGCTACTCATAAAGCCAATCACATAATAAAAACACACCTAACGCAAGGATTGATAACCATGCTGGCTCAGGAATTCTGGGAGTTGAAGTCCACAGGTTGTAAAGTTGCCCTAATTGTATCCCTGCCCTAAGGTTATTGCTATTGCGATTTCAGAATTACAGATCTTAGATTTACTTGTGAAAGCTTGATAATTGTTTTTTCCCTGTAATAAAATGAATGTTTGCTTGATGAGTTTTAAATGGGTATGCTTCTCATTTCCGTGGAATTTGGCAAACTAAGCATTTGTTAAGCAAAATGGGATCCAGCTTCCAATTCCTTTCAAATAGTATTGAAAACACTATTTGTTATTTTTGTTTCCTCCATTTATTTTATTACCCTTGTTTTAACACTTTTAAAAGTAGCAGCCTGACCTATGGTATATATATTTCTGTTGCAAGACAACTATAGTTGTACAAGAGAAGTTTGTTATTTTTGTTTCCTCCATTTATTTTATTACCCTTGTTTTAACACTTTTAAAAGTAGCAGCCTGACCTACTGTACGGTATATATATTTCTGTTGCAAGACAACTATAGTTGTACAAGAGAAGTTTAAATAAAATGAATGTCCTTGTTTTGTACAAATTGGTACAACTATGTAGACTTACATCTATAGTTTGAGTTTTGATACTGTTCTGGGTATCACATTAGATTTATAGCACTAGTTAAAGAAATTGTTTAAGAAGAGCAGCATTATTAGAGAAATTTTAGTAGATTTTGTTTCCTGTTATTTACTCTATTAATATTTAAGTATACAACCATATACTATACTGAATTTTTTCTTACTGTATTCTGTATTTGAAGCTGAAAATGGACAATATAGGACTTTTGCATTGGGGATGTACTGTGCTAATGTATTTAGTTTTTATTGAATGTGAAAATCAATTAACATCCACATGTACTGTCTTTACTAAAAAGAAATTAAAGTGGTGATTTTCCATTTCATTTGTGCAGTGAAATTCAGATTAGCTATAGTAGTTGTAAAAATATTTTTTTTCCCTCAAAACTGAAGCACTATACAATCTGAATATATATAACTCTCCTTTGCTAAAATTCACATTAAAGATCAGTTAATTTGGATTGATTAAATATTTGTACAATTTATTCATTCTATTAAATAAGTTAATATAATTTAAAAATAAGAATCTGTGTATGTTCATTTCAAAATGGAATAAAATATTTTTATTTTATTACATATTTGGAAGCATTGTATAACATCACATATTTATAATTTTTAAAATTAAATTATCTCTATTTTAGTAAATTTATATATACATTCTTTTGCAAAAAAATTACAGTTTTAATAATAGTAATAAAGTTGGAAGGACCTTGGAGGTCATCTAGTCCAACCCCCTGCTCAGGCAGGAAACCTTATACCATTTCGGACAAATGGCTGTCCAGTCTCTTCTTAAAAACTTCCAGTGTTGGAGCATTCACCGCTTCTGGAGACAGGTTGTTCCACTGGTTAATTGTTCTAACTGTCAGAAAGTTTCTCCTTAGTTCTAGGTTGCTTCTCTCTTAGGTTAGTTTCCATCCGTTGCTTCTTGTCCTGCCTTCAAGCGCTTTGGAAAATAGCTTGATTCCCTCTTCTTTGTGACAGCCCCTTGGGTAAAAATTTAAATACCTAATTAAAATTGCCTGTCATATTTTAAGCTTGCTTTTTAGTTAACAAGGTAAAGACCTAATAACATATATCACCCTTACTTTAGTTGTTGTGTGCCTATTGCAGGTTGTTTTTTGTTTGAGTGATAATAAATCGATCTACACCAAAATTAATTTGTAGGTACATCAGTAACTCTTAAAAAGATATAAAGGAGAGACATTTTCTTTTTGAAGGCACTTACGTATACAGAACGGTTGCAAGAAATGCCAGCAGAGATAAATCTCTTATTGTAAAAGAGAGAGAAGTCAATATATCTTTATTTATTGTTTCCTCTGAAAAAGTTAAAAACATTTTGTGAAATATGTGCTATTGCTGAAATATTATGCAATAAATATAAACTTTATGAACTATAATGCTAGTATATTTTAAAGCCAGTTTTAAATGTTTCTTCCATAAAGTTTAATAGAAATGTTCGATACCATCAAGTTTAGAGTTTGACTTGGTACTGAATGTAATAGATGGAGAGGAAACAAGACGAGGTGTCTATTCATTTAAAGTTGAAAAGGGGTTGCTTATAATATATAATTTCTCTTTAATGGAAGTCATTTTTTTTTTCCTTCAGAGTTTTCTGAAAAATTGTGCTTTGGAATTTCAGAGCTATTCTGTGAACATGCATATATTCGATTGATATTTTTCCATTCTCTAACATGGAAAAGAGTTGCAATAATTTGGTTCTTATTAGATCCCACCAAAACAATAAGGATTTTTTTTTTAAAGTGCAAATGATTTCTTTTTTTTAGTCATTCTAAGCAAATGCAATAACTGAAAGAATTACAGAAGTTGCACATCACCAAGGTGGAACATTTTATGGTATTCTATTCTGTGTTTTATTCTGAGAGGTTTAAGAGTCATGACATCTGGTTTCTCTTAAGTAATTGTTCTTTAAATCAGAGGCTCAAAATGTAGCTATCTTAAGTCTAGTTTTGTGATGGTAATTAACTTGTGATAATATAGTAGGGTGCCAAATCAGTGTACAAGCATTTTGCTCACTACTAATATGTAGAGCAGGGGTCCCGAACCTATGGGCCGCGGCCTGGGACCGGGCCGTGGGCTCTTGGCCAACAGGCTGTGGAAATGGCTGGCCGGTGTGTGCACGTGTGGACATGCATTCCTCCCTGCTAGCACCCGTGGCCCTGTTTGCACATGGGCGTTAACAGGGTCGTTAGCACGGGTTGAGTGTCTGCGGTCCGTTTGCGCATGCTAGCCGCTAGCCGCTGCACCAGGGTGTGGCCCTGTGCTCACGCACATACCAGTTTTGAAGCTCCTCTCTTTCCCTTCAGTCTGAGATCTCAGAAAGGTTGGAGACCTCTGGTGTAGAGAACAAGGCAGTAAATGAAAACATTGTACTAACTAAGGATTGGATAACAAAAGAGAACTGGATTCACTAGCATTTGTATACTTCCTAACAAAAGTTGAAGGAGCAGAAGTGAAGAATAGGATAATCCAAACTAGTTAAAAGAACCTTTTATTTATTTTGATTGCTCACCAAAAATTATCCTGCTAGAGCAGCGGTTCTCAACCTATGGGTCGCGACCCCATTTGGGGTCGATCGACCTCTTTTGTGGGGTCGCCAAACGCGGCGATCCGCCATTTTGTCGCCTCCGGGGGCGCGCCGCGCCTCCGGGGGGGCGGTGCCGCACACGCGCGCCGTGCGTGGGGGCGGCGGTGCACCTCCGGGGGGCGGCGCCACACATGCGCGCCGCGCATGGGGGCGGCTGCGCGCCGCGCGTAAGGGGGCGGCGCCGCGCATGCGTGCCGCGTGCGGGGGCCCCGCCCCATGCACGCCGCGCCGCGCATGCCCATAACGTTTGTGTGACGGGGGTCGCCGTCACACAAACGTTGAGAACCGCTGTGCTAGAGAAAAATAAGACTTACAGCCTAATTAATTTCTATTCTTGTATAGTTATGCCTTAGCAATGAAAGAAAATGTGGATTCAAATGTATATATGAAACATACACAGGAAGTCATGTCTTGTTTAGCGACCATTTGCAGCTATGACAGTGTTGGAAAAGTAACTTCACAACCAATCCTTGCCTTTACAACCTTCACAGGTCTGTAAAACAAGTGAAAATTGAAGTAGGATCGTAAGTGCAGACTTGGTTTCACTTTGTAACCTTTTTTTTAATGTCTGAGTTGAGTTGCTGGTTTCAATTGCGCTTGCTAAATAAAGATTAGCTGCACTTATAAGAGTGCTGTAGTAATGGCTACTATATTCATACCACATCTAGATTTAGACACTTTCCTTCTATCCTTCTTTTCCTTCCTTTTCAGTGGAACATATATCTTGATTCACATTCATTCCCCAGCTAGTTTACCCTCTATAACTGATTCAAGGCAGTAATTTTTTGGCATACTACTGCACAGTGCTTTTTTTCTTAAAAAAAAAAAAAAGGTGCTGGAACTGACACATGTCATACAACCCGCCTTGCCTACCCTACAAGGTTCCATTCAAAAAAGGTGCCGGAACTCCGTTCTGGGCGTTCTATGAGAAAAAAAGCCCTGCTACTGCATAAGAATAGTTTTGAAAATAAGTGCAATTAATTTTCCAAAAAGGACCATAAGGAGCATTTTTTAAAAATGAAACATTTACCCATTTGATTTACTTGTGTATGTGGTGGTTAGGGAGGAATAGCGCTTCCAGTGGAAGGGCTGCTCATTCGTCTTTGGTCCCCACCTGGTGCTCAGCTCTTACCTGTTGCTCCAAGCAACTGTAATATGTACAGTGGCTACATTCTGTAAACCAGAGGTCCCCAACCTTTTGGGCACCAGGGACCGGTTCTGTGCAGAAAGGTTTTTCCGCAAACCGGAGAGGGTGTGGTTTTGTGTGCTACCTGCATCCCACAGATGGGACGTTGCTTGTTTGTGTGGACTGATTGCAGGCATGCTACAGCCCAGTACTGGTCCATGGACCGGGAGTTGGGGACCCCTGCTGTAAACCATCTCAGTAAATGGGTCAGATCAAGTGAAGGTAATACAAACTAAGAAAAATATTTAAAAAAATAAAGAAAATAGAGCAGTGCAAAGAGACAAAAAAAAGAAAATAAGAAAAAGGATATGTAAAAGATTATTTTCTCCCTCTTTCCAGACAAGAATAAACAATTTTAGTAACTTAACACCTTCTTGAATAGTTCAATAAAAAATTCTTCCCATATTTTATCCCATGTTAATAATCAAATTGTAAAAACTCATTATTTAATCCTAATCAGCAAAATTTTATTAATAACTACTAGAAACAGTAACATACATATTTTAACTTTAATGAAATAAATTCATTCTCTAAGAAATAAAGCAAAGGATCTCTTTCCACTTATAAACAGATATTTAAAACTTCGTTGTTCAATCCAGGTCAAAAAGAAATCACATTAATAGCTACCAAATGCACAACACATATATTTTAACCCTGGTCAAATAAGTTCACTTTTTAGTTTTTGTGCTAAAAAGCTTTAATCCCATAAAATATAGTCCTACAATTTGATTTCTTATCATTTTCTCTTTGTCTGTTTTTAGGAACAACTTCAGTAGTTTAGCAGGTGTCTTTCATAAATCCAAGATAAGAAAGCTTTCCAAATTATTCTTCTGATTTATTATTTGTATGCTTCCTTTAATTATTAATACATCAACTGGTTTCTGTCATTTTTCAATCCATTTTCAGATCCACGGCATCTTTTTCAATGTTACACTTGTAATCTTTAAAAAGTCTAAATCCACTTTCAAATGAGGATTCTGTTTTATACAGTAAAAGTTGTTCTTCTATATCCTCTACTATGATATCAGACAATCTTGTAAGTAATTTCTGAGTACATTGTTCCCAAACAGCCTTAATTTCTTCTATAGTCAGATAGTATTGCTTCATTATATTAATGGATCTCTTCTCCTTTAGTTGTAATCCTTAGCTCTCTTTGATTTTCCCTCTTCTCAACCTTCAAACTTTATCATCTGTTTATTTTCCAATCAGCAAAACTTTCCCATGAGAGAATTTCTTACAGTTAATTTCAAAGTCTTCATATATTCCTTTATGAAGTTTTAAACATCCCACAGAAAATATTCTTTCAAGTCCATCTCACCCTCTTCATTTTTCAAAATGCACATTCTAGCCCCTCTTTTACTGTTTCCAAAAATTAAAGATTTTCTTTTTCATCCTTAAACTTACATATAATTTATGTCAACCAGGGTAGAAGGAGATTCTCCTGGCATAATCAATCTAAGCAGCTTCCCAAAGTAGTTAAAAGAGGAGGAAGGTACAGTCAGTGTCCTCTTGAAGATGCTGAACTCCAATTTAAGCAAGATGATTTTCTCCCCCCCTCCAGTTTGTCAATCTCTGCCCACTGGAGAAAGCAATTTTACAATCTCTTTGCAGGGAGATTTTGTACGTAGCAAACTTGTAAGTGAAACTTGTTCTCTCCTTGATCTTGAGAGGGGTCCAAGGAGCTAAGCCATTCACCAATTTTTTTGTTTGCCGTGGTTGTGCCGTGGTGAAAATGGAGCCATCTTCATTCCCACCATTAAAACCCCAAATCTTATTAAATTTCAAATTACTGGCTGCTTACTAAAATTAATTATAAATATAATTTGGCTAGGAAATAAGTTGCTGGAGAAAGTATGCAAAGAATAGTGTTTTCTGTTTTAGTTTTATGTTTGTTTGGTAAGAAAGTTTATAGTACAGATTTAACGATCAGGTGATATGTAAGGTGTCTAGACGTTTTTGTTTGCTGCCTAGAATGGTATATGAGTGTATCTTTGTGTATGCACATGTATGAAAGAGAATAATAATATCCATTACTGTCATTACTGAAACTACTTTCAATATTACTCTCAATAGCCGGGGAGAAAAAAAACCGGAGAAAACTAGCAGAACGTATCCATGAACACTAATTAGCAGAAGGCACAATGAAAACTTTAATTTCACAACATATGGACAGACTTAACTATAGTTTCAACTGGCAAATTGATCATCCTAGACCAAGCCAAGTCCAAAAACTCTAAAATATTTCTGGCACTCTAACAAATTAGCCATCAATAGACACATAGACATAAACAGTATCTACATACTGTGCAAAAGAGATAATCAACAACCCACAAAGGCAACAAAAAGATCAAGACACCTCCCTACCAGCAATCAACACCTGATGAGCATAGATTAACTCCAAGATTAACATCATACCAACAATCAAGAAGTAAACAATTGAGAACTGCCAAACAAGCTAATGAACCTCCAAGACCCCTCCCGCCAACACCAATAGGACATAAACTGAGAGCAAACCCCACTCCTTACTAGCACTGATGATGTTACCTAGTTTGCGTAATGAAAGGTCTGCAAGAAAACAACCAAGCTCGGAAGACACCAAGGACCCCTCATTTCAATCCTGAGCTACAAATATTCTCCTTTATTAATATTCATTACCATTGTCCCCATATTTCAGCAATCAGCCTAATTTTATTCTCATTCTTAGAAGGAATATATTAAAACATATGCCTTTTTTGTGTTATATTAAAAATAATTGTCATTTTGGTGGATCACAAGTTCTTCAGTGAAAGAAATTATAAGACTGCAATACCGTACCTACTTAACAGAAATGGGTAGCACTCGGTGGAAACTTTCTGATTATTAGTTTCATTTGATTGGTTCTTGCTCTGTTTGCTTTCAGATACTTTCACATTTAGGGAAGGAATGAGAAAAGTGTTTTTTGTTTTTTTTTTAAATGAAATAAACAGCTTTTAGCTGTATGTCCTTTGTGTATTCAGACATTAGCAAATGAAAGCATTATATTCCTCTCAAATAAGATTGTGCTAAATGAATGCCTCAGCTATATATTGTAATATATAGATATTAATTGATAATAAACATAGTTTATTTTGTACTTAGCTTGATTTGGAAGACCTTATCTTTTGATAAAGGTCTATATGGCAAGACTACTAAGATTGCTTGCAGCAAACAACATAAACCAAACAAACAGTTGCCTGTCAGAATGTGAGACCTTTCAAAAGAAATGATAGATTAAACTAGCCTTTCATTCAGTTATTTTACATTAAGATCTTTAAAAGTATGTGGTGATATCAACAGCTGTCTAGTAATAGGAAAGGATTCAAGGATAAACAAGTGGCTGATACTGAAATCAGCTGCTATTTTTTTTCATTGTCATTTTTGTTTGCAGTTGTGCATTTTCTTGGTGTGGTGGGGTTTACATCAGAATGAGACAGAGTATTTAACCTGTGTAGCTGAGAGGTATATTTTACTAAATTTTAATTAGAAAATTATCACAGCATAATTGAAATGGATGGATTGCCACATAATATATATTTAGCTCCTTTGAACTAAAAATATCATCTACTTGTTTTACAAATAACATAGACAAAATTATCACGGAATATTCTTTTAATTTTGTATGTTAATTCCTTTAGTTAATTACTGTTTTTCAAAATCCATAAGTTTTGTTGGATAGCTTTCACATTCGGACATAAGGCCATGAAAAACAGGCTTCTTTAAAGCATTGTGTTTGATTGAGAATCATGTTAACAATCTTGATATTATTGGCCTAAAACATAATAATAGAATAAGACTAAACTATATGAGTTAATATTTCAGCTCTTCAGTTACATGTCTTGTCAGTTCATTCAACTCAAACATTTATTTAGTTTACTTGCTTCCAGACCTTTTGAAATTTAACAGTAGTTGAGTTTTGCAGGCTTTTGGGCTAGTAGCCCTTTGTAAGGAAATGTACAAGTTTTTATAAATATCAAGTTACTGTGAAATGGTGAAAGGAAAAGGAAAAAAGGGATGCACATAAAAGCAGAATGAATGGATGCACCATTGACAAACATAAAAAATCAGGTTGAGAACTGATCATTATTATGATGTAATATGTGTGGCAAGATTCTGATACTTCTGATTCATCCAGGAGCATCTAATAAAGTTAGATTCAGAGCTTCAGGATATTTACTTATTCTAGAGCAGAGTAGTCAAGAGATGTTACAATTTCTTCTTACAACTGTTAAATTGAATTAATATGAACAATGGAAATACTTAACTAGCTTTTTACAAGTCCACTTTCTTACAATATGTAGTCTTTGGTTCTGTCAGCCCTTTAGGTTCCACTGACTCATTTCTCAAGGGATAAGTGTTCCTTTTTCTCCAAAGCTAAATATTTCCATAATTCCCTAAAGCAATTTAGTTGGAAACTACACGGAGTCTGTCCCTATGGGGTAAATATTTCCTCCAGTTGGTTAGTCTATATTAATGTGTATTTGAAGAAATAAAGGTTGGATACAGGTTTATCCACACTCTTATTTTTTTTCGATAAAGGCTACAGTAACAGAATTTTGAAAGCCTGACTGTGTTGTCCCTTCCTTCCCCTCTGATAGGGTGAAGTCAACCTGCTTTCTGTTTCCTGGGCTTAAAATTTAGTTTGTGTTTTTTTAACTGTTTCTGCAAAGGCTTTCCAGATTCATCTCTATGCAATCTACAACCAAACACAGAGTTCTAGGCCTTTTATGTTGCTGTGTTTATTAGCTCAATTTGTGGCAAGTTTTGTTCTTCCATCAGGTTCTCTTTCCCAAAAAAAGAATTATAATGAGCTATGTACAAAGGTGGAAATCAAGGATCAGATTAGTTGAAATGTAGTCAAAATGTTTAAAGTCATCTCAGAGGTGTATATAGTGTGTCTTTAAGCAGTACATGAATACCGCACATCTAAAAAATAAAAGTTATTAATTTGCTATCTGACTATAGTCTTGGGTTCCATTCTGTTTTTCCATGTACTGGGATATGTAAGTCAGCTTATACAAAATACATCTGATTACCTCAGAAAAGGAATCTTAAAAATCCTTTGAGCACAGCAAACTTGAGTCTTGTTTCTGTCCACCAGCATTAACCCTAAGAGCGATCCATAGGGAGAAAGAAAATATATTTTTCTCATATTTTAATAAATCATGGTCAGTATCATACATTCAAACATTTGTTATATAATTAGTATGTTAGTAGTTTGCCCTAGTAAGTTAAATCTTATCTATCATCACTTGTTAGTAAAAATGCTAATCCTGCCAAATTAACATGTTGACTTTATCTTATGGTGATTTTAAAATAAAACAAAAACAAAATATACAGATAAACTTTTAAGATAGTTTATAATAAAATAGCAGTATTTTGTATAGTCCACAAATCAAATGCTTTCATAGTTGCCTTCTGTTTATTTGAAAATGTCAAGGGCTCGCTCTTTATTGCACTTCAGTCCATAGTACAAAGAAATTTAAAATACCAAAAAAATGAATGTCAAATAGTGCATGAACTTTGAATTGACTCTGTAATGTCAGTAATAATATTGTAAAGGTCTATAGCAGAATTTTCATTCCATTTTTGTGATTCATATTCCATATAAAAATAAATGTTCAGTTCTGTGTTGAATGGTAAAAGTATCCCATGTCTTTTACACTATTGCATAACAATATGCTAAATAATCTTAGTTATATGTTATTAATATGTAAAATACACAAATGTAATTCACAAATGTAGTTGAACATAATGAAATCTTAAAATGCTTTGATTATAGATCACAACTGAATATTAATTTTAGTATGACTGTCAAATTCTACCCAGATTTAAAACGTATCTTGTTTGAATTTGATTCAGAATTTTAGCAGGACACACAGTTCAGTGGAGTCAGATGAAAATTGTTTTTCTCATAACAGTGCTGTTTTAATTAATTTCCAATTATATATTCAGTGTATTTTAGATACTAGGTTTACTGAGAATTTACTGAGTATCTTGAGTTGTCACAACAATTGATGGACAAATGATGAGATAGATTCATTGGTAGGAAAGGATTACACTCATCACCTAATTTTCTTTTAAATGTGTGGTATCATTTCCAGGTAAGCTAGAAATAAATGTCCTTTGATTCCAAATTACAAAATTGCTTCGTGTTTATGAATCATGTTGGACACACCAAAAGTCTCTTAAGATCCCATGGTTTACAGATGGCATCTCCCTCCGGCCAGATTAGCCAAAATGTATAACGGATATTCATCTATGTGTTGGAAATGTAAAAAAGAAAAGGGTACCTTTTTCATGTATGGTGGACATGTAGAGAAGCACAAGTATACTGGCATATGGTCTTGGAATGGGCAATAGAAATGATTAGGCAAAACATTCAATATAAACCTGAGACATTACTATTAGGAATACTAGAGAAAAATGTAAATAAAGAGGACACATATTTAATTATCCATGTGGTTACAGCAGCAAGGATACTACTTGCTCAAAAGTGGAAACCAATGGAAGTACTGAGTGGGGAAGCACTAATAAAAAAAATATGTATTGCGCAGAAGTAGATAGGATAACTAAAAGATTAAAAAATCAGGAAGAAACAGAATTTTATAGAATATGGAATAAATTTTATAGATGGAGGGAAAACAAAATGGAGGTCACAATAAAGAGATAAGTTGAGATAGAGACCAGAAATGTATAGTTGTATATAAATATAGTATATGTAATTAATGTACAATATGGACTGAGATGTCAGTCAAAGCTGATTTACCATGTTCAATGTTTTTAATCCTTTTTTTCTTTGTACTTAATAAAAAACTTTTTTTAAAAAGTCTCTTAAGATCCCCATAGGCATTATCACAATATGCAGAGTAGGTACTAATATTGCCCAGCAACCTGGCTGGCCAATAAATGGATTAAGGCTCTATAGTACTGCTGCATTATCCAGGACTGGTGTTTATAATAAAAATAGTGACCATTTGCTAACATATTTATGTTTCCAAATTTAATTTTGTTTGTCCACGACTTTCCTGCTTCTCTTCATCTCTTGATGCTGACACAAATATAGCAATAGTCTTGTAAAGCCTCAGGATCTCCAAATGATACTCAGCAGTAATTCTAAGTACTTTTAACATGGTCAGTACATAGACTACTGAAATTTGTAGCTGTAACATATAAAAGACTTTAGACTTTTACTCCCAATATAGTAACTGATAGCTTTATGGGAATATTACTGTGTGAATATTTAGTCTGTATTTGTATTTATATTGTAACATAGTCACAAAATAATCAGCCTTAAAAATGATTGCTTCAGATCTTCATGATAGTTATCTTTTCAAAAGCTAATATCAAAAGAACTTAAAATTCTAATTCTTCATTCTATTGAAGTGATTTTCTATCTCATAGATGTCACTATCCATTGATTGGAAGGTAATGCACTATTGATGGAAACAATACATGAACTTGATTAGTGTCCCACTCTCTGTAAACAAATCTCACAAGCATTTTCTTTATTCGGCAGCAACAAGGAAATACTGGCAGTTGCCATTTTGAAATGTTACCATGTTATGATATTATACAGCTGTTATTCATTGCTGTATTTCCAATATCTTGTATTGGAACTATCTGGAAAAGCACTTCAACTTTTACACAAAAGTCTTTGGGTTGAATTTAGTAGCTCTACTTGGGATCTGAAGCTGGAGTGCAATGAGATGAATTTTTAGAATTTCTGTAACAAAGTAATGATTTTAGCTATACTTTTAAGCATTTTCATTGAGGTTTCTTTGAGCTTCAATTTTTTTTCTTGAAGTCTTTTAAATCTTAAATATGATGGAATGGATGACCGGAAATGTGAATATAGCTACACAACAAGCTTAGTGGAGATCTCAGAACAAAAAAAAAAAGACTTGAAAAGAGAATAGGTCACCAAAGAAGAATATAAACAATTTGCCTAGAGCTATCGAGAAGATGTCACGAAAGCAAAATCTCAGAATTAGCTGAAACTGGTGAAGCATGCTAAGAACAAGAAAAGGCTTCTGTAGATGAGTTCAAAATAAAAGAGAAAAAAAAAAGATCAGTGTATCAGCACTTCAGTGTAGAACACAAAATACTGAGCAAAGGTCAAGTTACTAAAGTTCTACTTTAACTGTACACAAAATTTTCCCTCCAAAGAATTCAAGATTCAAATCTCAAATGAATATTGTGCATTGTGGGTTTCATTAAATATTCATTCCAGTGCACTTTAATGGCATGTAATATTGACCTTGATTTTACTGTTACATGATGAAGGTAGGACTGAACAAAAGAATTTCTTTTTTTCTGAAGGATGAACCAACCTTGCAATTTAGCATTATCAGTCCCTGTAGAGGTAATATTTAGCTGATTTTTTCAGTTCAACTGTTTACACTTACATGAAGCGTTATTTTTTTTTTTAATTTCCCAAAGCACAAAACAACTGAAATTTCCATTGTTTTTTACTGTTATTAGCAGAAAAATGGTTCCCGCTGGATTTACTTTTAAGAGTTGGCTTTTCATACAATGATTTTAGAACAGACCTGGCATACAAGGAATCCCAAATGCTTCAAGTCAATAATGATACCGCCCACTTGGTGGTTATCTTGAGAAAACCAGAACAAAAATGTTGAACATGGAGCTTGCTTTTTGTCATATGTTTTTATTTTTGTAATAGGAATCCTAGTTTGGCCATTACAAACCTCTAACATTTGAAAACAACAGATGCTTCAGAGGACAACGTAAGAAATGTGGAGTAATCTGCTTTAGCTATCTCCATAAAAATATCCTATCGTTTAATTGTTGGAGTTTAGCTTAATCTCTGAAGCATGAGTTTCATGCCTTTTTCAAATCATTAACCCTCCTTTATCAGCTTTCTCTGATAGGTGCTCAGTCACCCTCTCTCCTCTCAAATTCTGAGAGAGAAATTTTTGTGACTGTTTTTCACAGATATTATGTGATTTAAAACACCTTTTCTTGTTTTTAATGTAGTTTCATATTAAATTATGGTGCAGTTATGTGCAGACAACCATATATTGAGAACAGTTATTGCTTTCATTATGAACTTGTTTGAATATAGCTTATATCATGGAATTGAAAGGAAATTTACATTTTTAAAATTTTATTTATTGCTTAGAGTGTAATTTACATTAAATGTAAATGTAAAATTGTTCTTTTTTAATGTTTTTAGTTGTATAGTTTTATACTTGTTTAACTTTTGATTTGGAGCTGCCCAGATTTGGTTATAAGATGGACCACTATATAAATGTTTTAAATAAACCAAATAAAAAAATGTTCTTCCTTAATATGTAAAATCATGAGTTGATTTACTCTTGATTATGGTCATAGTCCTTAGTGGGAATATTCTTCACTAGTTTATTTGAATATTACCGTCCAATCCTCTTTTTTCCTTATTTCTTATTCTCAATTTCTTTCAGCAGATAGCCTATAGTTTTAAATATGCTATTTTCAAATTTAAATCATTATGAATAGCAAGATGGATGGCATATAAGCTTAATAATAAATAAAATAAAAAGTAAATCCATTTTACCTATATTATGAAAGTCAATGGTTTTTTCTTTGCCCTTGAGAAATATTGGTCTTTGGTGAAGAGTAGCACTTTAGTGAAGACCAATAAAGTTTTCAGTAAAAGAAAAACTGGGAAAACCTCATGTAACTCAAAGAGAAAATGGTAAAATACTGCTCCTCTGTTTTTATCAACTTCCTACTCTTTTCTTTGCTTATTCTCTGCTTTCCCAGTATACAGACAGCAAGCCATTAAAACCAGCCATACTCAAAAGTAAAATTTCCTATTTTCTTTTACCAGCATGCAACTCAACTGCTGCTGTTGACTTGTGCATTTTCTCTTACACCACGTGCCATCAGAGCAAGAGTAAAATTTGTTTTCGTTAGACTAGGAATTCTGGGGAAAAAACAGTAAATAGTAAAATATTTTCAGAATTGAAGTGACTGAGCCACTATCATCATTTCTCCTCACTTTTCCTTCCACCTTGCCCATGCCTAATTGATCAGCAAAATTGATAATATTAATTTACAGTAGTTATTGATTTATTTACAAAATTTATGTAGCCACTCATCCTAGATATAAACTTTGGCCAGTGTGTACATTTCTTATGTTTATTTCGGGAAGCAAATATACAAATAGGTTCCATTTTTCTTTATGTGTGTGTGAGTGCAGGTTTGCGTATATCCATAGCCCTATATACTCATTAAAAATATTTGTGTTACAGTTAGCATACTTGTCCTGATTAGTCCTGCTTGGATAATGGAAACAGATTTTTGGAACCTCCATGCTGATAAAGTTTTGTGTACCTCCTTTGTCCGATACATATTGCCTTATTACTATTTGCTTTTTTGTTTAATATGCTTTGTTTATTTATTTTATTTATTAGTCAAATTTATATAATCATCTATCACACAAGAAATGACTCTGGGCAATGTTACATTAGACTTCTTTGAGTAGATTTGAATATTTGATCTATTGTACACACAATTTGTATATGTGCACATACTTTAAACCAGGAGTGTCAAACTCAATTTCACTGAGGGCCGCATCAGCATTGCGGTTGCCCTGGGAGGGGGACTGGGTGGGTGTGGCCAGAGTGGGTGCAGTCTACTGGGTGGGTGTGGATGGAGTGGGTGTGGCCTACTGGGTGGGCGTGGCCAGTTCTACATCATTTGCATCAAGGGTGCCTATGGGGGCCTGGGCAGGTGTGGGACAGATCTGAGGGTCACTGGCAGAAGGGGATGGGACCGGGGCAAGTGCCAAGGCATGGTCCACCGGGGCAAGTGCCAAGATGACCACCACAAAATTTTACATTGGCTCATGGCTGGCCTGGGTCAGGGCCAAGGCAGTGGGGGCCGTTCCAGGATGGCTTCGCGGGCCACATGAAATCATTTCGTGGGCTGCATCCGGCCCCCGGTCCTTGTGTTTGACATGTCTGCTTTAAACTGATCTGACAATTTGATTAAGTCAGATTAGATCTTGGCTAATACTTATATTCTCTGTATTATTGAAGGAAGCTCCTCAAAGCAGTAGTAATGTGTGGATAACTAAGACTAATCTTTAAGCAGAAAACTGGTTAAAAACAGAAAATAGAATCAGGGTTGTCAATTATGATACCATATTACGGGTAGTCCTCGATTTATAACCATTCATTTAGTGACTGTCCAAAGTTGCAATGGCACTGGAAAAATAACTTACGACTGGTTTCGTGTGAGCATTGCACTGTCATGTGATCACCATTTGTAACCTTTCCAGCTGATGTCTTGACAAACAGAGTCAATCAGAGAAACCAGATTTGCTTAACAGTTCCAGTGATTTGCTTAACAACTGTGCAAAAAGGTCATAAAATGAAGCACAATTCACTTAACAACTGTCTTGCTTAGCAATGGAAATGTTAATTAATATTATCATTACAAGTATGGTATATTTTCCTGGTTGTTTCAGATTGTTTTCTATTGCAAACATAACTGAAAAACATTTACAGATTTCAGTTCCTTTATATGAAATAGTATATATTCTTGGTTAAATGATATGGGAAAAGGTGGAAGAATCCTGTTTCTGTATGAATGGATACTTTGTGGAAAAGAAGATGGTAGCTATAATAGATAAGGCTGATAGCATTCATTTATCTCTGTTGTTTATTACTGTGAATTGACCTCTGTCACGGAGGTTACTACAGGAGACTCCTATACATACTCCAAAAAGTACATCTGAACAGAGTCATCAATTTATACGTTAAGTATTATTTAACTACTCTAGATCCTGGGAAAAATTTCAAATTGATGTGGCAAAATAGTATAGTTTTGCTTTTATTCTGATGTTTTGCTATCAACCTGAGTTTCTATGTGGGGGTAAGATAATCTTGTGCAGACATGACACCTTTGGGTCATTGGGCGGCATATAAATAAAATTAATTAATTAAATAAATAAATAATAAATAAATAAATGACAAACTCGTGATGTCACATGATGTATCGGAACTTTTTCCCCATTGCCGGCAAGGGGATGGGTGCGCTTTTCTCGTGACGCGTCCGGCCCGCAGGCTGGCAGTTTGACACCCCTGATCTTGTGTTTTTTTAAAAAATAGGACTCTTCTATGTTTGAAAGTAGAAATCAAATTCTTTTAATGAGTTTACCATTATGAAAGAGATGCATTAGGTGACAATTGTGGTCAGCTGTTTTACAATTGATTTGCCACGTGATGAGAGCAAATACAGTTCTAAGGAAAAAATGGTTTATCTCTCGTACATGTAAAAGTTTGTAATGTAAATATCTATTGTTGTTAATGAATCTTGTTGCTAAAATTATGACTAGAAATCCATTAAATTGTTTGCAGTCTGTTTTGGTGTTTATTTTCCTTGTTTCTGAAGATACTCTACTTCCTGAAGTAGAGCTATATTTGGATTATATTTAGTTATTTTAGTGAATAATATCTTTATAATCTGTATGGATGTCATGAGATTTCTAGTCCATTAATGTGTATATTTAGCTTAATTTATTTAAATATTAAGAAATAAAACTATGATGAAGTTTATGTTTTATCTTAGCCACCTGAGGCCAAAGTAGGCACACACATACATACAATTTCTCATAGGTCTAAATAAATTTATTTAATCCAACAGCCCACATTGGAACATAATAACACAACAAAGTGTTTGCATTGTTAATAGGTGGACCTCATACATGCTGACACAGTTTTTTAGAATATAAATAGAAGTTGAAGTAATGTTAAGTGAATTCCTTTGTTGACACTAATAAAAATATGTTAAAATAATCAGAGAATCATAAAATAAATCATAAAAACACAGAAGATTTGGAAATTAGATTTCTAATATATAACCTCAGTATAGCATTATAGAGTTGTTCCAACATTGCAAGAATCCACTACTACAGTAAGGAATTATGATTTATTCATCTTAGCATATATATTTTTTCACACAGTTTACAAATCATCTTTTTTTGGCAACAGAAAAATTGATATTTGCATCTTAAATCTTCAAAAGGCAACAATGCAAAACAAAGATTTTCCTTTCTGCAACTTCACAATAGATCTCAAATGTGTATGCAGTCTAGAAAAATAAATAAAACAAAAACAACTGATCATTATTTGATTCTGGGAACAAATATTATTCCTCTATGTTCCCTAGTTTCCACTTTCCTTAAAACCATTTTCCTATTATATCAGAAATGGGAACCTCAGGTTTTATTTCTGACTAACAATATAACTAACAAAATTCTGAAATAAAAATATAAAATCAGAATTTGGAGTTCTGAATGAAAGAACCAAGAAAATGAAAACTTTATGTTTCTGATAACTTCAAATTAAAATATAAGCATGTACATAAATACCAAATTTAGAATTGTTCAGGGTTAGAGTTTATAAAGATATTCTGAACTAAATCAGGTTGTGAGGCTAGTTCAAGCCTGCAACTGAATATGGGAAGGTTTTCTCACTACAGGAAAGTTAGGCTATATTTGTTGTGATTGGGTGTTTCTTTACAATGATGACCATGTAACTTACAGATGGAAGCAACTGTTCAGTGTTGCTTGTATAGTGAGAGCTAAAGTTGAGTTCTTATTCTGCATAGGTGTCTTGGGAATAATATGTAATGGAAATGTTATTTATTTATTTGAAACTTTTGTATAACTACCTACCTATCAAACACTGGATGGCTCACAACCACAGGAATGAACATGTGTGTATGGGCACACACACACACACACATACACACAAATGGGGGGAGAAAAGGGAGCAATAAAAATAGGGGGGATAAAACCAATAAGCCAAAAACACAAAAATGTGGCACCAGAATCAAACTGCCCCAATGCATAAAGCATTCTCCTCACATGCTGACTTCACACTATCTGAGGTTCCGAAATACAAACTTGGGTAGGTTCACTTATTACCTTTTTAACACTCTTCTTTTTTGATAACTTTTTTTGAGCCTCTCCATGTTTCCTTCTTCTCATACGAGGTTAGGATTGATTGCTCTATTCTCATCAGAAATGTGAATCAATAGCTTGCAAAGTGCTTTTGAAATTAATGCCATGTGCAACTGAGGGCCCATTGGTCTTTTGACAGCAGGTTTCATATGTTTTATTTAAAGCAAAAAAGGATTCCCCCCCTCCCAGTTATCCTGATGGCATGATGGACAATTGAACCATAAATGAAATGAGTGTCATTATCAGATCACATGGAAAAAAAACCCATACTTTTCCAAAGGGCTTCTATTGGATCTTTCCTTTAATAGATATATGTCAATAGGATTAAGAAATATGACCTAATGATATATTCATAATGACAGCACAATGTGTACAGCTGTCATAATCATAATCATAAATAGCAAATGGATTTATGTCTTAAAGGTAAGATTGGTAAGTGGAATATGCTAAATAAGATCCTGAATAGGAACATTTGCCGAATTCCTGCAGGCGATCCTTTACAGTAGAAATGTAAAAGCTTGGTAGTTTTTATGATTTACCCTGTGGAAACAATTTCACTTTTGAAATGCTCCAAGAAGATTTGAGTATAATGGGCTTTGTACTGTCTGCTTTGGTAGATCCTGCAGAGAGTACTTAGCCCTCTTAGTTTGAACTCTGTTTTATCTAACTCTTTATCCATTAATTTTCTCCTGACCTTGGGCATAAAATATATGTACTTCTTATGCTTTATGTTTTATACGGACAAAGAGGAATACCATTACCAATATATCACCATTATGAATGATGTAGTTTAGAACAAACACAGGTCAGAGGCAGTTACTTTAAGAGCAGATTTGTATTGATTCTATCAACAGTGAATTAAAAGAGGGAAAGAAATCAGTCTCTAAATAATAAACAGAGTGTTGACAAATAACCATAAGCCAAAAGTAAACTTCAGAGCTTTGCTTAAGGATTGTTACTGGGAAGAAAGCAAAATTTGTTGCTTTTATTATTAACGCACTCCCTCATTAAATATACTTATTACTGAAGTCTCTTCTTTATACATTAAATAGGAGTAAAGTGATTCTTGCTCTTCATCTCATCCCTCCTCCCTTTACCTGTTTGATTGTTCTTTACTGAGTAGTTGGTTGAAAGCTTTTTTGTTAGACAATCCTGATTAGCTTCCCTAATGTTTATTTAGGTACTCCATTGCAATGTCTTATCCATCATACTTTAGTTGGAAAGCTTCCTGTGCTGAAAAAAACCTTTGATAGTGTGCAGATATAGATAGCCCAACAAAGCATCATGTCAGTTTACATACTCTATTTAACTGTGTTTAACCCTTAACTTGTAAGGACACTCCTGAGGCAAATGCATCTATTTTATGTGAACATTCTTGACTTAGTATATTTGATTGGGCTATAGGTGCTAATGTGCAGGAGATGACCAGGTTGAGCCCGAGGGAAAGATCTAACACATCGTACGTGATGAGTCCCTTTTCACCCTCAAGAGATCTAAGTCCAGCCCACCTTGAATGCCTTTTTTTATCTTTTCTGAATTTCCCTTAACGATCAGTTGGCCAGATTCTTGTAGAGAGCTTAAGTCTGCAATAAGCCTTTCTATTCATTTGAACTGCCCAAATGTCCAGATTTCCAGGCCACTTGACATAATGTTTCATAGGACTGTGTTTTATTTATCTTCATGCTAGTACAAATTTTAATACACAAAGGCTTAGCAGTCTAAAAAATCTATTTACTCTCTTTTTATTATTTTCATTCAGTTGAACTATTTTTTTCTCTCATATATAAATAATAATTTTGGTAATCTGTTTGCAATTTTTGAGCCATAACTTATGATGATAAGGAAAATGAGGAAATAAATATTATCTATATTCCTTACTCAGTTTGTCACTGAGTTCCATAGTTCCATACTTTGTAGTATGCTGAAGCATTCCAAATTAATGTTTTATCTCTTACTGTGAATTGCTAATAATGCATTAATTGTTGTCTGTGGTAGGCCATAGGGATGTAACCTCAATAATTATTTTTCCTATTATTTTGTTGGAGGGGAGGTGTTGCCCAAGAAGGGGAGGGGAGGTGTTGCCCAAGAATTTGGACAGAATATACAGTTTCATTATATGGTCCCATGAGGTCTCCTCAGATAAGAAGAACCAAAAATAGCTTTAGATCCAGTACTGAAAGAGCCCAAGAAAGAGTTGGTGCCTACTCCTAGCTTCTCCATGCACTTCCAAAACACAGAGGACCCTGATCTATAGTATCACTCAATCTACAAGTATATTAGCAACAACAGAAGGCAGAGGCAACAACAGAAGGAAGAATTATAGAACAGTGATAATGTTGAGAATGGATTCTTAACCAGTGGATTTGGATTGACTTAACCAAAGTTAATCCAAAAATGAGGGCCAAGTATAAACAGGTGAAGATGAGATTGGCATATGAGAAACAATTCAGGATGGGAGGATTTACTGGAATAACACAGTTGGCAAAGCTTCATGGCACTTCATACTCTGTATTGCATTTTGAAACTCTGACTCAGATGATCTCAATATTCACTTTTCTCCCTTGGATTTTTATAGGAGAGTTCCTTGTTTTGACTGTCTGTTCGGAATCTAACTGATTTGCACTCTTTGACTAAGTGTTCATTGTTTGCCTGCTCAATTAAAGCCATTAGTATATTTGAACTTGGATTAAGTTTACTACTTAGAGATAAGCCTGACAAGTTTTAATTGCAGTTAAAGTTAGATAAGCCCTTCTGCTTACATAGATTGGATAGAATGCTACCTCTTGCTTACTCAACTTCAGTCCTTGTGATTGATTACATCAACAAAAGAGCTGATCCATATTTCTAGCAGATAGCATAAGTCCCCCCATTAAAAAATAACAATAATGGAATGTATGTTTAAAAACATTAGTTTTAAACTTTTCACAGTCCATCAGATCGAAAAATATATTCTTTAATTCCAGTATCACCTCTATTTGTTGATCATCTCATTTACCAAAACTGGCTTTCCCCAGGTATGGTTGGAATAATCATGCAGAATCAGGATTATCTTTTTATTATTTTCATTTGATAAGCTCGTTCATACTGGTTCTCTATAATTATTATTTTGAGGTATTCTCTAAATATATCCCATTAAAATCTTGTTACAATAGGGTTAAAAAGCATTATTATTTATAACTTGGAGAATATACATTGAATTGCAGAAAAATAAAAATAATGTAATATTGTATGCATTATTTTATGGCCAAAGAATATTTCTGCTTAAATAGACATACAGTTTTTTTCATTGGCACACCTTAAAATAGTAAATTTCATTTTAAGAAACCAAATAAAAGCAACAGAGGTAAAATGCGTGTGCATCTGAAAAGTCTTGCTTTTAGTGTAGTCATTTTACAGCTTCTTTTATTGATGGTGACAGAAAAATAGTAGAAAACAAATCAATATTCCATTCCTTTGTGGCAAATGCAAAAACGTCAATAACAATTGTTCTTCCAATGAATGTTAATTGTTCTTCACAGATACAGTTTATTTACGTAGTGTTGTATTTACACTAAAAAGCTATGATTGAAGCAGGGGATTTTATAAAGTCTTGTCAAATAACTTGTAAATTAAATGTGAGGTTTTGAAATCACAATATTTTGTTCTTTTTAATCAATGAAAGTATTCTTGGAAATTCAGTGGTAACTTATTCTTGCAACAGATATATACTTTTTGCGTGCTAACTCTTGGGACTCTACTGGCTTTCATCATTAAATTATGAGGCTTAAAAGTGCCAATAAGATAAATTAGGGTCAATAGTGCATTTAACATACTATGTTCTAGTAAGACAAATTTAAAAAGCTATACGGAATCTGAGAAGAAAATTGGTAGAAAACATTTGCCCTGCTTCTTTTAGTAAAATGGTCTGAGACATTCTCTTAAACAAGAATAGTGTACAACAGTAATATGTAAACAGCTTATCAAAACTTAACATTTTTATTCATACATTATTTATCATGATTATCAGTTACTTTCAACAGCACCTGAAGTTATTCTGCCCAATAAATGGTGGATACTTTTACCTAGAAAGCCAGCTTGGTTTAATGGTTAAGGCACTGAGCTAGAACCCAGGAAATCAAGGGATCTAATTCCACCTTAGGCAGAAAAACAGATGGCTGACCTTGGGCCAGTCACTCAGTCTCAACCCTCGGAAGCAGGCAGTGGGCAACCACTTTCAAAATCTTGCTAAGAAAAGTGCATGGAGTTATTTAGGCAGTCAACAGGATTTAATACTGATTCAAAGTTACACACACACATACACACACACACACACACAAAACAAACCCAGGACCCCTAGGCAGACGCAGACTTTATCTTATTCATACTAGTCTGCATAACCTACCTATAGGTTAATTTCATTCATTTCATTCTCCTGTATAGTTCACAGTTTGATACTTGAATACGAAGAAGTCTGTGATGACTCATGGCTGTGGATGATCAGGGTGGTGGAAGTAGAGCATCCATTCTGTTACTTTTTGACCACTTAGCATCTTTTGATACCATTGTCCATGGTATCTTTTTGCACCATCTATGGGGGATGGGGGGACATAGTGTTGCACTGGTTCAGCTCCTTTCTCCAAGGTTGGTTCCAATCAGTATTAACAGGGAGTGAGAGTTCCAGCCCTTGGCCACTCTTTTGTGGGGTGTGCCTCAGGGCTGAGTACTTCCTCTGCTCCTTTTTAACATCTATATGAAACTGCTGGGTGAGATCATCCAACACCATGGGGTAAGATATAATTAGTATGTTGATGATACGCAACTCTACATCTCCATCCCTGGTGATCCAAGTGATGCAGTGACCACCCTTTCTCAGTGCCTGGAGGCTGTAAGGGTCTGGATGTGGGACAACAAGCTTCATCTGAACTCAGGCAAGAAAAAGTGGCTGTGAGTATGACCTTTGTGTCCAGTGGTTTGTCATCATTAACTCTGAATGGCATTGCACTATCCCAGAACAAATTTGGTGCACAATTTGGGAAATCCTTCTAGACTCCTGGACTCATGACTCTTGCTCAAAGAGCAGGTGGTTGTTGTGGCTAGGAGGGTCTTTGCACAATTTCGCTTTGTGCATCAGTTATGCCCTTACCTGGATCCTGAGGTTCAGCACATGGTCACTCATGCTTTAGTGATGTCCAGCTGGATTACTGCAGTGTGCTCTGCATGGGGCTGTCCTTGAGGAGAATTCAGAAGCTGCAGCTGGTTCAGAATGCAGTAGCACGCGTAGTCCTGGGAGCTCCTAGAGCTGTATATATAACCAAACTGCATTGGTTGCCAGATTGCTTTTGGATCCAATTTAAGGTGTTGGTTGTTACCATTAAGCCCTATATGGTATGGGTCCAGGATATCTGAAGGCTATTTCTCACCAATGGGCAAGTCTGCCCCACTCACACCAGTAGAAGAGGCCTGCAATGGATCCCATCTGCTGAGGTATTGAAGCAGGCAGGATCAAGGAGAAGAGGCTTTTCTGCTGTGGTCCCATCCCTGTGGAATATTATTTCACTGGAAATCAGAACTACTCTGTCCCTTTTGGCCTTCTGGAAGGGTATTAAAAGTTGGCTTTGCCTGTTGACCTAGGGCCCTGAGGTGGCCACTCGCTGTTGGAGATGGCTGATGGGGTACGAGATCTCATCCCTATCACATCCGTCTCTTGGCTCTTTTAGGCGTGGTTTTGCCACAAATATTTAATAATGTTTTAATCTCCTTTTAATCTTTTAATTATTTTTCATTCATTTTGATAACTTGTAAGCCACCCAGAGTCACCTTTAGAGGAAATGGGAGGCATAGAAATTTAGTAAGCAAATAAGTAAGTAACTCTATTTAATGGTGTCAATTCTTCGGTGATTCTTAATCCAGTCTCAGAATTTTAGTTTGTTACTTTGTTAATATCATTTGATTTTGATCCTGAAATAGAGGGGTGGTGGTTTGTCTGCAATTCTAAGGGTCTTCGGTATTTTCTGTTTGTTCCTCTGTTGATCTTGACAATATAATAACAATATCTGACACTGTTCTTGCATTATTGCTGATCTGATTGAAATTGGGATCCAGAAAGTAATTCTGATAAAGGATATATGGTGTCATGTTGGTTATCAAATGGGTGTTTGTAGGCCATTTTTGCATCCAGGGCAAAAATTCGCTTCAAATAAGTTTAGTGAGGTGACAATTTTATTTCCAAGTTTAGAGTTGATAGCTTCTAGGAGTCTGTGCTGAACTATAGTTAATGGAATGTAAGGAACCTACTCTACATTTAAAGTTAATATTAACATTTACTTTACACACAGTTTTACTTTATTTACTTTACCATCTGGTATTAACATTTACTTTACAGACAGTTTTAACTATTCTTTCTGCTTCCTCACTGACTTGTGAATAATAGGATTGGATGAAATCTGTCCACTTATACTTCTAACCAAAGGGAAAACTTTGTCTGTATATGTGAGGATGATAGTGTCAGATAGTGCTTTTTGTTGAGCAGTCCAGCAACACAAGGTTAGATACACTCTGCATTTAAATCATGCTATGTCATCACGAAAGCAATTTCTATTCTGTGACCAGTCCTGTAGACATCAAATTGATCTTGCAAATTCTTGACTTTTAGCCTGGGTAGTTATGGTTATTTTTTTTTAAAAAAAGTATCTTGTTATTTGACCCGGAATAACAATTTTAATGCCAGAAAGAAATGAACTGTGCAGAAATCTAAACTGGAAGAACAAAATGTGATTTGGAGACCATATCAGCACACACCTGACACAAGTAAGGAACTTGAAACTAAAAGTCATATTTTCCCATGATTGCATAGTTGTCTGCAGAAGGCAACTGTATAAGCTGTTAAAGAGCAGCTGCTTTAAGATGTTTTGGGCAGGTGCTGTATGCACATTCCAAATCACATTTTACTCTTTGAATGTGGATCTCTGCACAGCCTAGCAGATAACTCTGCAGAGAATAAGTTTAATATGGAAGGTATTCTGCCTGCAGGTAATGTCCAACCATTTTATTTTAAATTCAATTTGCCTATACTTTGTGTCATTAGCAGTAATGATGCATATATGCAGAAGAGCCAATTCAAAATAAATGTTGAAGCATGCAGTATTGCTTTATAAATCAGTTTCTTCTAAAATGTTAAGTGAATCTAGATAAAAGCATTTTGGCGCAAGACATGATGATGACTCTTATCACAAGTATATTGCCTCACTGATGTTGATTAGAAGAGTTTTATTTCATTAAACAAGTATTTGACAACACATTGGTATCTGGCCCAAATAATTGAAATGTATTATGAGGATCTGCAGCTAGTAGATAACTGGACAAATTGAGAACCACTCACACTATTACCAGTTATTTCTTTTCAGATTAAGCATACTCTGCTTCTGGTTCCATAGTGACAACAGTTGTGTCCAAGTGATGGAGAATTTATCCCTCTGATGAGGAGATGATCTATCTGCACTGAGAGAGGTGTCAGTATATTGCATCTTCAAGAACTATTGCTGGGCCCAACAGTGTTGAATAATTTCTGAGTAGACTCCAAATTTTTCTTTATGGATGAGGTGGTTGAGTTCTGGAAATTGTCTGAGGAAGCAGATTATCTAGAGGTTTTTTTTAATTGGTTTTCAGCATGGATATACTACTGAGCACGCTTGTGAATGACCTCTGATGAAATTGAAGTAGGAATGATTCAACTATTTTAGTCCTTTTAATGCAAGAGCCCCTAACCTTTTGAACACCAGGGACCAGTTCTGTGGAGAGGGGTTTTTCATGGACCGGAGAGGATGTGGTTTTGCATGCTACCTGCATCCTGCGAATGGCACTTTGCTTGTTTGCATGGCCCGGTTTCTGGCATGCCGCAGACTGTGCTGGTCCATGGACCAGGGGTTGGGGACCCCTGTTTTAATAATTTTCACTATCCTCTGACATAATGGTAGTCCTTGACATACAATCACAATTGAACCCAGAATTTTGCTCATAAGTTGTTGCAGTTATAAGTCGAGTAAATGCATGATCCAACTCAATTTTATGACCATTTTTATGATGGTCATTAAGCAAGTAACATGATTGACTTCCGGTTCTGGTTTGTGGTGTCCCTAGTTGCACGAGGAGGCTTCTCTCCTCATCGGCTAGTTCTCCCTTCGCCGGTAGACCCTTATGCGGGTTGAAAGTTGCCCTGGAGTGTGCGACTTCTGTCGATGAGGCTTCGCTTGGCTGCGGAGGAGTGGCGGCTCCTCCAGCTGTCCGAGCTTTCCCTGAGGGCCGAAGGAGAAGGAAGATCGACCAGTAAAATGGCCGATCACCCTGCTGCTTCAAACTGTAAGTCAAAGAACATCTAAGCATTGAGAACCACAGTGGTGAATCCAGGTGAGGCTTTTTTTTTTGGCTCCTCTCTTTACTCTACTTTGCTTTTTTTTTTTTTTTTGCCTGTAAGAGTTTTGTTAGAATTATTTCCCTGTCTTGGAAAAGCAGCTTCTATATGTTTAGGAAGAAAGGTGTGGAACAAAAGAATAGAATAAAATTTTAGAGACTATATTTTATTTCATCTGTTTTTGGGGTACAAAAAAACCTCTTTTTTAAGAGCTGTACTATCACTTTATGCTGGAAGATTATTTCTTTTTTCACATTATATGTTAAAGAGAAAAAAAATGGTGTCTGGAAAATATTTTTTTTTAATCTATTGAGGACATCTAGTGGCGAAAACCTAATATTGCAACCTCTGACTTCTCTTGGTGGAATAGACCTGATCTTCAAATTTTTTCAAGAGAAAAGATAAACTGATGTAGCAGTGGGAATTGTGGGGGTGGATACTGCTCAACTTTTATTAAATACAGTCTCCACAAAAAAAGGATAAGGAAGGGGGAAAAAGAGATTCTCTTTAATCAATATCAATATGGAGAAAGTTCAGTTACAATTAAACTGTAAACTTATATTGGAAAAGATTTATGAAGCCACTGCAGAAATATGTGCTACAATAAAAGAGTTTACTACAGAGTTAAGAACCAGAAGTTCCACTTCAAACCTTCAAACTGATTTCCAGATCATATCTGACCATTCTGCAAATCAAAACTTACTAGAAGAGGAAACAACTGAGATAAAAGAGATTTCACCTTATAAACATGTCATTTTGGATCAGAAAAACCAAAGATTAAGACTTGAGACTTTAAAGCAACAAAGCTTTAAGGATGAGAGAAACAGAGGCCTAATACAGAGAATGGGATTTCTATTGTTTCAAAGGACACTGCAAGCAATAAAGACAGATTTATTGGTGGAAAGGGAAGCTTGGATATGGAAATCTGCTTGGCATAGAAGAAAGGCCAGAATAAGACTGAAAAGAGACATTTAAAATGATGTGTAATGGATTAAAAGGCACTGTTGATTTAGGGGGGGGGTGATTATTAGAACAGATATTTTAAAATAGATTAAGAATGTAATGTGTGGAATAATAGGTTTATTTCAATGAAAATTATTATGTATTGGAATGAAAAAATGGTGGTTTTTTTTAGATTTGGGGGTTTTTAATAATTGACTGTTTTAAATTAGTGGATGATGCTTTTGTATGATAATATAGATGTAGTAAGGTATGATAATTAATTGAATGAAATTTGAAATTTGCTTGATGAACTGAAATGATTTAAAGCTTAATATTATTGTGTTACTTTAATTAATAATGGATTAAAGGTAATCTAGAATATCAAGAATGTATTTTTAGAACAATAGATTTATTTGTATGAAAACTATTATGTAATGGAATGAAGAAAATTGAAGAGATGTTTTAGATTTGGACTGAATTAATAACTAATTGAATTAATTTAATAAGATGATGTGTTTTGTTTGATGACATGTATGTTATTAGTTATGATAATTAATTGAATAAAATTCAAATTTTGTTTAATGGATTGAAATGATTTAAAGTCTGATATTATTTTGTTAGCTTAAAGAGATTGATTAATTGATGGATTAGATATGTATAGGACAGATTAATAGTTTATTTTAAATAGGGGATATTAGTGGAAGAAGAAATAAATAAGATTTATGACAAAATTAAGGAACTAGAATATATTTGGAAGGGATACCTGAATTGATAATGTGATAAATGCAATCACAAGATGGACTTGTGAAACAGTCGTACTTTGAGGATGAGTCATAAGTCACCTTTTAAAAATCTGTTGTAATGTGAGGATTGATGAGGCAATTGTGTTGGAAAGGTTCTCCTTTCTCCAGCCCTGGATCCAGTCATTATTAACAGGATGGTAGACATCTAACCTAAAGCTCTTTGGATGGATCCTTTAGGATCCTTTCCACTTCTGTTGAACATCAACATAAGCTACTGGTGTGGTCATCCAATAATATGAGATCAGCAATCATCAATATGCTAATGATATCCTGTTGTTTATGTTGACCGTTGACTAGCCATGTACTGTTGTCAGGTTTATGTTGTAGTGCTTGGGAACTGTAGTGATCTGGATAGGGAAGAGGAGGCATAGGTTCAACCCTGGCAAGACAGAGTAGCTGTAGGTTGAAGGTCCAAATATTTCTGAGATTCCAGCTGTAGTTCTGGATATGATTCTACTTTGGCAGGGAGATCTCTCATGTCATCTAATGTGTTCATAGTTTTATGATTCTTGCTCAAAGTGCAATAATAGCTTTGCATAGATACTACTTGCATATCAATTATCCTAGATTGAAATGCTATTCTCATTATCATTCATGTCTTAGTCAACTTTTGTCCAGACTATTACAATGAAGCCTGCATGAAACTGCTTTTCAGTTCCTGTTGGAAACAACAGTTGATCCATAATTATCCAGAATGGCATAAATACAGATAGTCCTCTATATATGACTACAATTGACCCCAATATTTCTGTGGCTAAGTGAGACACTTGTTAAGTGAGTTTTGCTCCATTTTACGACTTTTCTTGCAACAATTATTAAGTGAACCACTGGGGTTGTTAAGTTAGTAACATGGTTGTTAATTGGATCTGGTTTCCCAATTGAGCTTGCTTGTCAGAAGGTTACAAAAGGTGATCACATGAATTTGGGACACTGCATGAGTCAGTTGCCAAGCATCTGAATCTCGATCATATGACCATGGGGATGCTGCAATGGTCATATGTATGAAAATGGTCCCAATGTCCGTATGACCCTAACTCTGCTTCTTGTTAGAAAGGCCTTAAGGCCTGGCTCTTCCTTTAGTGTTCTGTTGTGATGATGTGTAAAGTTGATGGAGTATTAGTGTTCTGATTGTTTATTTATTTATTGTCTTTCCATGGTATGATTGCTTTTATTATCTTCATTTTTTAGTTTATTATTATTTGCTTAGGTCTTCTTGTCAGCTATTTTGAATGGCTTGATGATTGCTCGGCCATAGAAAATTGAATCAGTAAATCAATGAATAATAAAACAAAGTTGCATGAATGCATAAAGTGGGCAAATGATAAAATGTGCATCAAGACATTGTGATGCAAATATTATGATTTAAGCAGGCATTGGGAAGTCAGTACATGAGGCCAAAATTTGCATCATGCTGCGTATTTAACTGGTTTTGAGTCATCTAAGGCACCACAGTAGCCTACCAGCTTCAACGTCTTCATGATCTTCAAACAATACACTGTGTTGTTTAGCTGTTAGGTGAGCAATTGCAGTGGCAAAGCTAAACTGCAGTTCACATGATTACTAGATCCATGCCTTTTATATACAGCTTTAATTACCAAGAAAATACATGTGTAAATTAGTAACTTCACACAAAACTTATTCAGGGTACTAATTGCATAAGCCTATTATGAGTATTTCTTTAAAAATCCATTCGAAATGGGGGGACCTTGGGTCTTGGCTGCAGGTACATTTCATCACACTTTTTTTTGTTAACTTTTAGAATTTCAAAAATATTATAGAACAGCAGCTTTTTTTCAAAAATTAGCAGGAAGGCAAATGTATTATTAAGTCTTCAATACCATCATTATCATGCAGTCTGAGCACCCTCCCCTAGGCTTTAAAAAAGGAAAGAAACATTTACATTTCCTTGCTTTTGAATGATTTATCTAATGGTAAGGACCATTCTGCATCACATTTTGACTTATTTATACAGGTAATCCTCGACTTAATAACCATTCGTTTAGTGACTATTGAAAGGTATAAAGGCACTGAAAAAAGTGACTTATGGCCATTTTCCCACACTTAACGATTGTTGCAATATCCCTGCGGTCACATGAACAAAATTCTGATGCTTGGCAACTGGCATGAACATGACAGTTGCAGTTTCCCAGGGTCATAAGATCATTTCTTGTGACATTCTGACAAGCAGAGTCAATGGGGAAACCAGATTTACTTAACAACCATGTGGCTAACTTACCAACTGCAGTGATTCACTTAACAACTATGGCAAGAAAGGTTGTAAAATAGAGCAAAACTCAACTTAGGACCAGAAATGTGGGGCTCAATTGTGGTTGTAAGTCAACTACCTATATAACCACAGCACATTATACTATAACAATATATAGTATCAAGTAGTAATTTTCAAACATTACTAAGATGATAGTGATGTGAGCAGATAGATATTTCAGCTCCTATTTTGTTTTCTTTTCTAGATGTTGTAATTCTGGATTAAAGATATCTCTTTCTGTGTTTATGTGTATTAATGTCCAGCAGCTACTCTAAAATTCCTATACTCATTATGCTCTGTCAACTGCCCTCTGTTCATATTTTATTTGAACTTTTTTGCCTTTTTGGGAGGAACCTGCTGCCCTTAGTATAGGGCAGATAAAAAAGAAGATAAAAAAAATAAGCCACAAGCAAAAAATGAACTGTCTGCCTGGAAAGGCAAGCAAACAATGCAGAATCATATATCTTCTATCAGCTAAAAGAATCTAGCATATCTTTGAAATAGCAGGTGAGAATTGATGTGCTTTGTTGAAAAGCAAACAGATATTTATCAGACCAGGATGAATACAGTCTAATAGAACTATGTTTGATTCTGTAGGAAGATGAGAGAAGGACATATCACCTCAGCTGTTCAGGGAAAAGGAGCATTTTGCTTTGCCCAGGCAAGAGATCATGTCTGATTACCTATTTAATCTATTCTATATAATAGAATTCTTTATTGGTGAAGTGTGATTGGACACCGAAGGAATTTGTCTCGGTAAGCTTTCATTGTACATACAAAAAACAAGAGTGATAAGTAATAGATCATAAATCATAAGAAGATACATTCATAATCATAAGATACGAACAACAAGTGATAAATCATAAGATACCAATAGGAGAAGGTAGTAGGAAAGATGAGAAGGTAAGAAAGATGAGAAGATGACAAGGATAATAGTAATACAGCCTACTACATGGGTAAATATCCTTATACGGTCTGGGAGTTAAGTGTTTAGCAGAGTGATGGCATGGGGGAAGAAACTATCCTTGTGTCTAGTTGTTTTGGCCTGCAATGCTCTATAGCAACATCCTGAGGAGAGAAGTTAAAACAGTTTTTGTCCAGGATATGAGGGATCTGTAGATATTTTCTCAGCCCTCTTTCTGGTTCATGCAGTATACAGTTCTTCAATAGAAGGCAGGCTTCAATATCTTCATAAATAACATAGATGAGGGAATTGAAGGGGCACTCATCAAATGTGTAGATGACATCGAACTGTCAGGAGTAGCCAACACTCCAGAAGACAAACCAGGATCCAAAAAGATCTTGACAAACTCGAACAGTGGGACCTATCCAACAAAATGAATTTCAGTGTGGAAAAAAGCAAAGTCTAATACCTAGGCAGGAAAACCCAAAGGCACAAATACAGATTGGGCAAGACCTGTCTTAAAAATAGTAACTGTGAGAGGGATCTCACTTGACTATGAGCCAGCAGTGTGCAGCATCAACCAAAAAAGCTAATACAATTCTGGGTTGTATAAACAGAGGCATAGCATCAAGATTACACGAAGTACTAGTACCTTTTTACAAAGCCCTAGTAAGACCACACCTGGAATATTGCAGCCAATTTTGGTCATCATATCATAAAAAATATGTTGAGAGTTTGGAAAAAAATGAGAAGAGCAACTAAGGTGATCCAAGGCCTGGAGGCTAAAACATACAAAGAACGGCTGCAGGACTTTGGTTTGGCTAGTCTAAAGAAAAGAAGAAATAGATGAAACATGATAACAGTGTCTCCAGTATCTGAGAGGCTGCCACAAGGCAGAGGGGGTTAAGTTGTTCAACAGAGCACCAGAGGAAAGGATGAGAAACAATGGTTGGAAACTGATCAAGGAGAGAAGCAATCTGGAATTAAGGAGAAATTCCCTGACAGTGAGGACAATCAAACAGCGGAACTGTTTACCCCCAGGGGGCACTTCATCACTGGAGATTTTTAAGAAGAGACTAGACAATCACCTGTCTGAGATGGTATAGGTTCTCCTGCTTGAGCAGGGAGCTGGACTAGAAGACCTCCAAGGTCCCTTCCAGCTCTATTTATTCTATTCTATTCTATTCTATTCTATTCCATTCCATTCCATTCCATTCCATTCCATTCCATTCCATTCCATTCCAAATACACTAAAATGCTTGTAATAGTGTCAATTGAGGGACCAGATTATTTTACTGCAGTTGCTAAGGTAGTAATATTAAAGGTAATACCTTAGTTCAAAATTTCTGTTGCTAAGCAAGAGAAATTAAGTTGTGCTCCATTTTACAAAATTTTGCTATAGTTGTTAAGTGAATCACTGTTGTTGTTAAGTGAATCATGTGGCTGTTAAGTGAATCTGACTTGTTCCATTGATTTTGCCTGTGAAGGTTACAAATAGTGATCACATGACAGAGCAATTGTCATAAATACATATCAGTTGCTAAGTGCTTGAATTTTAATCATGTGACCAAGAGGATGCTGCACTCTTTTCACTATTGTTGTTACTGAATGTTATAGTTATTAAATGAATGTTACTAATGAAATGTAAGTCAAGGACCATCTGTATACAATAAGAATATACAGTCAGTGAGAAATTGTTCTATTTTGTAAATTATAAATTTACAAATTTGTAAATTGATTGATTGATTGATTAAATTTATTGGTTGCCCATCTTACCATATGATACTTCTGGATGTCTTGCAATTTAGAAGGATAAAACTCTACAAAACCTAACACAATATCAATAAAATGCTATAAATAGAAACACTGAGACTTATCTGTTAGATGTTTGCAAGTCAATGGACAGCTGCACCAGTTTTTGGTAAGCTATTAGTGTGGAAAAATAAAACTATGTATTTAGACAAAAAGTTGGTACAAGAACTCAAAACTGCTGATTTCTTGATTTGAGCCTTCATTCAGACTGAAAAAATATTTAGCTGTAGCTTTGAAACACAAAGGAATAGCTGACATTATTTAAAAGGCTATTCCTGCACTGTCAGTCACTTGAAGTTCAGGGAGATATGCATGTCAATTGTAAACACAGTAATTAGATTGTTACATTGTTATATACAGTGCAGATTATCGAGTTACAGCAATAAATAAGAAAAAAATGAGAAAGATGACATCATCAATCTGCATCAAGCCTGTGCAGTGTGGGTATATCCTTTGTTTCTGTCTTTACTGTTTGATGTAATAATGTTGGAGACATTAACATAGTTGAGGTCATATCCATATGGATGAAAACAGGAAAAGATTCAGGAAACTCTACAAAATCTCATTGGATTGGTTATCAGTCAAACTAATGCATATACCATAAATGCCGGCGTACAAGGCGACCCAGTGTATAAGACGACCCCCATCTTTATAGTCGGGCCGCATTCCTAGAACGTCATCTTATACGCCGGAAACTACCAGTATTTCCGGCGTATAAGATGACTCGGCGTATAAGACGACCCCCGTCTTTGGCGCCGATTTCAGCGCTCGCGGAAATCGCCTTATATGCCGGCATTTACGGTAATAAGATGATAGCCACAGCAGCTAAAAAGGAGCATAATTTTTGTTGTACCAGTGTGTAGTTTTTCTTCATTCTTGATTTGTTCGAATTCTGCAGTATAAAATGGAAAAGATGACACTAATGATACATTCGCCTCAATAGAACCTCAGAGACTGACATGTACAGAGACATGTACAGAGATGCAGTGGATTCCTTTCAAAATCAAAAAGAAAGAAAATACAGATGTCATCTGAAATTGCCCATAGTACAGGGTTTAAAAGAATGCCAGAAGCCATGGTCTACATGCTTTCCCTGCCTTAGTGTTTTTATCATAAGGGGATATAATTTGCAGAATATTTGTCCTTATATTGATAAAGGATACACTGACTCTGACCTCCTTAACAAACATGATATCGTAACAAGTATCCTTGGCCTTCCCCTCTTGTGAAAATATTAATGCTCCTTTTCAACATAGTGGGATAAATATAATATTTTTTTAAAAAAATCAGTAAATGGGAATGCTAAGTCAAATGTAACACTAAAGGACTTCTTGTTTTTTGCCACAGCACACGGCCGTGGGATAGCGGAGCTCCACACCCCACAGTTAGTTTTGCCCTGCCAGGAATGCCAAATGGGTCAAAAGTCACCCTGGAGAGGCAACAAAGAAGGAGGGATGCCCAGATGATTGCGGAATGACAGGGGAAAGGGGGAAGCCTTCTAACCCTACAGGAGAAAGGCCAGCCACACCTAGGTGACCAGCCCAAGTTTCTTGCAGCCCAAGTCCCAAGACACTAATCAGAACACCAGTGAACAGCATACTGGAAACTGGAAAAGAAATTCGATCTTCTCTCTCCTATTTTATATTTGATTTCCTGAAAAATATCCCCAAGAAGCAAAAATCCTCCCAAACTGAGAAGGGAGGGAATTACACCCCCACCCTCCCATAGACGAAAGCAGCGAATTAAACTCTTATGGGGAACAAAAATATAAAATACTACAGTCTGGATAAATTTGAAAGCTAAGAAAACTGTTAAAACGTCATATCTGAAAAAGTATTGATGAAACTATAAAAAGAAAAAAGAATAATAACTCTTTGCCTTAAAAGTTGGAAAATGAACAGTGACATCTAGTAGAGGATTATAGCTGCCTTGACTCAGAATTTGGCAAGGTGCCTAGAAATAGCAAAAAACAGCTGGGAACAAAGCATTGAGATATCTACTACTAAGTGAAACTATATATGTTTAGAAACTGCTGATTTTCTGGGATTATAAATACACTGAACTGCATTTTTAAGTTTAAGAACTGCTTGCAGAAAAAAAAAACCTTGGCCTTTGGCTAGTCTTCTAAAGGGGAAGCTACTGGAAAACTTACAGGTGGTTAAACACTTTGGACTGAAATCTTGGTTGGTTGACAATTATAAGACCCCTGAAAAGAAGAACTGTTACAAAATACTGTTTTCAGCGTTGTCTTGATAACTGAAAATGCATTGGATTATAAAAAACATATATAAAGATAAGAACTACATCAGATTTGGTTGTTTGGCTTTTTAGACAGGCTGGTTTGACAAAGCTAATTAAAGAGACTATAGTTTAGATGAAAAACTATTTAGAGGAGAAAGATAAAATGGATCTTGTATATTTAACTAAAAGTGATGGACAACATCTAACAACTTCTTGAAGACCCCAGCTTATCAAAGATCTGTAGGAACAATGACTCAAGATAAAGCAAATACACTCCAGGAGAAAATATATACAATGCTACAACATATTCAAATGACAATTGTCTTAAATCATGATGAGATTAAAAACAACTTTGATAACATAAATGAACATATCTCTAACTTAAACTCACAAATAACGCTCAAAAAATAACGATAAAGAATGAACAAACAAATCAGACAATAGAACACAAACTAGAGCAAAGTGACTTAAATATGAAAACTACAAAGGAAGAGAACCATAACCTAACACAAACAAAAGAAAATCCACAAAATGTTTCCACAACAAGGAAAACCAAAAAGATGTTTTACCTTCCCGGACTTCAAAATAAACTTGAGGACCAAAAAAAAAAAAAAAAAAAAGATTTAATAAAAGGGATTAAAAAGCTGCCAGGAGAATTACTAAAGCATGGAAGACAAAAAACTCTACTTAATTTGTCTTTTCTATCCCCAACAACATTTACAAAAATACAACCTGGCAAGCGAAACATACTGATTTGGAAAGCTATCTGGCAAAAAAGAAGATTAGAGTTGGAGTTAAGAGATGTGATTTAACTTATCAGATGGAACATTATATGTCTAAACACTTGTTTGAATACGGTTTTATGTGTATGTGTATGTGTGTGCGTGCATGCGTGCATGTGTGTGTGTGTGTGTGTATGTATGTGTGTATGTATATAAGCTGAAAACACCAGCCTGAAGATGACGAATGGGACTTCGTTGAAACATCGCCAAGACACTTCCAATTTTACGCAGGAGAAAACCCGAATAACCAAAGACCTACATACAAACACCCACAAAAACCTCAGAAAACATATATATATACACATACATACATACATACACACACACACACACACAAACATAAATATGCTGATAGGTGTGGGATGACTAGGAGCATTACGGCCAATTGAAGCAAATAGACCGGTGACTCACTCAAGGTGCAGAAGTAGCTGGCCGTATAAGTAAACTCCCAGATCCTTTACTTTCACTCTGACGCTGTTGGCAGTTTGGCCGACTAAAGCTAAGTAGTTTTATATTAAACAGTTTTGTTTATACTTTTATCCTGGTGTTCGATTTCTTTTGTTTTTCTAACATGCACACACCCAGGATTCATTTTTTAATTCAATTAAAGACAAAAGAACAGTTAGCTTGGACATAAAAAGACTCTATAGTAAGAAGAATAAGACATATAAGTAGTATAATACTTTTATAATATATGAACTGTAAAAATATTGAGACTGTGTATTTGAATGAAAAGTTTGGATATTCAAAGGTAATGAAACTTGAGAAAATTATGACCGATAAAAGTGGCTTGAATACTGAGGGGAAATTAAGTTTCAATAGGAATCTTATAAACAGGACATAATAAGATGATTTCTATAAATACAATTGAAATATAAGCTGATTAGAAAAGATGTTATATGTGGATGTTATTATTTATATGTACAAATACTAAAAAATGTTTACATTCAACTTGATATGTATTGAAAGTATTAAGAATTATATTTGTTTAATGTAGACAAAAGGAGAATATTACTGGAAGCAGAGAGGATCAAGGAAATATAGTATTAACCAACATATTGATTAACTTTAGAAATTAATTATTATTGATTGTTTTTAAATATATGAACCCACAGAACACACTGTTCACAAAGCACTAAAGATTGTTACTGTAAAAAAACTAATAAAATGTTGATTCTACATAGAGAAATGTACCACTGGATTCTATCCAGAATTATATCATTTTGCTTTGCTTAAATATTTGAGGAGGAGACGGTGATGATGCTACTTAGTTGTAAAAGATACATGTTTAAGGGCAGAAGTAAAACTTAATGCATACATCCTGTGTTCTCCAGAGTAATTATTCTAAAAAGAAGGATGTTTGACTTTCAAATATATAGTTTTAATTCATTTATGGGAGGGACATCAAGTTTGTGAATATGTTTCATTTTTATTGTTTCTATTATTCCGTAGATGGGCAGCATATAAATTTAATAAATACACAGAAACAGGAACATACATAAAGCATCTAGAGAGGCAGCCTCTTGGAACTCTCTATTTATATTAGTGTTTTGTATAATTAGACTTATAGTTGACTTTATTTCAAGTTTGTATGAAAATTGTAATTATGTTTTCATAATCTGAAAACAAAATATACCTCCTTACAAGTTACCCAAGCGATAACTTTACTTTAGCAGACATATATACTGATGGTTTTATTTTTTGCTAATCACTTCAGTACTAGGAAAATAAAACTGTATACTGTTAAAATGGTTATGTAAAAGGACATATTAAATTTGAAACCCTAGTATTTGGGATTTTAAAAGATAATTATCACTGGATTAAGAAAACAACATCTAACCATTGAATTTTAACTATTTTATTAACTGTGTTGTCTATAAGCTTAAAAACCAATGGTTTTATGATATGAAACTCTAATATTACACTTTAAAATCTTAAAGGATTAATTCTGGATCATAAAATCAACAAGTTGAAGTCTCTTCAAATAACTGAAAGGAGAATAAACTGTGAATATAAATGTTAGCTTTAGGGCATTAATATTGTAGGAAGGTATCCCATAAAAATGTGATTTTCTGGAGTAAAGAATAAAATATTCATGGATTTATTATACTTCATTTTACTTTTGATACAGTTATGCAAGTCCACTAGTGTATACTTTTAAAACAAATAGTATAAATATTGTGTTCCACTATAATAGAACTAGGTATCTCATTTGGTAAAGAAATATATATTTGCTCTTATAGTACACGGAGTAGCATTCATGTTGTAGGTTATTGTAAGATTAACTACATAAATATAAAAGTACTTTTTCAGATACCATTTTCTTCTGAATCTATATTTCACTTTCTCTGAACATTATTTTATCTCTCAAATTGTCCTGCTAAAATGATTGCATGAGAAAACTATAAACCCATTCTCTTCTGGCATTTTAAATAATTAACCACGGTAGTGTCACCTAATCAGGATATGCATTAATATCTAAATTCCATCACCTTGATTGTGAATGCATATTATCCAATCAGTTGTAATACTGAAGTGGCTCATTGCATATCCCTGCCCTGATATTTCTCCAAATTACAAAATCAACATTTGCAAAAATAATTACCATGGGGTAACATAGTTAACATATTATAGGCAAACAAATTCACAAAGAAAGTAACTTATTCTGAGCAGTAAAGTAATAATAATAATAACAATAATAATATAAAAAGCTACACTTTTGAAAATTGCAGTCCATTCTATGCCAGCAATTTAATATTAAAATGTAGATCTAAATATATGTTTCCTCAATTTTCCAGTTTTTCATTTCACCATTTTTTTAAAAAAACTGGTCATCTGGATGTTTTTTTTTTAAATCCCATGTATCAAGTAACAGATTTCATGCTGCTGTATATAGTTCTAAAGATTATTGAAACAAAGAGCTATTATTTTGTAGGTCAATCAGAAATAAATACAATAATCTTACTCTTGCTGTCTGAGGTTAACTAGCTGGTGAGTTTCTCAGGGTCAAAGTGATGGAAATCTGACAAAATGGTAGGATGAAACAGAAGCTAATAACAGTTTTTAGGTTCTTGTACCTGCAGTGGTCCTGAGCTAATACCAAATGTTTGCTGTGAGAAGTCAAAAGGTTTGACTTCTAAATACTATTTATTTTCTTTTCACTTAATTCAGTGATCCAGAACAGTATATAAACTGCTTTCAGAATGGTATAGAAAGCAAAAATAGCAACAAATATTTTCCCCACACCTAAATATTAAATTTGTAACAAATAAAGAAAGTCATAAAACAGATTAAAGTATGAAATAGTTGTCTTAGCCTTCAAATTGTAGCTGTTTTGGACTTAAGGTGATAGAAAACAAAAATCCTTTCTTTGGAAGAGATTATTATGATGAAAGAGCATTGTGAAAAGCTAAAAGTGCATGAAAAAAATAATAATAAAACTAAAGGTAATATGTATACAGTACTATGAAGCACAAGCTTATCATTTTAGAAACTGCTCTAGAGGATGTAAAATACAGATCATGAGCTATATGCATAGATGTCCACAAGAAAGGAGAAATGACAAAATGTGCAACAATACAAGTTACATGACTAATGTACAGTTGTCTGATATCAGGATGCAAGAAGAGGCAGGGATTTGTGTTGAGAAATTATGCTGCATATATTATTTTCACATTGGTCACAGCTCCTACCAGATTCCTAAGACCCCACAAAAATCTCTGCTTTTTATGCTATAATTACTATGCATATGCTATGTAGAATATATTTACTATATACTATTCATATATTATGTATACTAGTCAATGGTGCCCCATTAACTCTCCGAAATGTTTCATCAGAAACAGTTAAACTGTAGACTTATACAGTAATTTGGGAATAAATATTCTTTGTACATTTGAACAATTTTACCACTCACAGATGTTGCCATTTCTAATGTCAGATTTGTATCCATCTATTTTGTTGCATAGAAAATGCTTGTTTGTCCAAAGCTTGATGACAGAATATAGCAAAGATAACATTGGAAGATATATAACCCTCTGACATTAAAGGTTCTATACTAAAAGTATCTAAATAGCTATAAGTTTTGACATTTTTTTCTATCAGTGGTTTAAATCCCTTCATTGCATTTGTATGGCTGATAAGCCTAAACAAATATTTAAACATTTGGATTTTATGCTTTAGTCTAAATCAGTGGTTCTCAAACTTTTTAATGCCGCGACCCCCAACCGGTCGTAAGTCGAGGACTACTCAACCGGTCGTAAGTCGAGGAATACTCAACTGGTGCAGCACTGTTTGCAGAATGGGACTTTTGGCGGGCTCAGCAGGGCAGAGACAGCCTGGACAATTCCTATTGGCTTTTGAAAGCCAATAGAATTAGACTCTATTCAAGAGAGTTTATTCTATTGGCTTTCAAAAGCCAATAGAATAAAAGGGAGTAGCACAGCTAAGGAAAAGGGGAAAAAATGGCAGACTGCGTTGTTTGGTGACTCCCGTGAAATGGTCGTTCGACCCCAAATGGGGTCCCGACCCACAGGTTGAGAACCACTGGTCTAAATAGAAGCCATAATTATGTAAATATATGAAGTGGTTAGTCAAGCTTCTCAATAAGATAGTCTATTTTGTAATACAATAGTATATCTAAGAGCCACAAGTTGATGGTAGATGAAAATTACTTTAGTCTTAATAGTAGTGTTCCAGGGACTTCAAGGATTTTCATGTTACACATACATGCGTTTTGGCTAGAGAACAGGCTTCAAGAATGGGGACTGAAGAAGTGCTTACTCTAAACAACAACAAAAACATGGTGTTGCATGTTGAGAAGTAACATAAGTTCCCATTGTTAGGCTATTTATTGGGAATGCTTGTTTTTGCAAATATTTATACATGAATAAAAGATGGCAGAGCACATTGATCACATAGATTATTTCAAGAATGACAGTCATTTGAGAAAAGAGCAAGACACAAGAAACATATTCAATCCTTTGATATCTAATCCAGTTTTGCTGCAAAAAAAATTGGAAGACATTAATGCTAAAATTAACATAAATTAAGAATTTAGCTCATGATTGAAATGAAAAAATTCTGCAATCTTAGCTGCATGAAAAAAATTCTGCAGTCTTAGAAAGCAGTAGAGATATGTCAAAACTGTGTGTTCTTAAGAATGATTGCTGAAATAATTAGTGTATTAAACTAGTGTATTAAACTAGTTTAATAGCAATGCATAGGTAAATAATTGAGAAGTGAATTCAGAAGAAAATTACTAAGTCTTCTGCCTCAAATCTTAATTAATTATTTGGATTTGTACAAAATGGCAAATCCAGTCTAAACATCTGGCTGACTATGTGATTAACCATAATAATATATTTGCCTTGGAAATTATTTTACGGTATCTAATTTTTATAAGAATCTGTAGGTCTATTTATTAAAACACCAATATTGCAAGTGAGAATTACTCTTAATCTTTACTTTTTTATTTTATCGTTTCCTATCAAATATATTTATCAATCTTCCAATTGTTTATAATTTTGTAATAGTCCCCTTTATGTATACAAATATACCTTGTTCTGTTTTTAAGGAACATTAAATGCAACGTAGCCCACTGTTCAGGACAAATGTGGATGGGACAAGAAGCTTAAAAGTGATCCTCCATAGTTTCTTGCACTGCAATGGGGATTTGGAGAAGAGTTATACTTTCAGACTTACAAATTTCTGTGAATATAATGTTACAACAAAGAAGTAGAATTAGCTCATCTAGCCATGTTTCCTATCTGGTCAACTTCGCAAAGCTAGTATTAATCAATAATTTTTTTCTGATCATTCCCTTAGTTGCTTCTCTTTGCTAGACTCCCAAAGCCATTCCTACATGCCATTATCATCATTAGGATTATACTTGATTAATTTTGCAGAGAGCATTCTTCTGAGAAAAAACACACAGCTCCACTAAGAAAATCAGTCATTTGCTCTATTACTGCGTTGGTAAATATAGTTCTAGAACAGATAGCACTATGGATCTTCCCAAAGCGTGAAAATTATTGTGGTGATAAGACTCCTAGCCGGTGTCACTAGAGTTATGGAAACAATTGCTAAAAATTGAACCTGGTTTATCCCACAAGACAGTGCACAAGGGCAAGCAATAATGTATCCAGCTAGCATATATGTGATGCATTTTTAATGAAAACTATATTAAAACACGATTAGCATTTTTTTTTTTTTGGTCTATATCTGAAGTACTTGAGAAGCAGTTGCTACATTAAAGGGGGAAATTATTTTACTGCTTTGAGTGAGTAACGTCATTTAAAAAGAGGTGTCTCAGTGCTTTTATAGCCTCTCTAATGTCACACCATTCCCCAATACAATACCCAACCTTATGTAGTTGATATATAAGTTAAACTTTAATAAATTGACATTACTAATTTGACTGCAATTCGATCATAAAATTTGGCTTGAATAATTATTTAAGCTATATAAGCAAGGCTGGTATTAATGACCAATTTTAAATAATAAAGTTTGAAGGACAGAATACTTAACCCTAAAGTTACGCAAAGCATGTTATTTTACCATATCTAGTCATAAAGAAATTGTAGGTAGAATTAGGAATTTCAGTTCATTTAAATGTAGCTGCCATGAGAGAAAGTTAAATATAATTGTCAGTTCAGCTATAAAATACAGTTTTTCTAATGGTTACACCCCTACTCAATTACTCTTCAAGTGAAGATTCTATTAATAGATAAATAAGATAATTGTGTCAAGATACTGCTTTGAGGTACAAGCTCACTTGCTTGTCTTGCAAAATATTAAAAATTAAAGATTTAGCCAAGTGAACATATATTGCTAACTAGTTTATTTACTTAGTACTTTCCTGTTGTTGATGTAGATTTGTACATTATTAGCCAAATAAATATCTATATGTTGTGTATTGCAGGAATTACAGAGGTATCTTTGCTCTTGCTTCTGTGTATTAATTGTATTCCACTGAATGTGCTGTGTTGCAGAATTTTGACAGCCACTGTATAAATTAATCAAAATATTAACTCTATATTAAGCTGGAAATTCTTGTATGATTTGGCATTATAGGTATGCATTAAAGTTTCAACACATGGAGGGTTTTGGTTAACATATGTAGGTTATTGCTTTTTAATGGCCTCATGTCACTGGATTTTACAGAATACAATCCAATCTTACGTTAGAATGCTTTACCTTCCTACAAGAATGAGGCTGTCACAGTCCAGGTTTGAAGATTCCTGCCAAGAAAGAGACTGTCAAAGACTAAGTGGTCTTTCTTTATACCCGTTGTCACTGATACTGTTTCAAAGTTAAGGTGTGTCTGTTTCTCACGGTGAATTGGGCTGAATATGGGAAAGATCATTCTACTCTACACAGATTTCTCAGCAAGAACAAACTTTATCTCAAGTGCATTACTTTAATGATTAAAATAAATTCTTACTTAACAGTGCACTACATACTCAGTTATGACATGGGAATATGAGGTTATGTGTAGCATGCACCTAAGTGAAAATGGTACATACTACTCCCCAAAACTTTTTTTCCTAATCTTCTGTAGGAACACCAACACTATTGCTTGTGTGCCATTCAGTCTCCATCTCCCTGAGGCTTGCCTTTCTTATTTCCTAACAAACCAGATCTGGAGTGTTTACAGCGCCAGCTTGCAAAATACACTTTTTCATAAGTACAATACTATAATAATAATAATAATAATAATAATAATAATAATAATAATAATAATAGTAGTAGTAGTAGTAGTAGTAGTAGTAGTAGTAGTAGTAGTAGTAAAGTTGGAAGGGACCTTGGAGGTCATCTAGTCCAACCCCCTGCTCAGGCAGGAAACCCTACACCATTTCGGACAAATGGCTGTCCAGTCTCTTCTTAAAAACTTCCAGTGTTGGAGCATTTACTGCTTCTGGAGGCAGGCTGTTCCACTGATTAATTGTTCTCACTGTCAGGAAGTTTCTCCTTAGTTCTAGGTTGCTTCTCTCCTTGATTAGTTTCCACCCGTTATTCTTGTCCTGCCTTCAGGTGCTTTGGAAAATAGCTTGAATTCCCTCTTCTTTATGGCAGCCCCTGAGATATTGGAATACTGCTATCATGTCCCCCCTTGTCCTTCTCTTCGTTAAACTAGACATACCCAATTCTAGCAACCGTTCCTTATATGTTTTAGCCTCCAGTCCCCTACTCATCTTTGTTGCTCTTCTCTGTACTCTTTCTAGAGTCTCAACATCTTTTTTACATCGTGGTGACCAAAACTGGATGCAGTATTCCAAGTGTGGCCTTAACAAGGCATTGTAAAGTGGTATTAATACTTCACGTGATCTTGATTCTATCCCTCTGTTAATGCAGCCTAGCACTATCTATATCCATGCCTCAGTGACCATTAGCAAAGTGTCTGCAATATAGACAATTGGTGTAGTGTACATTGCCACATCTTTTCTTGGACAAACTGGAATTTTGTTAGCTCCCCTCTGCATGGCTTCAGCTTCTCAAGCAACTTCCTTCCTTCTCCCACTCTGCTATGTTTCATTGAATCTTCCATCAATACCTCAAAAGATCTAGGTCTAGCTGATAGAATATCTTGAAATATGCATTTCATCTAATAGCACCTTTTTAAATTAGTCTCTTTTATTTCAGCCAACTATGTTAATCTCTAAAATTCAGTAACATACTCCCACATCAAACATACTCCCACATTAAACATACTCCCACATCTTACTCGGTCAGAAGCAAGAGATTTCACTTGAAGTTTTATGTGGTCAGAAACTACAGTTAACAGAAATATAATAGATTTCTTGCTGGACATTTTTTTCCTTGTTATTCAAATTATAGGTTATATTTCTAATAATTTTTATACATTACGTTGTAAAATTATTTTAATGATACTTTACAATTGGGTTGTACTATTATTATTGCATTGTGTTTGTATACGCACATACGCACACACGCCTCTACATACACATACATTGTGACAATATAAGAATCACTAGGTGGATTAATTTGTAAAAATATAAAACATGTTTTATATTACATATTTTTCAGTGGTCTTTTGATAATGAACAGAATAATTCTGCCTGAAATTAGGCATCGTTGTGTTGCAGAGTTTTTTCAGTAAAAATGAAATACAGCTATTATATTTTATAATATAATTGTCTGGTGTAAAAACCACCCTAAAAACTCTTTAAGCTGACGATAATAAAATCATGTGGAATAAGTGCCAGAACAGAATAAAAAAAATAGCAACAAAACATAATTGATACGATAACTCTTTATGAACGTGAAAAAAACAGTAATGTGGTCAGGCCTCCTGTAATTACCATCATAAACATATTTTAAAGTGTACATTTCCTTGCAATCTTTCTCAGCACAAGGACATAATATGTCTGTTTGCCTGACCATATATGATAAAGATAGGAAAGTCATGCCTGATTTAAAATATTGATGAAGGACTAGCTAATTGATTACAAGTGAACATTAAAATAAAAGCTGAAGAACATTGTGCTTAAAATCCTGATGATTATAGTAATGTGCATGCTAACGAACAAGGAAAATGTTTGTCATTTGGTGTTGAACTTTAAAGCTATTATTATATTGATTATTAATACTTTTTATCTTTTTAAAAGAGGTTGTTGCTGCACAATAATTGCTGATTGATGTGATTGTTCATGTTGTCTGATATGCTGTTAAATATTGTACCATCAAATTGGAAAAAGGTTTTATAGAAATAATTAATACATTTAAAGTAGAACAGAAAGCAATTAATGTCATATAAACCTATGCCCACTGAGATTAGCGGTGCTGTTACAAATTACATTATTTTTTCCCGTCTTATTTTATGCTGAATGCTAGGTTTTATTGCCAAATACCTGACAGCCAGATTGGAAATAAGCCACAACTGTCAAAGTATAACAACTCTGACTATTTCAATCTGCTACATTATAATGTTCCTCATGGAAATTTAATGAGAAGTATGTACTCAGATAGAATCTTTGCATAAGAAGGATGGATTGAATTTAATTATCTTTGTTAAAAATAAGAAAGGGAAATCTTTTTCATTCACCTTGGTAGTATGCAAGACATATTATCCTGGTTGTGTGAATGTTTATAAGGAAAAGAGAACTCAAGTGTATTCTTTGTAAATGAAATATCTTTTTTGGTAAAGATAAGTAAATTCACATTTGTAAAAGATGGAAATACCATTCTGCTGCAGCTATAACAATATACACAAGTCATATTGTCAATGATTACATAGCCCTAACTCAGAAGGAAGTTATCAAGAAATACAAACATTGGTCAAGTCTCCCAGGTTATCACTTTTAACTTTTTCAAATGCCTGTGAAAACTTTTCTAGAAATATATGGAATGTTCATACTATTTTCTAGCAAAAGAAATTATGGGTCCATGCTGGAAAAATTGTAACAAATTATCTTCATTCCTTAAAACTGGCATGTCAGTACTAGTCATATTTAATAAAATAGTGCATAGTCCATAGTAGTTATTGATCTTTTCTCCTGTTTCCTTTTGGAGAAAAATCAGTGTAAAAATAAATAAGGCCTTCATAATCAATGAGAAACTACTGAATGTGATTTCTAGACTATAACAGCAATATCTGAATACTGTGTTTGATTTTTTTTAAAAAAAATTCTGGTCACACTTCTTAAATCAGATAAAGCTCTAGATTAGAGATTCTCATTATTTATGTTATACTCTTGAGAGAGCTCTGGCCTTATGTACATAAGTCAGCAGCCCTACACAACATCTTGAAACTACATATGATTTTGAAAGTAGAAATAATTTGAAAAACACCTCATGAGATACAATTGGTGTTTGCTATAGTTTGCTGTGGAATTTAAATGGTAAAAACAGATTTTCTGATAACTCATAGGATTATAGTTCATGAAATTAAAGTTACAGTCTTTTAAATGCTCGTTTGGAAACTGCAGTTGTGTTAATACAGTTGTGCTAATAAGGAATCCAGGAGGTTAGGTGGGCTGACTAAATACCTTAGATTCCAACTTAGATGAAAATAACCAAAGGTATAACCTAATTGAGTCTATAGATAAAATATTATTTTATCCAACAAAGATTTCTGTCAGTGGAAGACCTTCAAGGTCCCTTCCAGCTCAATTCTGATTCTGAAATAAATGGTCATTTAATGACTGTTTGAAGTTATATGGCATTGGAACTTTTACAATGGAATTTCTGGCTGTTGTAAAACATCTTGCTATAACCCCCTAGTCATGTGATGAGGATATGGCTGCTTGGCAACCTGTTCACACTTAATAACTGGTTACCAGGTGTCCTATGATGATGTGATCGCCATTTGAAATCTTCTCTGCTGACTTCATGGAAAAAACAGCACAGAGCTGCTGCTGTCTGCTGAGATCACTTCCTCTCATCTCTGGGGGCTGCCTGCGAAGGAGAGCTCAGTCTCTATGGCTGGGGTAGAAATGGAGCTTAGATCCTGAAGAACTGAAAGCAGTGTGGTGTAGAAGCAGAGGTCAGATCCCAAACATTTGTGTTCTGTTCCCATAGTCTACCAGAAAAGTTCCCTTCTACACACAGAGGGGAGCTGTATTCTGCAGGCAGCTTTTTCAGTCTGGTCAATTTCTCGACCCAATAGATCACTTAATGACCACAACCAGAAGTGCCAGGATTGTGGTCATTCAACAGAGTTGACATTTGAGTGTCTCGCTTAACGAGCACCTCATTCAACGATTGAGATTCCAGTCCCAGTTGTGGGTATAAGTCAAGAATCACTTGTAAATGGGGGTTTATCAGAGGTTTTGACAATAGAAAAAGGTACAAGACAGGGATGCCCATTATCTCCGTTATTGTTTGTCTTAACATTGGAAATTTTCTTGATTAAAATTCGGGAGTCTCAAGAAATAAAAGGAATAGAAATTAATAAAAAAGAATATAAGTTAAGAGCTTTTGCAGATGACTTGGTTGTTACTTTGTATCAACCTACTTATTCGGTAGTTAAATTATTACAACTGATTCAGCAATATGGGTGTGTCTCGGGTTTTAAAATTAATAATAATAAGACCAAAACATTGCCAAAAAATATGACCAATTGTGATAAACAGATTTTGGTTAATTTAACAGATTTTGAAGTTGTTGACAAGGTAAAATATTTGGGGGTTACACTATCTGCTTCTAATGCAAAACTGTACAAAAATAATTATGAAAAGTTGTGGATTGGGGTACAGAAGGATTTAATGAATTGGAATAATTTACAGTTATCTCTTATGGGTAGAATTGCAGTTATTAAAATGAATGTTCTGCCAAAGTTTCTTTTTTTGTTTCAAATGTTACCTATTTTAAAGAATGAACTTAACTTAAATGAATGGCAGAAACGTATTAACAAATTTATTTGGGCAGGGAAGAAACCAAGGGTCAAACTTAAAATTATGCAAGATCTCCGTGAGAGAGGAGGACTCAAGGTACCAAATTTGAAATTGTATTATGATGCGGTGGTACTAACATTGATTAGTGATTGGGTGAATTTAACAAATGTAGAAATACTCCATTTGGAAGGCTGGGATTTACTTTTTGGATGGCATGCCTATTTAATTTTTAATAAAAAAATGGACCGGGTTTTTAAATCTCATATTATAAGAATTTTTTTGCTTAGGGTGTGGAAGAAATATTATAGAAGTGATTTTAAAATACCATTATGGGCCATACCTTGGCATGCGATAGAGGGAATAAAGAAAGGAGTCAAGATGGATACGGTTTCTTATATACAACTACTTAGATGGGATGGTCAAAATTGGCAGTTAAAATCTTTGGAAGATTTAACACATGAAAATTTTACTTATTCATGGTTTCAATATAGACAAATAGTGGATAGATGGAAGACGGATTGTAATATGGGATGGCTTAGAGAAGATGAAAATCTTATCAAACAAGTAAGGGATCAAAGACCAACCCATATTAAGAGGGTTTACGGGGTTTTAGTGGAAATGGACTCAGAATCTGAATTAATTAAAGATTGTATGATTAAATGGGCACAAAATATCGGTGAATCAATTTCACTGGATACTTGGGAACTCATTTGGGTGAGGAATGTTAAATTCACACAAGCACAGAATTTAAGAGAGAATTTTTATAAAATGTTTTACAGATGGCATCTTGATCCAAAGAAAATGTCCATTATGTACCCTGATCTACAGCCTAAATGTTGGAGATGTGGTTGTTTGGATGCTACTTATTTTCATATTTGGTGGTCGTGTAAAAATATAAAAGCCTTTTGGATTAAGATATGGTGGAATATTCAAAGAATTTTTAGAAGGAGGGTAAAATTTACCCCGCAATTATTTTTATTAGGTATTATTACTGATTGTGATGCTAAGGAAGTTATATTGATGTTAAATTTGATTACAGCCGCTAGGCTGTTAGTTGGACAATATTGGAAGAAGGATTCTTTGCCTACTTTGCAAGAGTGGTTTTATAAAGTTTCTTATTTGGCGGAAATGGCAAAGATTTCTGCTTTTTTAAAGGAGCAATCTCAAGAGAAATTTTTTGTTGTATGGGAAAAATGGATAAATTTTATACAATATAATTTGGATATGGAAAAATATCATTTAGCTTTCTTATAATTTGTATAGATTGTTTTTTCTTTTCTTTTTCCATTTCTTGTTTTTTCTTTTTTATCTTTTTTTTCCTTCTCTTTCTCTTTCTCTCTCTCTCTTTCCTTTCTTTTTTTCTTTTTTAAGTATTTTTTTATTAATGTTTATATATATTCTATTATTATAAGTTGTAAAATTTGTTTAGATATTTTAAAATTTTAGATAAGCCTATATTCAGTTCTGGGAAGTTCGGGGAGGGGGGAGGGAGGGGTGGGCTCGGGAGGGATGGGGTGAGGGTTGATTTTTTTTTTTTTTGGTTGTATATTTGTAAAACTTTTAAAAATTCTCAATAAAAAAAAAAAGAATCACCTGTACAGATTTTATCACAAATAAGTTTTACTAAGTTTAGGAAACTTGTCTTCCTTGAAAGGTCACATAGCTTTGTATCTTTAACTGCTTATGAGAAACCAAATTATTTTGACCCTGCAGCAAAAATCTGCATAGGTTGGAACTATAGAGCTTCCATTTCCCCAATGTTTTCACTTGTCAGTGAAAGTTATAATTTATATCTTTAAACAAACAACATATCCTTGTAGGATACAAATTCTGAAAACTTTTAATTGCCTTCCCTTGGAAATTCTGCAAACAAATCAGGATCCTATCCGATTAACAAGAATAGAATTAGAGCTGGAATTATTTTGGTTCATGGTGTTGGGCAACCCTATCACCCTATGTAGAAAAAACTGAAAATTTGATTAAAAATAGGCCTGAAATACACAGAATCTGAAATGCATCTCTAAAAGAGATAAGGTTCATAATAAAAATTATATAAACTGCATTCTGTTTTCTTTCCAGAGGATCAAATTCCACGTGGTTTTCCCACCATTGATATGGGACCACAGTTAAAGGTGGTTGAGCGCACTCGAACAGCCACTATGTTATGTGCAGCCAGCGGCAATCCTGATCCAGAAATAACCTGGTTCAAAGATTTTTTACCTGTAGATACAAGCAACAACAATGGACGCATTAAGCAATTACGATCAGGTAAGGTATTGTTACTGTTTTCAGTACTGCTTTAATGCCTAAAATAATTCTTCCCTGGATTTTATTTTTTTGCTGTTTTTGTTTTTTTTCCCTTTTTTATGTGTTTGTTTTATTTCTTTGGGTTGTGATTTATCCCTTCTCTTTTTTATGTGGTTGAGTGTGTTGTCCATTTGTGTCTTGTAGCCATAGTCTGTTTCCAGAATTTCCATAGTCTGTTTCCAGAATGTTTTGCAGCTTCTGTTTATTCCACATTACTCACTGCTGTGACTGTAGTTTCAATTTTTTTGTTCTTTTCTTTACTGCTTTTCAACAGGATTTGACAGATCCATTTTCTCTTCTACCTTTATCTATTATTATTATTATTATTATTATTATTAAGGATAATAAGGATATGCAAGGAGTACCAATGATTATTCTCATCCAACCCAAATTTGTCATTTTTGATGTTTAAAATACTATATAACAATTATGTTTTATGAATTGTTTTCAATGTTTGAAATTCACCAAAGATTAGCCAGTTGGGACATATCTTTCTACCATCCACTGATACATGAAACACATTACTTTTTTTCCTGTATACTATTTTTAACCGACATTTAAAAAAATCAAACAAACTGCCGCTACAACGATAATAACTATCCTTGGGATATCCTTTGAAAGGAGAGATTATTATTGTTATTATTATGATTATGATTATTATGAATTGGCTAAAAGTTTTCTGATGCATCTAGCCACAGTAGCAATTCTGAAACCTCCATAGTAATACAGTATCTGGATCTACAGAAGCCTGCTTTTCGTATAGAGCCCAGCTTTTTTCTTTCCTTTGTTTTCCTACCAGATGGAATACCTCATTATCCATATGCAGCTTCATAATAATATAACTATTGTTTATAAGTTGTATGCTTTCCCTCATATAAAATATATCATATAAGGGATGGAAAATGTAACGAGCTGCTTACCTCATAAATAATAATGCTATAAAATCAGTTGATTCCCAGAAGGTTTACCTTTCCGACCGGTCCTGTGATGTTAAACCGTCTTGTTAACCAACTTCTATGCTTGTTATCAGCAGAATTGTGTAAAGTAAACCTCTTTTAATGTAAAGCTAGAAGTAATTTTCACATGTGACGTAGATTCTTTAATATATAAAGATTTAACTTGAAAGATTTTTGTACCAAATTATAAGGAATATAATAATATTTTTATGCTGTCTCTCTTCTCTCCGTATTTAAATCTCCAGAATCTATTGGTAAGTGCTTAGTTCTGAAGTGCACTTCACCCCCACTAATTTTCATATGCAGAAAACTATAATTATGGTATTATAATGCTTATTATTACTCTTAAAATGCATGGCATGCATTTTACTAACAGGATAGTCACCAGACATGTGATAGTAGTGCACACACAATCCTTCACAGAAATGTTGTTGTATAGAAACTCACAGTGAGAAAGAACAAAACACAAATGTCACGTAGAGATAGCAGAGTAAGTGAAAAAAGAATCCAAAATAAACTCAGTGCTTATTTTTATAGTCTCTAGTATAACCATTTTCCCCATCTTTCTGTTTCTGTTTTCTCTCTTTTTCTCCAGTATCTTTCCCTCTTTTTCTTCCCAGTTTCTCTTCCTAAACTGTTATTATTAACTGTAGAATTATAAAGATTTTTTAAGGATTTCAGACATATATAAGGTACTTTATTCCTCAATAATTCAAAGTCTAAGTTTTGTATGAATGAAGGAACTCCCCTGCCCCTGTCACCTCAGCCCACTTCCAAAGATGATGGCTTCCCCATTTTGGTATACTATTTTTTATAATCTAATTATTATGCCTAAATATATTCCTGTTTGGACAGTATAAAAAAGATTCCTTTAAGTCCTTATTTAATTCTGTAACTTTAATTTGATTCTTCTTCCAAAGCCCTAGCCTCCTTCTTCTCGTACTAATGCTTCTTCTTTCTAATCTTATTTGCATTCATATTATCTACCCAGGTGGTACACCAATAAGAGGTAAGATTGCTGAACTAACGTTCACAGAATGATCTTATTCTTTCTGTCCTCCCATCCCTTTCATTATTGTCATTTTTTAAAAAAATAAATGCATAATCTAATTCAGTCATCATATTTATTTCTTCCTTTTGTCCTATTTAGTTATGGTCAGTGACTTTCATCTTGTGATTTTTTTTCCAACATATTTTTCACCTTCCATTTAAAAATGTGTTTTTTTCTGTTTTATTCTTTCTTTTTGAAAAAAATGGTTTGTTATTTTGTGATATGCTTCAAAGAAAGCATATCCAGGTCTTAAGGCCACAACCCAGTCACAGCGTATCATTTGTCCCTCTTTTTCTTTTTTCTTCTTTTTCTACCTTTTTTTTTCTTTCCTTCTTTTTTTTTTGGTCCAACTGGAGCAAAAAAAAAAAAGATCATTTTTTTTTCTTCCTTAGCTGTTCTTTTTTTTTTTTTTTTTTTTTTTGGACCAAGCCAAGATGGTCTGGAGAACAGTTGCAGACATGCAGAAGACAACAAGGAATATCTTCTTTTTAACTTTTGTCTTTAAAAAGGGTTTCTTTTTTTCTTTTTGTTCAAGTAGACTTTTTTCCTTTTAAATTCAATTATATATTTATATATAAACACATTCTTCTTCCTAATACAATACGTGTATTTTTTTCTTGGATTGACTCTTCAATGGATTTTTCGATCCTTCTGATCTTCAGACTTTGAAAATTTAAATGTTGATAACTGAGTATTCTTAATGGTATGTGGTATTGCTGGGTTTTAATCATTCTATAAACATTGTCCATGTCTTTTGTCATTCTTGTTTTCTATTTTTCTTGGGTTTTGTGACACCACACTGCTAATCCCAGTTGTGGATTTTGATGGGTGTCTTGGGGGGGGCCACTCCGAGGTCCTCAGCAGTGGTTGGTTGCTTCTTCTTTGTTTATTTTTTAAACTTTTTTTCTTTTTTTCTTCTTTTTTTTGGTGCCTTCTAATTCAATCCTCTTGTTTTTCAGCAAATGCACTAAAAGATCGTAAATTGTAGCTGAATGTGTTTCTTTTTCTTACAAATCTGCATGTCTTTAAGGGAGTTTTGTTTCTTTTGATTATTATAAATAACTAATTTGTTTCCTTTTTCACTTCAAGCAGCCTTTTTTTTTGTACTTGCTGCTCATTTTTGGGCTTCTTCAGAAGAAGATTTTCTTGAAATACATCTTGCCCCTTTTTGCCAAGTTCCACACTTTTGTATTACTTTTACCACACACACAAACAAAAAGTAGAATTTAGTAAAACCAAATGTGATGACCCGATAATCTAATCTCCTTTGTTTTATTTTAAAGCCATACCTCCTTGAAGCAGTCTCACCCATCTTCATTTTAATAGTCTGGGACAAAAAAGTATTATGCTAGAGAATTGTTTGCCAAATGCAGATTGTTTTCCTGTTTTAGTACTGATGGTGTGAAAAAAATAATCTCCTTGTTTTTTTCATCACATCAATTTTTTTTTTGTCTGTGTTACCTTAGCGAGAAAATGAACCGACGTTGAGTGGACTTCGCTTACAGGGTTTTTCATTATTGTTAAACGGTGTATTGTTGTGAGTTTGAAAAACATTCTTTTTGACGATCTCTTCGGGAATATATTTTATATCCATACAGGTGCTCTCCAAATCGAATTGAGTGAAGAATCTGACCAAGGCAAATATGAGTGTGTTGCAACCAACAGTGCGGGTACTCGCTATTCTGCCCCTGCCAATCTTTATGTCAGAGGTAGGAATGACATAACCCTGGCATCAACTCTTCATTCAGGCTCAAGGGTGTTAAGATTCTCTTGAGATTTATTTTTTAGCAACCTGTAGTAGTCAAGGCATTATGGGAAAACTTAGCAGTAAGAGAAATGGTCTAAAAGCTTGATGGAAACCTTTGGGGGAAAAAAGAAAGGCGCTATTGACTCTAATATGTCCCTGTGATTTGAAGGTTGTAAGTATATTTGCATTTTTTTACAGTTTGACTTTTCCTGCATTGGCTAGTTACCTGAACGTTGTATTAATTGGGGATTTTTTTTCTATTGTTTTTTCTTCTTTCCTTTATTTTGGTGCATTTAAATTCCCAGTATTATTGCTTGCTGTGAAACTAATTTAACTGTAATTGAAACACAAAGTACTGAGGTATGTTTCCTTGTGACCTCTGTTAAAAGGAAAAAAAATAGTTTGAAAATTTTTAGGGAAAAAGACCCTGATGTTTTCCTTTTCTGTCAACCTTTCCCCCATATATTCAATATTTAATTTGAAATATTAACTGAAATATGTCATATGTAACTATGTATTAATGAACTATCTGTTCTTTGAATTTTTTTTAAAAAAAGAAGAAAGGGGAGGAAACATAATTTTAATAGATATGAAATGGTGATCCATGTAAGCATTATTTAAAAAAAAAAATCCATGGAAGCATTCCCTTTTGTATGTTCTTGGCATAATTTACATTAGCTGAGTCTTTAGTAGCTTTCTGTAAAGCGAGAGTGCTACATGAAAGGGTGGGTTAGAAAGGCAAAGGGGTATATTTTTTTTTTGTTTGTTTAGCTCATGACATTGTCTGGGGGTTATAATATACAACTTCCTCAAAAATATTTATGATTTAATTTGAAGGGCAGAAAAGGTTCAGAAATGATTATGGCCTTCTTAGAAAGCTACCTAATCCTTTCCCTTTTGAAAATATTATACTGCATGAGGCATGTGTGCCATTGTTATCTGAAGGGATGTTTTTCTTTCTTTCTTTCAAACAATGCTAATTTCTAACACCGTAATACCTGTGAAAAATTGCTAACAGAACTGAGGTAGGAAGGTTTGAGTAGAACAAATAAAAGATGTTCAAGTAGCCATTGAAAGCCTTGATATGGCCTTTTTACTCTCTCTGTGTTTCCCTTGTTTTTCTCCTTTCCTCATTTCATTGTGTTCTGCATCAAACCCCCTACATCCCTCAGAGCTGCGAGAAGGTTGGTGTGTTTTTTTACTTTTTTACCCACCTTACAAAACGATTAATTAATCCAGTAACAAAGAATACAAATGAAATGAATGTAGTTGCATTGTGGCCTCTTTTTTTTTAAGTTAGTGTTACGTTAAAGCAAGAGAATGCCCTGGTCATGGCTTTTAATGTGTGATGGTATCTGATTGTTGTGCATGATCAAAGAAGAAGAAAGTCTGGATGCATGACCAACAGCGGTAATACTCCTGAATGCTTAAGGCCTTGCCCATTAGATCAGTGTTCCTGCTTTTTCCTCCCTTCTTCCAGTTTTCTTTCTTTTTCTTTTATGTTGTCGATGCCTGCTGATCCAGGAATGACTTTCTGCAATTAATTGCTCCTCCAAGCCCTCCTTAAAGCATGAAGACTAAAACTTCTCTTGTGTTTTAGTTTTATTTTAAAAACAAAGCAAAACTCCCCCCCCCCCAATTATTCTGTTTGGGATTACAGAGTCTGTACTGCCTGTCACTTGCTTGTGTAACTTTTCATCAATTGGCTGTTGAAGGCATGTTTGCTCCTTCTTCTCCTTGTGCCCCTCCCATTCACTCATGAGGCCATCAGAGAAAGCCTCTTTCATGTCTATAGACATTTATTTATTCAATCCAGTAGGAAGGTTGAAATTAAAGAAATGTTTATCTGGAGCTTATGGTCTTGACCCAGCTAAGGTTTTTTTCCTATATAAATAACTAAAAACATCCTCATAACTCCCATTGTTAATAATAAGACTTAGGTGTCAATTTCTCTCACTCAGGACCACATTGATTTACTGTATTTATCATCACTGAGCGGTACAATTTAGCTTCTTATCTAAAAAGCTGGCATAATAAAGGATGTAGTATTTTGTAGAATAAAAGGCCTCAATTGGTTGCTTCTCCTTTTTCAACACTTGCAATATACAAATGTAACATACAGAATAAATGAAGCAGGAACACTGATTCTTAATCATTATCTTGCTGTTGTGCTTTGCTTAAATACTGATTACCTTGTTAATGCAATACCTCAGTGTTTCCCAAACTTGACAATTTTAAGGCATGAGGACTTCAACTCCCAGAATTGCTGGCTGTGGAATTCTGGGAGTTGAAGTCCACATGCCTTAAAATTGTCAAGTTTGGGAAACACTGCAATACCTTGTTGCTATGTGTTAGAGATACTAATATCCCTCATTTTGTACACATAGAACTGCTTTTAACATTATCCTAATCCTGGCAACTTATTTTTCTTTCCCTTTTATGTGAAAACTATGGAATCTGGAATGCTTTACTGTTATCCTTCTTCACCACCATAACTTGCTTCGTAACAACCTTAGGCTAAATCCAGTATCTTCCTACTTCTTACCTTACCTCCTTAAAAACCCTATTTGTTTCAAATTACCATATCCTCACATTTTAAAGGTGATCTTCACTGTCTTAGTACATTTCCCTCCAATCCTTTAATTAGTTTTACTTCCTAATAAAAGTTTCCCTTTCCTGAGCATGATTCCTTTTAAACTGTGTCACTTGCTTGCCTGCATGATCAAATCCAGAACTCATATTGGCTTTGTCTTGTTTCTTCTCCTATGATTTTAATACATACATACATACATACATATATATATATGTGTGTGTGTATGTGTATGTATATGTGTATGTATGTGTCCATGTGTGTGTGTTTACACACACAAACATATATATACACATATATACATACATACATATATGTCTATGTATATATGTTTTCCTATGTTTGTTTCAGTGTCAATGTGAGGTCTTGAGGCTGCATCCACTTTTGGGTCTGAAAGCAAATCAGAGTTGTATTTTCAGTGTATTGTAGGTGATGTGTTCCAAGGCTCTGATGTGATGCAACACATTTTTTTTACATCAGTTGACTGGAAGTGTACAGCACTGAAGTTGATTTTAATACTCAACTCAAGCATGCTGTCAGCTTTCCAGTTTTTTCTATAAATATATGTATAAAGAATAGAGATGTATATGTGTGTGTGTGTGTGTATTGATGTTTATGTATTGCTAGTGTATAGTTATTTAATTGTCAATCTCCACTAAGTATTAAAAATAGTATGAATGTGCTATAAGTTAATGATTACATGTATAAAGAATTAACTTTATGTACAAATATATCTCTTTAGTTTTTTTTTCTGAATTAAGAATACCAATTAGTGCTTTAAATTGTGTTTATATATGCATGGAGTCTTGTGTGGAAGCTCTAAGTTCCCAGTTTTTATATGGGTCATTAGTTTTATTTGTGCTTCTTTGTAGTTCGCCGGGTCCCACCAAGATTCTCAATCCCACCCACAAACCATGAAATTATGCCTGGAGGAAGTGTTAACATCACTTGTGTTGCCGTGGGGTCACCAATGCCATATGTAAAATGGATGCTGGGAGCTGAAGATTTGACACCAGAAGATGACATGCCAATTGGAAGGAATGTCCTAGAGCTCAATGATGTTAGGCAGTCTGCTAATTATACTTGTGTGGCCATGTCCACTCTTGGTGTTATAGAAGCAATAGCACAGATAACTGTAAAAGGTACAACACATTTAACCTTCCTTTTTTTAAAAAAAAGTTTCAGTAGTAACCCACAATTTTGCAAAGAATTTACTGATTAATTATACATACACATAGGCTACCAGTGTCTCAATTTAAATATTTTATTTGAAAGCCCAAGTTACTTCTGAAAATTAAAAATACTTCCTTGCCAGCTGATTACAAGAATAGCTGATATAAATTCCAAAAATAGGTGGGAAAAGAGTCAAAGAGGAGCCAATTTATATATCCATTCCTAGCCATTTAGAAAGAATCAATAATGTTGCCAGAAACCTAGGTCAGACTAAATGAAATAGAAAATAGCCCCAACTTAGCTAGCAAAACCTGGCCACGTTGGTTAATTAGGTCTTTTTCTGATTGCTGCTCTGCCCAAGATTGAATGTCTCTGCTAGGTTTTTGTGAGAAATAGATACAATAATGAATAAATGGGAAAGGAGAAGAACCTGATTACTTATCTTAATTCCTTTCAGGCTGAAGCCTGATGAAAAAAGATGAGCTGGTTACAAAGGAACAGTTAAACCCCATAGTCCTATTTATGAATGCTTGGTCACTTGCTACACCCTCTATGAACATCCTATATGAACATGCTGACTTATCGGGTATTATAATGACCTGGTACTTTTATTTTGAGTTATCCTTAGGTATGTTGAGTGTCTGCCTTTCTTTTATGAACCTGCCCAGGCAGATCCTCAACATGCTTAGGCCAAACCCTGATTGAAAGAGGTCCGAATATTCAGTTTCATCCTGATATAGGATGTCTGCAGTTGCAAGACCACCATTTTTAATCACCTTATTTAGAAACAGAACATTACAGATGTTATTATGGCCTTCTGGATTCCATGAAGGCTTTTTCTCAGGACTGCCTCCATTAATCAAGCAGGACTTAAGCAGATATTAATAAATATGGGGTCAGTCCTGCCCTGGTATGGAGAGCAAGTTTAAATAAACAAGTGGTGAGTGGATGAGGGGATAGATGGGGAACTCAGCAAATTTGCAGACCATACCAAGCTGACAGGAACAGCCAATACTTCAGAAGATAGGTTTAAGATACAGAAAGATCTTGACAGACTTGAACATTGGACCCTATCTAACAAAATGAAATCCAATGGTGAAAAAGTAAGGTTCTACAAATGCACAGTATAGGTGGTACCTCACTCAATAGTAATAACTGTGAGAGGAATCTTAGAGTCCTAGTGGACAATCACTTAAATATGAGTCAGCAGGGTGCTGCAGCTGCCAAAAAAGCCAACACGGTTCTAGGCTGCATTAACAGAGAGATAGAATCAAGATCATATGAAGTGTTAATCCCACTTTATAATGCAACACTGGTAAGGCCACACTTGGAACATTGCATCCAGTTTTGTAAGAAAGATGTTGAGACTCTAGAAAGTGTGCAGAGAATAGCAAGATGATCAGGAACATGAGGCTAAAATATATAAAGAATGATTGCTGGAATTGGGTATGTCTAGTTTAATGAAAAGAAGGGGTTACATGATAGCAGTGTTCCAATGTCTCAGGGGCTGCCACAAAGAAGAGGGAGTAAAGCTATTCTCCAAAGCACTTGAGGGCAGAACAAGAAGCAATGGATGGAAACTAATCAAGGAGAGAAGCAACCTAGAATTAAGAAAAAATTTCCTGACACAATTAATTAGAATAATTAATTGTGGAACAACTTGCCTCCAGAGGTTGTGAATGCTTCAACACTGGAAGTTTTTAAGAAGACATTGGGGTTTCCTACCTGAGCAGGGGGGTTGGACTAGAAGACCTCTAAGTTCCCTTTCAACTCTGTTATTCTATTCCAGGGCTTTTCAACCTTTTTACCCATTGTACCACTTTTAGGATATGGCAATATTCGAGTACCACCTAGCAAGGTGTCAAAAACTTGATGACCAAAAAAAAAAAAAACGTGTTCAAAGTTGTAATTGCACTGAAATGATTTATGACCATTTTTCACACTTATGACCATTGCAGCATGCCCAGAGTCATGTGATTTATATTTGGATGCTTGGTAACTGATTCATATTTATAATGGTGACAGTGTTCCAGGGTCATGTGATCCCCTTCTGCAACCTTTTGACAAGCAAAGTCACTGGCAGAGCTGTTGATGGCTAAGTGCTAAGGCGGGACTTCCTTTCCTCCCTCCCTTCTTTTAATAATAATAATAATAATAATAATAATAATAATAATAAGAAGAAGAAGAAGAAGAAGAAGAAGAGGAAGAAGAAGAAGAAGAAGAAGAAGAAGAAGAAGAAGAAGAAGAAGAAGAAGAAGAAGAAGAAGAAGAAGAAGAAGAAGAAGAAGAAGAAGAAGAAGAAGAAGAAGAAGAAGAAGAAGAAGAAGAAGAAGAAGAAGAAGAAGAAGAAGAAGAAGAAGAAGAAGAAGAAGAAGAAGAAGAAGAAGAAGAAGAAGAAGAAGAAGAAGAAGAAGAAGAAGAAGAAGAAGAAGAAGAAGAAGAAGAAGAAGAAGAAGAAGAAGATAAACTGCTCTCAGATTCAAGAATTCAAACAGACAAGCACCTGCAACATAACACCCAGACTTAACAATTGTCGATAAGAAAGACAAAAAAGTCTGGATAGTGGACGTGGCAGTGCCTGGAGATAGCAGAATAGATGAGAAAGAACTGGAGAAGATAACAAAATACAAAGACCTACAAATAGAAATAGAAAGACTGTGGCAAAAGCAAGCAAGGGTAGTACCAATAGTAATAGGCTCCTTGGGTGCAATCCCAAAACAACTGGAGCACCACTTGAACACCATTGGCATTGACAAATTCGCTATTAGGCAATTGCAAAAGGGGGTCTTGCTAGGAACTGCTTCCATCCTGTGACGATATGTGTAATACCATCAAACATCCACATCTGCCTATCCCAGGTAGACAAAATGCCAAATCCAGTCTGAACATCTGGCTGACTGTGCGATGACCAATAATAATAATAATAATAAAGTTGGAAGGGACCTTGAAGGTCATCTAGTCCAACCCCCTGCTCGGGCAGGAAACCCTACATCATTTCGGACAAATGGCTGTCCAGTCTTTTCTTAAAAACTTCCAGTGTTGGAGCATTTACTGCTTCTGGAGGCAAGCTGTTCCACTGATTAATTGTTCTCACTGTCAGGAAGTTTCTCCTTAGTTCTAGGTTGGAACAGCTTTTTGTCATTCCCATCTCCTTCTGAAGAATTTGAACCCCCCCCATATTTTCCCTTTTCCATATATTGATCAAACAAGGAAAGGCCTCCAGAGACAGAAAAGACAAGCTGCTGAGTGAACTAGCTTAAAAAGGCACATTCCCCTTTAAGAATTAGCTACTGGCTAGAAAGGAAAGTAAGGAGCGCAGCCAGCACTTAAGGAAGGAAAAAAAAATGTAAGTACTGGCTGCTGGCTAAGGCAGCCTCCCCAAATGGCTCCACTCATAAGTAAAGGAATGCTACAGGCAAAATCCATTCAGGAGAAAAATACTTCAAAATCCCTTGCAGCAAAACTTACAGCTAACAACAGCAGAGCAATAGAAGCTAACACAAGACATCAGCCAAATAGAAATTGCCAAACACTCCTTAAGAACACAAAGCCCACATTGCACAAATCCCAGAACTTCAAAGTCACAAAAGCACATAAGAATCCTTCCACTCTCCAACTCCCTCCCTCGTGCCTCACCTCCAGCCATTGCTGTCTTTTTTCATTCCTCTTGGAGGGTGACCCCTCCCCCACTGCATTTCTTGCCTGTTTGCTGCTGCCAGCACAGGTGGCTGCCACAGCAAATGTAGATCGGCTCATGGCCAGCCTGCTTGATCCTCCTCCTCCTCCTCCTCCTCCTCCTCCTCCTCCTCCTCCTCCTCCTCCTCCTCCTCCCAAGGCTGCTGTTTTTTCTCTCTCTCCCTCTCCTGCCCAAACTGCCTCCTTTTATAGCCTCTCCTGTCTCTGCCCCTCCTCCTTTTTCATGGGGGAGGGTGAGCCAGAAGTGAGCCTGGAGCCTTTGCAGCTCCAATGGACTCTCTCACTGTAAGTCCTTGCCTGTGCTGGCTCTTTTCCTCCCCCTGGCTAGGCAGGGCTGCATACCACCTGCCACTCATTAATGTACCACAAGTGGTACTCGTACCACCGGTTGAAAAGCCCTGTTCTATTCTATTCTATTCTATTCTATTCTATTCTATTCTATTCTATTCTATTCTATTCTATGAACAAATATTTTGACTATTAATATATACATGTCTTCACTCTCATGGGGTTTTCCAGATTTTTTTATCTCAGTTTGTTCAGAAACTTACTGGGATCCTCCTCAGCCAGTTTTAAGGGCTTTTCCTATAGTTCAGCCATATATTCACAATTAGAACTATGCATTCTTTGAAAAAGCAAGATAGAAATTGACTGTATTATTTTATTGTTTTATGACTTTTAACTTTGTACGCCACCCTGAGTCCTTTGGGATTGGGCGGCATATAAATATTTGTAAATAAAAATAAATAAATAAATAAATAAATAAAATATTCTGAAAGGGCTTTTATTTTCAATAGTCAAAAGATTCATGCTAGTTGCATTTATTATCCATTGAAATTAATGGCACATTTTAATTATGATCTAAGTCTTGTTTATTTATTCAAGTAGGAACTAAGTAACTAAATTAAAACCTGACTTTGTTCCATTCCCTCCTCTTCACTGATGCCTTATCTCTTCTTCTCTATTATATGCGCCTCTCCTATAAAATTCAGTATATGAGGCCTATTAAAACACATTTAAATATGTGTTTTAAGATTAGAAAAGTTTAATGTTTTTCTTTCTGGCAGATATTGAGTAAATGCTTAATATTTTAAGGTTTATCACTTTGCAGAATGATATGGGTGGCATAAAAATTAAACAAATAAATAAATATTTTTGTTTCTTATATATTTTAATAGATATTTTCTGTTCTCCAAATAATTATGGATTTCCTTAGTTATTTTGTTATATTTTTCTAGCATTGCCCAAAGCTCCAGGAACTCCTGTTGTGACCGAAAGCACAGCAACAAGCATTACTTTGACCTGGGATTCTGGAAATCCTGAGCCAGTGTCTTACTACATAATCCAGCATAAACCTAAGAATTCTGAGGAACTATATAAAGAAATTGATGGAGTAGCCACAACAAGATACAGTGTTGCTGGCTTAAGCCCATATTCCGAATATGAGTTCAGAGTGGTTGCTGTGAATAACATAGGAAGGGGTCCACCCAGTGAACCTGTGACAACACGGACCTCAGAGCAAGCACCATCTAGTGCACCACGTAATGTACAAGCTCGTATGTTGAGCTCAACCACCATTTTAGTGCAGTGGGAAGAACCTGAGGAACCAAATGGTCAAATACAAGGCTACAGAGTGTATTATACTATGGATCCTTCCCAACATGTCAACAGCTGGTTAAAGCATAATGTAGCTGACAGCCATATCACCACCATTGGGAATCTTGTACCACAGAAAACTTATTCAGTGAAAGTACTTGCTTTTACCTCAGTTGGAGATGGACCACTTTCCAGTGATATACAAGTCATCACTCAGACCGGAGGTAAGAGGGAATTTATGGTATTTCTTCCAATAAGTTTTGCTATGGGTTGAGAATTATTCTAGGCAATACAATTAAAGATGGTTATGCTGGGAATTTGCCAGCTAGGCTGCAATGAAGGGTCAAGCAGGGACCCAGCTTGGAGTTGTTGCATAGCTGTAAGCAGCCTCTAAGCTTAAGCTCTCCCAAGATGAAGACTTATCTTGTCATTCTCAAAGGAAGGCAAGGAGTCTGGGGAGATTCTTATAACTTAGGTAGAAGTTAATAAAATTGCTTATTTTAAGGTGGCTCTGGTTATTTGTGCCTGACCGGTTGGCAATTCTTTGTACTGATCAAATCCACCAATTAATTATTAGATTTTATGAACGTATATCTAATGCATCCTTCTGAAATTTTTGCAAATGTTGGCAGTGCAGAGTTTTTATGTTCTTAAATAGTTTTTCTGAAACATTGGTCTTGCATTTATGTTGTTTTTAGAAGGTCTTCTGTAGAAATTGTTGCCATGATTGTATTCACTTCTTTTAATACGTTAATCTTGTCTCTAGTGTTGGTCTTGTTTTACCTTTGCACGTATTTTCAAATAAGAACATACTTTAAAGTTTCACCTTTTATTTTGTTTTGTTATTTTGTCTTTTTCCACCATAGTTATGTAGTGGTATGTTGAAATTTTCCTCTTTTGGGGAGTTTCTTTGTTTCATTCCTTTAACTGAATAATGTAAGATAAATAAGCAACACAATGAAAAATATAGATTATATTCCTCAAACCTTGTAATAAAAAACACTTTTAAACACATTCTATTTATGATTTTCCAGGTCACAACAATTACATACATAATTTTATTTGAAGAAAAATAATAATAATGTTTTGATTAGTACAGCATACATTGTGAAGAATTTATCATACTGCCTAACTCCAACAAACTCAGGGAAGGAATATGAAAATATAAACAGGGAAGAAAATCAGCCAATCAGCAAAATACTGTGGTTAAGATTCTCTATTATAAATAGTCTTATAAAGATGTATATTATATGTTCATAAAAAAACAAAAATTCAATAAATTTAGTTCAAACATTCCTGACAGCTGAGATCTATCAGAATTTATTCCATGACATAGAACTTTTTCCAGAATTAAATTACAGCACTGACCAATGGTATTTTATGTATAAAACTTGCCACATATTTTTGTAAAGATAAATGGAACAAATTATAAAATTCTATCCTGAATTATAACTTAAAGGAAAACTGGTATAAACTGTTTTATACTTTGTATGCAACTCTGTCAGTAATTGTCAAGAGGCCATTTTACCATATGTAGCAGATATGGAAAAAAAAAAAGCAAAACCTTCCCCCTCAAAAAAAGTATAGAGAAAAAAAATACATGACATTATTTAGAAAGTGTTAAAAATCAAATGAAACCACAATTCAAAATTAGACATAATGCCAAGAGATCTCAATGAAAAATACCACAATTAATTAAGACATTTACTAAGAAACATGTTCACAACTGTGGAAATAAATTTTTCACAGTATTGAAAGAGAGAGAAATTACTGATTATATCAATATTGGGAACCTAGGTTTAGGGAATATTCAGAAATGGCAAAATTAATAAATTCCGAACAGAAATTTGACCAAATTTAAGAAGAATATATTCCATATTATTCAACAAGGTAAATGTAGCATTTAATATGTGATTTTTAAGGGGGGAAAGAATTGACCAAAGAATTTAAATCAGGAATACATGAACATTTTAATTGTTCATAAATATTATATATCAATATGAGTACAGCAAAGAAAAAGTTAGAAAATATTTACCTATAATATTTTAGTAGTTCTTTTTTATCCTATCATTTAGGAATAAAGTAGTAGAGATTTTGGCACTTAGTTCAGAGATTAAAAAAATCTTTAAAATCCTTTTTATAATTGTTAAAAATAATCTATTTTCTATTTAATCTTTCAAAAAGGTTTTAATTTGTAAAGAGGTTAATGTTCACTGAATAACTGTACAGTTTTTGTAACTTTTTTAGAATCTTTTCATCAATTTCTTCTTTTTGCTTGTTCATTTTCTTTATATTCCTGTTTCCTTAATAGGAAAAAAAGTTTCTACATATTTTTTTAAAAAATAGCCAGTAGGAAATTGGGATTCCAAAAACATTAAAATTATTGCTCCCCAATAAAAACAGTTTCTCATCTGCTCCTTTTTCCTAAATTGTAGAGTAAAAAGTAATTACTTTGCATAGGCAATCCAAAAATACTTGCTTCTTGCTTTATTTATTTTTACAAGCTAGGTATTACAATTTACAAAGAAAGGAAAAAGAAATAATACTAATTTAAGTTGAAGTTTAAAACAATATTTAAAATAGATGGTATAGATAATAAAAAGCCCAAAATAAGCTGTCATATACAAGCGGGTATCTAATAAATCTAAAATATTACATGACTAACATATTTTAATACACTATTAAAAGCTTAAAATACTATAAGATAGTCCATACCCAATTGTAGTCAAAATATATCTCTACTGAATTTTAAAGTTATTTGGTTAACAGAGTTGATGTCCATAACTTAAACACTTTTATAACCATAAAGGATCACAGAAATGACCTTGGAGAAGCTAGTGGCCATTATAAACAAAATTGATATTAGCCTTAAAAGTAGGCCTCATCAGCAAACAAATTCCACATAAACAATAATGCAAGTTAAAGAATGGACAGCATTTTTCCTTCCTCCCTCCTATACCCAAGACAATTAAGGTGGAGTCACTTTAAATTTCTTTCTAATGGTTTTTTCCTATGCTCAGCTGACATCCTATTTTGAAACTTAGGTTGCATAGTTTCTCCCAAGTCATTACGCTAATTGTTACAACAGATGGAATTTTAACCCAGATCACCCTAACTGATTGGTTACTTTAGATTAGAGGAATTAGGTCTTGCAAACTAATTGTTTTATCTTTGGCTTCAGTTTGAATTTCTTTTCATTTCATTTTTTCAACAATTAATGTATTATAATTGATCATACTTTTCCCTTTTAAACATGCAAATTACTTCTCTGCTGATCTGTTGAATGTCCATACACACCCTTACAGCCATTTTGTTTTAGGAAACAAACGTACTTTATTCCATCCAAAAAAAAAACAAAAATAGGTTGCATTGATCAATCAATGGAATAGATTTTGTCTTCCTGTCCCTATCCTCCAGATCAGGGGTGTCAAACTGTCGGCCCACGGGCCAGACACATCAAGAGGAAACAGTGCCTACCCCATTGCTGGCAATGGGGAAAAAGCTCTGATATGACGGGTGATGTCACGTGACATCGCGAGTTTGATATGTCTGCTCCAGATAGTTAAAAAAACCTCCGGAGCAGAAAGTAGAATAATGAAATTCATTTACATAAATTTTATTTATCTCATATATAAATTCAGTCCCATAAAATAAAATAGGGGTACCCAAAAAAAAATGATCTGAAAGAAGCTACTGTGTTCATTCAGTAAGTGCTTCCTTCCCAAGTAAAACTATGCCAGCAAAGTCAAATCTAATCAGGAATATAGTGGAAAAGAAAAAATTACTCCCCTCAGCCATGCCACAGTTCCAGTGTTGATTCTTCCTAATGGCTACTAAAAAAAAAAAAATACTTTTAAGGACTGCAACTCTTGTAACATCATTTTAAACTTAATCAGTGATATAATGGTGTGTTGATATAAAAAACAACTACTATATGCATTTTAAAATCTACTTGGCTGTAAGATCTGGAGGAAAAAAATGTTAAAATATTCCAGCTTTTTTTTTCTAGATATAGATATGAGATCTAAAACTGTGTTATGGTTTGCTTAACAATTGAAGCAAATACATTTGCTTCTTAGGGTTTGTAAAATTACACATTTCAGAATGAAGTGTTAATGTACATAATTATTGTCATTACGAAAATCTGCTATACAGTTTTTACATTTTCAAATGCCTGGAGAGACATTAGCAATGGGTTAGGGTGCTCCTAGGAAATGATTGGCAGATAAAAGAGTTCACAATTAAGATGGTATTAAAACAGAAACCAATTCCCATGATTAGGGTTACAGTAGCTAGCACAACCATGCCTTTGCTATTACCTCAAGTGAGAGTTTACATAGCTAGAAAGTTGATATTTCTAGCTATGTAAATCTAGATGATTATTATGCTTGTCATCTAGACTAGAGAAGTGTTTGTCAACCTCTACAACTTTAAGATGTGTGGATTCCAAGTCTCACAATTCTCTAGGCAGCATAAATAAATATCAACCAATTCTGACAGATAAATACAGGTAGTCCTCGACTTACAACAGTTCATTTAGTTACCTTTCAAAGATACAACAACACTGAAAAACATGACCTATGACCGTTTTTCAAGTTATGACCTTTGCAGCATCCCTATGATCATATGATCAAAATTTGGATGCTTGGGAACTGGATTCATATTTATGACTGTTGGTGTGTTCCAAGGTCATGTGATTAGCTTTTGTGACCTGACGAGCAAAGTCAATGGGGAAGACAGGTTCACTTAACAGCTGGGTTACTAACTTATCAACTGCAGTGATTCACTTAACAACTGTGGCAAGAAGGATTGTAAAATAGGGCAAAACTCACTTAACAAAAGTCTTACTTAACCAGCATTTTGGGCTCAATTGTGGTCGTAAGTCAAGGACTACCTGTAAGAATACTTAGATAGTACAAAGAACTGGCATGAAAACCACAGTGATGAAGAAGAGTACTGGCTATAGGAAATGAGGTATTTAGAAAGTGTAGTCTATATAAATTATACAGATATAAGCAGAGTCCTTGAAGGGTTTGGGTTTTTGAGTAAATGCGCTTATGTGCTCTTCTTTCAGTCCCAGGACAACCACTAAACTTCAAAGCTGAACCTGAATCTGAAACAAGCATATTACTTTCTTGGACCCCTCCACGATCTGATACAATTTCCAATTACGATCTTGTTTACAAGGATGGAGAACACAGTGAAGAGGTAAATCATTATTTTTCATGTTTGAAAACATTTTGCAACTATTGCAAAGTCTTCAAAGTTGCACTTGCATTCTTTTAAAATTTGCATAAAATATAATAGTAAACCATTATCCTCTTTATCTTGAAATCAAAACAACAAAATACAACTTTTCTATAGATTTCTCTGCTTTGTTTTTTCTCCTGTTCAATCGTATTTAATTCTCGGAGACTGCCTGGGGAAATCTATGCAATTTTTTTGTAAAGATTTTTCAGAAGTGATTTGCCACTGCCTGTAGTGTACTGTCATGGCATCGTTTTATAGCTATTGTTTCTAGTCTCAAATGGGGACGTGACAGTTCATCCAAGATCAAAGGCGATGAATTCCTAAATCTAGGGGATCACAGCAACTTGATTTTAGCAGGGTTTTGCCTCTATCTGTTCCTTTCCATCCCAACGGCTTCAAGACACAACTTTATATGAGTGACCTCAAGACAAAAATATAGCATCTGCATACTGATTATATTGCATCCCAAACTACTGATCTCATCAGCAGTTTCATGTAGATGTTAAACA